>NC_081824.1:195365118-195672581 GCF_030867095.1 Alligator mississippiensis | reverse complement strand
GCATGACTTTTGCCATGATGTGCTAATGCACAGCAGAATTAGTCTACTATGCATTTAGTGTCTTGTGTAGAAGCACCCACTGCTGGCAAAATTTTGTGGTGGTGGAAAAGACTGAAAAATCTGGTTTAACATTTTAAAAATCCTAGTCAGACAAGAAAACTATTTGCAGTCTTGAATTGGGGGGGAGGCAGGAAAGAGGCAAGTTAAAATATATTAAAAATGTTTCTGAACCAGGAACCCCCCGAAAAATTATAGAAAACATGATTTTGGACTGAAATAATTCATTTAAATAATTTCAAAATGTTTCATTTTGTATCAGCCTGTTAAAACATATTATTAGTATAATTGATGTTCTCTTTCAAGGTGAAAAGTTGATTTAAACCAGATAAATCAGAATCAATCAAACTTTTTGTTTTGAAAATGCTGAAAGAGGTTGTTTCATGAATGTTAAGACTTTTCTTAGGTAGAAAGCATGTTGAAAGTAATTGTTTCCTATGAATAGTTTGGGTTTCATTGAATCTAAATTTTGGGGGAAAATGTTTTGCTAAAATTTTTTGGCTATCTCTAAAGCCAAGCTTTGAGTACTTTATGGAAAAAACAAACAAACGTAAAACTGCTATGACTTCCTTCTTACTGTTTTTTGGGAAGCACAAGCTTTGGGTCATGCTCTGCATGCATTGGCACAATAAGGCTGCAAACAGGAGTCACAGTTATACTGGGATAAACCATATTTTCCTGGGAAAAAAATGCAGTTGAACAGATGTCCACATCCATTGTCCGAGGATTAATCCTGAAAAGTTTCTCAGGTAAAAAGTAGGACCAATTTATCTTCAGATTTTGCAAAGTATGGCTGTATTGCAAAGTTATTCCAGAATTGCATCATTAAATCAATGTCAGAAAAGCGGTACTGCATTCAGCTGTTCACTAAACCCTGATGAAAAGGGCGATGTGTATACACACAAATCCCAGGATATTTTTTGTTCTGGGATGAACACAGGCACAACTGATACAGGGACAAATGCAACATCTGTTTATAGCCTAATGTCATTGTCAGATATGATGGCTATTGGACTCTCCTTGCTTGTGTGGACTTGACATGACTTTTTTGGACTATTCCCAATATCTCTATGTCCTGGACAAGGTTGGTACACTTTAAACTTCCCTGGGATTCCTGCTTCCTTACAGCTCTTTTTTCACAGTTCTTCTTCTAACGTTGATAAAAAGCCTTCTTACTGGCTTGTTGGGAAGCATGAGCTTTGAGTCATGCTCTGTATGTACTGGCACAATCTTATAGGTCATTGTAAGAGTATTGTGACAATCAGGCTCTCCTTGTTTTTGTGGCCTATGGTATTGTTTTTATCTCCTATCCATATAAACAAAATAGTAATGTGCAAAATAGTTTGTGGATTCACAGTTGCTACGCACAGTTTCTATCACCATATATCATCTAGATATCATGTATGCTCAAAGATAATAACATAATACATTGGGCTTGTTTTTCTTATTCCTAACATAGGTTCAACAGAAGTCTAATGTTGCTAAAATCTTTGCTAGTGACGCACTTGCCCCGAGTAACAGATAGCAGTTGTATTCTGGAGGGACTGATAGGTGGTATAGATCAGTAACCACGTGACTGTGAACTGGGACTATTAAGCGGCATTCAGATGACCAAGGCCAAGTGGTATGTGGTGCTGCAAACATATCTGTGGTACCACATACTGCACATTCAGCTGTTCTCCACACTGCAAGGAAGCAGTGTGGGGGTGTTTTTTGATCCTGGGAGATCCCAGGGTAAAAAAAACCCATGCAAAAAAAAAAAAGAAAAAAAAGCAGGGCGGCACATGTAGGGGCAGTGTGTGCTACCCAGAACTGGAGCCTGGCTGGCTGGAGCTGTGCTCTAGCTGCTGGCTACGCTCCAAGTGGCAGAATCACCACTGCTGCAGCCCCAGGAGGCCTCCAGGATCCCAGGTAAAGTTTCTGGGGCCAGCCCAGTGCTGGCCCTAGCCTCCCTTACCCCACCTGGGGTAACCTGCCATGTGCCAGAGGGCACGTGGCACAGGCATTCCCTGGGGACAGTAGCAGCGGCACAGGGTGTGAAGCTCCTTCTTGTCCCCAGGGAAACAAATGGCCACACTCGTGTGCAAAACATTTCAAGATACGCAGTGAAAAATCCCAGAGAGGTTCAAGTTGTGCCAAACTTCATCCATGAGAGCGAGGGCTTGGGAAGAGTCCTAGCAACAAGCAGGAATATAATGATCCTGGTGGGGTGCAGGTGGTGAAAAGAGAGAAGCTAAGTGACTCCACTATTGAAGATTTTGGTCATAATGGAGTGCTAGCTACTTGTTTTGGGGGGTCATGTGACTAGGGCTTGATGGGATTATTAGCGAAAGGCCTCTCAGTGCTTATGTGAGTGTTGGGAAGACTAAAGCATGGCCCATGGAAAGAATGAGCTGTATGCATTGAGAAGGGTCATGGATCATGGAAAAAAATACTTAACCTGTTAAAGGCAAACTGATACTCTCTTATCTGTTCTTGTATCAATGAGATGAAAGTTGTAGCCCTAGAAGAAGGAATTATTAAGTAACTCAACCTCACTGAGGCTGAAGGATTGTCATGTTTGGGTGCTTCTGTTGCTTTTTCAGGGTAGAAACAAAGGCACACATTTTCTGCCATTGCTAAAAGAAGATGCTCTCCAGGATGAAAACCAATAAAGCACCACTGGGGAAACTGAAGCAGTGATGATGAACCTGCTACAAATTCCATTGTCTTAACAAACTTACTCCTGACTCCCACCGCTGAGAGAAGAGGATTCGTGTTAGGAGTCCATAAGTCTCAAAATAGTCTATAAATATCAGTGAACATGAGACTTTTTTTGCTCTTGGTTCCAGCAGGATCATGACTCCATTTCTCCTTGCTAAGTGGTGAGTGCAATACACTTGAACATTTTTTTTTATATTGCATCTTCTTATCCTTCATATTCAGAAAGTAGTGGGTTTTTTGTTACATTAGGAAAAATCTTAGTTTTGTGGTTTGATATATTTTAAAGCATAATTAAAAAAAAATTAAATGAATCAAAGGGATTGCTTTGGTAGATATTAACAGTGGATACAACTTCAGAATTTGTTCCAAGCCCATACTGCTGAAGATACATGCCACTATTTTTAGCACATCTGTGAAAACAAGAAAACACATGTGTACGTTTGATTCTAGGAATGTATTCTAATACATTGTTTTAGTGAGATTATTATATGTAAAACAGAACGAAAAATATTTCTCATGACAAACCTCTTATTTTGGTCACAGAAGTGAATCACCCTATAAAAATAAACATGGGAAATTGCCTGGTACAATTGCCTGACATTCTAATGTTACAGTAATGCATCTTTCAAATCAGGGGACTCAATATTGTGTTATAGTACAATATTATTTAGAGCTTGACTAAATCTGAAATTTTGAATCTGACATCTTCTGAATATAAGTGCAGGATGGGAGCATGAGTTTCTAACTTGAAATCCAAAACTGTGCTTTTGGTTTTAGATCACAATCAAAACCAGAAAGGTTTTACAGGAACAAATATTATTTTCACGGGATGGTTATGCCAATATTTTTTTAAGTGAAAATGTTGTGGGAATCGATGTTTTCATGACTCTTCAAGGCTTAGAACAGTTGAGTTGAAACTGCAGTTGATAACCAATGAATCCAGACATCAACTTTTCTTCACTTCTTTTTGATGGGTAGTGGTGGAAGAAATAATAGTCTTGCTACAGTAAAAATGAATTTATATTGTTTTATTTGTTTATTTTATTAGGTTTATATATTGCCCTTCCCAAAAAATGCTCAGGGGAGCTTACAATAAAAGACAAAGTAAATATCAGTACAAGATGGGCTGGGCAAATGCCCACTTCAGTTATCAGAGATTAATACAAGGTTTTCATGAAAGGATTGCTTGGATATACTGCCTTACATCTCAGCAGTCTTCAGCTTGGCTGTTGTATGCTTTAACAGGAGCACAGTATTCTTTCCCAGTAGGTAGAACAGGCAAACCCTGCCCTGAAAAAAACCAAAAACCAGGGGCAAGGGTCAGCTGGATGGCCTGATATGACTTTTCTTCTGGTTTACTGACAAAGAGGAAAGAAGTTAGCAAAATAAAGTTCCTAAGACACTGTAGGATATTTCTCTACTCTAGCGACTTCACATTATGGGTGTCACCCTTCTGAGCAGAGGGAACTTAATGGGACTCTAGACAACCCTCAGCACCTTTCTTTAACTAAGAAGATGCGTCATCACATTTCATTTCTTAACTATTGACACTTGCAGCACTCCCTGTCCAAAATACTAGAGGCATCAGATTTGATTCTGCTCTTGGTTATACCAACATCAGGGCTGAGCTGAACTTCCATGGAAGGACAAACTTCATGGGAGTTAAACTAGGCACTAGCTCTTGCAGCCCACAGAGTTACAAGGTTTGAAAGCTCATGGAAATGAGAGGGATAATCAGGTTCAGCCTTTGATTTAATAGAGTTTTGATCTTTGATGAATGTCATCAACCCCAGATCTCCCTAGCCTCTATGAGGATACTGCCAGTAGAGACCCAGGCAGTGGACTGCTTGACTAGCTGTTTACAACTAAGGCCAAGTGTCCTGTGTGGGACTTCATCCTCTTGCAGTCCACTTCAGTCTGCACTGTTTTTGATATTCAATGCAATCTATTTTATATTAGCACAAATTCTAAGTTTCCATCATGCTACCCAACATCTTTGGGTTGATGGTGGGTTGCAGAAGCTGTGTGGGGAGTTTCTGGCAGCTGAGTAGGGAGCAACAGGCCTGTGGTAGTGTGTGGAATCTGTGGGATAGCTCAGCCTTAGGACACTGGAGGAGGCTTTTTCTGAGACTTCCTTTTCAGTAGGGACAGAGGTGACTTTAAATCTGAGGAGAAAGTAGTTTGAATTCTTTGCACCTCCCGCTGGCAATTCTTAACAATAGCTGACTGCCCTGCTGCCCCTTTGCTAAAGCCTACATTATGCTAAGGCATACAAAAAACTAGAACTCTTGGTTCCAAAATGATACCTTTTATTAGACCAACTGGAAAATGGCAAGAAAAGTGTCCTTTTCTGCAAGCTTTCAGGATCAAAGTCCCTTCATCAAGCTCTGGGAAAAGTGTAGATGGTACAAGATGGTAAAAAGTCCCCATAGGTAGGACATAAACTTTATTTTTGCACAGAGGGAGCTGAAGATGAAGTCTGTCCCTCTGGGCCCATGAGAGTATCTTTGTGAGCTGTGTTGAGTAGCTCTTTGATGTGTTGATCAGGCAGAATTCCTTCCCTGGAGGTGTCAGATGGGAGGCAGGGAGGCAATCCCCCCTTGTTGTTCTGCAATGAAGTTTAAAATCCAAAATCGGCTAAAATTCAGCATCTTCCATGTTTCAGGGGTGTACTTGGTAGCTGTGTTGGTCTGAGACAAAAAGACATACAAAAAACCAAGAGTTCTAGTTTTTTGTATGTCTTTTTGTCTTAGACCAACACGGCTACCAAGTACACCCTGATACATTATGCTAACACACACAGATGAGCAGAACCATCAAGTTGATGTGCTAAGTAAAGGAATCTAATGCTTCTAACACCAATTTGATGTATCTGCAAACTCAGGCAGATATCACTTTATCAGTTTGTATTTCACTTCTATCTCAGTTTTTTTTTTTTTTTGTAGCACCATGTGGGTAAATATAATGTTTATTGTTTTTAACAAAACAGAGAGATTGATTCTTTGTGCACTATTGTACGGCAGTTTAAAATAGGTGATTGCATGGTAGTTAGTAGAGTTGATGGATTGTGTTTATATTCTTGGCCCTATTTATAACTAACTGTCTGGCAGCTGCTTCTGCTCCAGCTGTATTCAGAAAAGCCCCTAAATAAATGAGTGACTCATGGACATAGTAATTTGTGAACTATCCTCCTTTGAAAGAATTCCTTACAATACCAACTCATGTTATGATCCCTAGGGCCAGGTACAGACACTACACATAAACCAGTCTAAGTGATTGGAAATCAATCTAAACCTGTGACTGTACAGAAATTAGGTTCACATAAGGCACAGACAGAAGTAACAATTTTTGCCCATTCTGGCCCCTGAAAGTGCTTTACAGCTGTGACCAAACACAAGTGTATGGCTGCAGAACACTTTAAAAGAACCCAATCCTGGGAAAATCTGAACCCTCATTACATGAGGGTTCAGATGAAATTGCTCCTAAGTGGAGCACCTGACAGCCCAGCACTGCCCTTGGTGCAGTTTTCAGAATGGGAGGGAAGAAGAGAACAGAGGGAGCTTGTTCTGGGTGTTACCCAGCCGGTGCTGGAGGGTGGGGCAGGTGGATAGGAGCCCCCTCAAAGGGGGGGGCTCCAATCCACCCCCCCTCCACACTCCAGTGTAGCTGGGGAAACCTCAGAACAGGCCTCCCTTCCCTGCCTTCTTCCTCTCCCATCTTGAGTCAGCACAGGAGCTGGGAGAGAGGAGGCGGAACAAGGGGAAGAAGCTGCAGAGATGCAGCAGCCTTACTCCCTGGATGGGCTCTGAATTGGAGCTCAATCTCCCATCCTCCCGACCCAACAGCTAATGTCTGTTGGGGGAGATATTCAGTCTAACCCATGGCACTTTCTGTGAAGTGCCATGAGTTAGACCCAGGAGCTACATTTCTGTCTGTGTCTAGACTGGTCTAAAAATGGTGGAATCTGAACTAAGATAGACCTAGTTTGACATGCACTCAAATCTAATTGGTTTAGGTTAGACCATTTATTTGAACTTCTGTACCAAATCCCTTATTGATTCAAGTTAGATCAGTGTCTTTCAGCATCCCAACCTCCTTTGCTGCTCCGCACACCTGCCCTTGCTGGGGAGTGTGCTAACACTCAGGCCCACCTCTAAGTTCTCCCAGAATTGAGCCACCACAGACCCAGCTCCACCTGCTGTTTCTCACAATCTGTCAGCCACAGGCAGGCAACAGAGGGTGTCTGTGTTTCCTGCATAACCCCCAGGACCTGGGCACCCATGTCCCCATGCTGTACTCCTGGACCCTGTCATGAAGCGACTCTCAATGTACACACAAACATGACACTGAGCTTGGGAGAACCCTCATTCTCAGGCACAGCTCCACAGAGCCTGACCCTAGCTCCTGCATACTCAACCAGGGAACCCCATGCCCCTATGCTCAGCCAAAGTCCCATGGCTTCACACCCAGCCAGAGATGCTCTATGGCCCTCTGCTTGGGCACAACCTCATAGAGCCTCACTCTGGCTCTCACACACCCAGCCAGCCAGGGACCCCCATGGTCCCATGCTTTGGCACAGCCTCAAGGAGCCTAACTGGCTCCCACACACCACATCTCAGAGGCCAGAGACAGGAGCTGTGCCACCTGGACCCCAGCATGGACCCCACACCCCTGGAGCAAGAACTGGTGTGTGTGGCTTGCCTCTGGTGTATCGAGATGGCAGGGGGCTATACATAAGGACTGAGTCTGCATGGAGGCAACCTTGTTACCTCTGCAGCTCAGCCAGTGCAGGCAGGTTCATGGGCCATGGGTGCTGTAAGTCTTTTTTGACCCACAGCTACAGGGTCCTAGAGTAGTGGGGGGTGGGGGCATGGTGCAAGGGCATGTTTGCCTGTTCCTGGTGGTCAAACAGAGGTGGCTTGGTCACTCCATTGTGCTCAGCACTCTCCAGCAGGCAGGGCACACTAGGAGGCATGCAGGAGCATGGGTAACCTGCAGGACTTGGCCACTGCAGAAAACCTGTTTCCCCCCTCCACCAAAAGGTGAATGCATATATTGTTCTCTGCCAGTCTAGTTTAGGCTGATTACAGGAAACCATATAACCAAGTAGATGGATTCTACCTTGGGCTTTTTGAATGACTGTACTTAATTTAGGAGTTTAGCTGCGGTATCCGAATACCTGCTGTATTGAGAAATAAGATACCCATATCCACAGTTTTAGAATGAGCCTTATGGCTTGATCAGGGTGCTGACTTCTCCAGCTTTGATTCAGCAAGATACTTAAGCATCTACTTAATTAAACATGTGAGTAATACTGAGTCAGTGGGAGAGATACAGGGGTGGATCCAGTGGTGCAATTACACCATCTCCATCTCTCGCCCCTTTGATTCCTTCTCCAACATAATTTAAAACCAACTGCCTGAGAGGAACAGCTACATTTCTATTCAAGTAGCACTAAGGGAGTCTAGTAACTACATGGCTCGGTATAATCCATCTAATTTAGGGGTGAGCAAAATATGGCCTATGGGCTGGATTTGGCCTGTCAGGCAATTTCTTTTGGCCCATGGGTGGTTACCTACCAATTCTCTCTATGCAGCCTGGCCCATGGACTACCCCAGCTGTGCGTTCATAATACTAAGCCCTGCTCATTCCTGCAGGGGAAGCACATGCTGAGCTGCTACCCTCGCTTGCAGGATGGCCCTGACCCCAGACCTGCATGTAGGGAAGTGGTGGTGGGTGGAGAAATGGTGGCTTTGGTGGGCAGCGATGGTGGGGAGTGGTGGTGATAGCAGGTGAGGGGGGTAGTGGGCAGGCAGGAAGTTAGGCAAGTGGCAGGGGAATGGTGGCAGTGGCGGTGGATGGGGGCAGAGGAAATGGCGGTGGTAGGGGGTGGAAGTGGTGGTGGTGGTGGTGGTGGCAGGTGGGTGGGAGCAAAGTGGCATGTGTGTGGGAGTGTGGGGCCTGCACCGGTGCCCTGGGGCTGGGGCAACAGGAACATGGAGCCTGGGTTGGTGGGGGCAGAGGGTCCACCTGGCTCCATTATGTGGGGCTTGCATGCAGGTCCTGGGTTCTCTGCCTGAGCTGTGCACCTCTAGGGAGAGCCCCATGTGGTGGACCCAGCAGCCTGGTCCTACTCATTACTACATGCAGGTCATAGGGAATGGTGGGGAGCTCCATTCTATGGAGCTGGGCCAGTGCTGCCCCTCTCCTTGCTGCCCCAGCAAAGCTCCATGACCTGCACCATCAGCTTTATCAGCTCCCCCTGGTGGCATCGGGCTTGGGCATGTACATCCTGTGTGATGGAGCTGACAGCCCAGCCATTTGCAATCCTGGGGCTTGCAGGGACCGCACATCACCGGGGGATTCTGCTTACTGTTGCTGCTGACTGCAGGAGCTGTGTGCAATGGGGGAGGGGTGTTTGTATGGGGGGCCCCACCCCCCCACCATATACATACACCCACACCCCCTGAACACACACACCATCCCCCTCCTCCCCCCTCCCACACACTCATAGCCCCCCACAAGTCCCACACCCACCCACATCCCCATTCATCCCCACAAGCAACCCACTCCACAACCCCCCCATACCCACTGGCCCCCCACCCCCTCACATCCACACCCCCACAGCTCCCACGAACCCCATACCCACCTACCCACCCCCCCAACACCTATGCACACCTCTGACACCCCCCTGACAAATCCCATACATCCACACCCTCCCCCACACGCCACATACACAAACACCCATACACATACCTCACAACCTCCCACAAACCCCATCCCTCCCCCCCCCAGTATACAAGAGTAAGACTTCATTTTCAGCTATTATGCAATTACCTTTATATACACTATACAAATACAGATAAATCAGGGCAAAATATTTTTTGAAACAAAATTAAAATTTGTTATTGTAGATGCTTGATTTTTAGTATATAATTTGTTTTTTTCCTGGTTCCAAGATGGCAAACTCCCTTCCCCAAAAGGAGTACTTCTCGGGGCAAAGGTAGAGAATTCCAGTGGCAAACATGAGGGGTTGGGGTGGGACTTCTGGCCCCAAGAGGGTGAACAGCGAGTGGGGCACCAGGTCAAGGTGGGGGCTACCCTTGCAGCCCCTGACAGCTCACTAAAACTCATTTAAATGGCCCTCCAGCTGAAACAATTGCCTGGTCTAGTTCCTGCTAATCCCTCTTTATCCAACAAGTGTTAATGACCTTCTCTGCTTTGTAGTGTTTTGATGTTCTGTTATTCAAGGTATCCTTTCTTCTGTAATTCTGTTGTCTATTAGTCATTTCTGGTAACATCTCTCTTCTCTTTCACAGTCCTACCAACTGTTTTTAACACTAGCTAAAAACCCTAATTCTGGTGAACATTAACTCAGATGTGGAAATGACCTACAATGAAGGATTCAATATATTGTTAAGAAGCTAGATATTGTTTTATGACACTTATTTGTTTTTTTTAAATTTAACTATAATGTTTACAGGACTGAAGACAATATCTTTTGACCTTTTTTTGCTTAGTTGTGTTTTTTAAGCTCAATTTATTATCTAGCAAATTCCAGTAAAGTTATATTTGTTTTTGGTTTGATCATACACTGAATAATATTACACTAGGCCCTTAGCATATAGGTAGAGCTTCTAGCTTTTTTTAACTGGAGAAAAATGTGTTGTGTCATGTGATGATGGACCACACCATCTGCGCCTCCCTTTTCAAAATCCGTGATCCTCACAGTGAGAGGTCACATCTTTAGAATTACTATGAAATTAAGTACCTTGCTGAATCAGGTGCATAGCATCTTTCAGGACTTTATTTTTACTTAAGCTGATACCAAAAAGAGCAGCAAAATTGATTAATAGTATTAATACAGTTCACTTATTCATCATAACAGTAAAATAGAATCTCGAGACCTTGAATGACCTCCCTATCCATGGTTGTGACTGGAAAAATGTTCATAACTTAAGGGAGAAAAACAATGCTGATACTCAGTTTCATGCTCAAGACATTCAGGCAAACTTTGTATACTTGCAATGCTCTTCCCTGCAAGAAATTGTAAAGATATTTTGATCTTTATATAGCATGCTGGAAGTAAAGTTTAAGTCTTTTCTTTTGTTTTGAAGTTGTGTACACGTGTGTGCGCATGCACATACTGTATATGTGTATATATACTCTCCCTATATATATATATATATATATATATATATATATATATATATATATATATATATATAAAATGATGCCTGATGATGATCATTTGGTAGAATGATGATCTACCAAACCCAACCAACAAACAACAAAATATCCAGATTGCTTCCTCAGGTTTATGCTGACCTGACTCCTGCTGAAGGCTTAAATTCCCTCAGGGCCATCTTATGAGTCAAACTGAAGGAACCTGATGTCTGTAATGCAGCGGTTGGGGGAAGCATTTCATTATGACTTGCAGCAAGGGACACTTGAGTCTGGGTTAGGAGAGGTAGATTTTTTTTTTAATGCCTATTGTGGAAAAGGGATGAAACAGGTATCTTTTTTCCATGAGCAAGGAAATCTGACAGTTCTGGACAGAATAGGCTGAAGCAGTTTCAGGGAATGGTTGCTGTACCTGTACAGCATGAATGTGATACTTTAGCAAATACTGTCTCTCTCTTTTTTCTCTTTCTCTCTTTGCACAAGGCTTTGCTTTTCTTGGAACTTTACAGATACTTCTAAAAATAACAAGCTACCATTCTTCATGTGCCAAATCAGAAACAGTTGGGTCTCTCTAAAGAATATTTTATCACATAATGCTAGTGGGATTTCATACATAAGGGCAAGCACCCCACCCTTTGCCTCTTGATGGCCTTCCCAGTCCGGAAAAAGGGGTTCCTCCAGTAGGTCAGAGGAAAAGGAAGATGTTATGGAGGCCATGCTGTGACCCACAGTATTTTTTCCTGTTTTAACACATTATCCTTTCTTTTCCTTCCTGTGTGGTATGGTCCTTGGCAATTGGGTGTAAGTTCTTACTTTACTGCTTCTAACTTGCTCAGATATGAGGCATGATTCTGGTCACACACCTATTTTAACCACTGGTGTAATTTTATTAACTTTGCTGATGTTGCTCCAGGCTTAATGGGTTGAATGTGATATATCAGATGTGATAAACTACTCATTACTAAATGGGGTTGGGCATGACACTTTACCAGTCTAAAGGAGAGCAGTGAAATCAGTAGTTAGTGGTATGGGAAGGTTCCAGTTCACTAGTGTAACACATATAAGGTGTTTGTTACACTTTAGAAACTTCATTGGAGACTTAGACCAGTGCTAAATGTAACCCCTAGCCTTCAGGTTTTCCAGCACCTTTTCATGGTAGCAAAGGCTGATGTTGCCAGGTTTTTCCACCCTCTCTAGTGGCAGAATTGTATCAAGGAGACAAATTCTAAAGGACAGATTAGTTCTGAATATATTAGTAATGTATGAAGTGCTACATTACATGCATGGCCATTTCTCAGACCAGCACTTTGACCATGTTTTTAAGTTTTACTCTTTTTGGCAGTGGGAGACATGTAAAGACTGCGAGGCTGGGTCTCTGCACTGCAGTACATTGTGCTGTCAGGAGCATATAAAGAGGAGGTGAAAAAAAGAGCACCAGTAAAAGAAGACTGATCTTGTCTCAGTGAGTTTCAGGAAAATTGAATGTCAGATAAAAGGGAATCTTTAACAACTTTCTAGGGCTGAAATGTTTTTTTTCCCCTTCTTTTGAAGCTTTCTCCTTTTTGGGATGCTTCCAGAGTTTGATGGGTGGTATCTGCAGTACTTGTTGATGCAATGATAACCTAGATTAAGTACATACGGTATTTTAATAACAGAAACAAGGTCTGGATTCTTATTCAAAAAGGAAATAACATACTGTAAACATCACTTTGTACTGGTCTAGTTATTTTTTTAAACTTGTGTCAACCTGAGCTATTTTCCTTCCAAAATAAAATTCTTGCAACAGTCTGCAAGTTCCATAATACCCTCCGCAGTTTCTACTGCATGAGCCAAGGGCTGTGGTCAAATGGGCATCAGTAATAAGGTTCTTTCCAAGGAGTCTGATGAAGTTAGACTTCCAAACAGAAATAGCTGTCTCCTGCTGGAAAAATGCCTCCTGAGAAGAGGATATCAAATTAATTTTTAACTCCATTCTCATTCCAAAGCAAACAAGACCAATCCTCAGATGGTGTAAAATGAAAACCATGCAGTTCTGCCAGCTACGGATCCAGCCCAAGGTGTTCACTGTGATGGAGGAGCTATCTTATCTTACTTTATTAGAAGAGACAAATTTGAAGTGTAATACAAGAGCTGGCATTTCCAATTATTTCCATTTTTACTTCCTTAGAGTAGTAACTATCCCAGGGATGGGCAATTATTTTGGCAGGAGGGCTGCTTAATGAGTTTTGGTGAGTTGTTGAGGGCCATAATGGTAGCCCCATTCCTTGACAGGTGCTCTGCCCCCCGGTTGCCATCTTGGGACTGGAAATCCTGCCCCCTAGCCCCTGACCTTTGCCACCAGAGGTCTTTCCCTTGCCCCCAGAAGTACTTCTTGGCGGGGGAGGGGCAGTTGCCATCTTGGAACTGGAAAAAAACACAAATCATATACTAAAAATCCAAAATTTACTATGACGTATTTTAATTTTACTTCAAAAAATACTTTTGTCCTGATTTATGTGCATTTGCACAGTGTATATAGAGGTGATTATGTAATAGCTAAAAATAAAAACTTATACTTGTATATTGTGTGTGGGGTGTGGTTGGGTATGTGCATGTGTATGGTGGTATGTGGGGGAGTATGGGGTTTGTGAGGGGGTGTGGCTGTGTGTGTGGGGGATGTAGGGTACGTTGGGGGGTGTGGGTATGTATATATGCAGTGGTGGTGGGGGTATGTGTGGACAGGGTGTGGGTGTGTGGGGTTTGTGGGGTGTGGAGACCCCCTCCTTACACCCTCTCCATGGTGCACAGCTTCCACCACTGCTGGCAGCAGCAGCAGGCAGAGAGATTTTGGGGTGCTCACAGCCTGCTCAGGTGCAGCCAACTGGCAGTGCATGGCTCCAGACACTTTTGGGAACTACACATGGTGGCAAGGAGCGGAGCCAGGTCTGCCCACCTTTATTGCGCAGGGCTTACATGCAGCTTCTGGGACTTGTGCGCCACCAGGGGGAAGGCCCGCGCAATGGAGCTGGCTGCTTTCCCTGCTCCCTCCTGCCACATGCACTTTCTGGGACTCCATCCTGGTGAGAAGCCCCACTCCCTGCTTCCCACTGGAGTTCTGGGAGGTGCATGTGGTGGCAGGGAGCAGAGAGGGCAACTGGCTCCATGAACCAGGGCTTCCCTGTGGTGGTGTGCCAGTCCCAGGAGCTGCACTTGAGATATGGGGAGCCCCATACGATAGAGGTGGACTGGCTTAGCGCCACTCCTTGCTACCTTGTGTAGCTTCCAGAACTGGCTAGAGTAATGTGCCATCAGGTGACTGTGCCTATGCCTGAGTGGGCCATGAGCACCCCAAGGGCCTACTGTTGCTGCTGATGGGGGCTGTGCACCATGGGGGGGACTTGTGTGGGGGTCCCCACACCCTTCCCACCCTTCCTCACACCCCACAAACCCTACACACCCACCCCCTGCCCACCTGAGCTCCGCGGTCCCACCCAGCTCCAGCTTCCCTACCTTCTGCAGCAGGGACATGAGGAGGAGGTGTCGGAGTCCAGGGAAGCTGAGCAGGTCTGCCGGCAGCTGCAGCAATGGCAGCAGCAGCCCTGCCTGGAAGCTATGTGCTCTGGCCAGGGCTGGGGCCCTGCCATGCATGAGGGTGGGAGTGAAGCATGTGGGCTGGGCAGGGTACAATTAATTGGTGGGTGCTTACAGGCTGGATGAAATCGCCTGGCAGGCCATATTTTCCGCCACCTTGAACTATCCTCTAATACTCAAAAGGCCACAATCAGGCTACCATGTTCAAACACATTCATCTTTGGTGTAATTCATGGTCCAAGCTCACAAGCATATTTTTTTTAGTGGTATTATTGGCAAGTTGTCTGATCCTCTCATAGAGATGCTAATGTTGCTACAAGAAAAGTGATAGCATTTGACCAGGTAGGTCATTGCCTACAAACATCATGCCTCTCTGAACCAGTTAGTTTCTAAGGTACCAGCCTGCCATACCTTCTACTAAAAAAGAGGTAATAAGAAAGCCAAGTGTGGGGGCTGCAAGAGTCTTACAATTATATAGCGAGATTGTTTGATATGTCAGGTTCGTTTTGAATAATTTGAAGTTAGAGATGGTTTATACCAGGGCTGTCCAACTTCAAAGTGGCTGGGGACACAATGCCGCACAGGCTGCACTAGTGAGGGCTGAACACTGTGGGGGCAATGCGAGCAGGGGTCACAGGGCCCCCAGGCATCACACTGTGGTTCACTCCCCTACTCTGCTGTGCTCTCTTGCATTGTGTGGCACCCTGCCTCAGCTTTAGCTCACTGTAGGCTCCCTTGTCGCACTATGCCACATGGGTGTTCTGAGCTGCCAGCTCCCCCAGCACCATGGGCTGTGCTGCACTACACCCCTCTGCCCCCTGGGGCAGGAGCACCTAAGAGAAGGTGGGAGGTGGGGGTGGAAGTGAGAGCCCCAAGACCCTGGCTGCCACTGCAGCCGGGGCAGAGGTTGCTATGGTGGCTGTGTGGGAACCTCAGCCCATGTGTTAACCCCTTGTGGGCTGCTTGTGACCCATGGGCTGCCTGTTGGCTGGGCTAGACCATGATCTCAGTTAAAACCATGTACATTTGGAATCTGACAATTGTCTTTGGTGTCCTTGTACCAGTGCTACTGAGATCAGCAGTCCCTTTGGTTCATCGCCTTTTGTTCATCATGCCAAGAGTAGGATTCCGTCAAGTGATAAATAGGTACATGTTGGATTTGCTTTTTGAACCAGACCGTAGCAATACAGCAGTGTCGCCCATTTTGGTAAGACCACCCTCTCTTCCCTGAAACCTTCTTTGCTTGTATGGGGTGTTTTCGGGAGAATGAAAAATGTGGAGGGAAGTTTGCTTTTTGGTGAAATTTTGATCCTTGCTTCTATTTTATGACCTTGTGCTCCTCAAATTTGATTTGTAATGCTTGTAGTTATCAGGAAAAATTGTTGGCATGGGAGGGTGTGAATTGTAATATTGCAACCTGGAAAGGAAACCTAGAAATTGTTAGTTCAAGGCCAGTTGTACTTACAGTAATATAAGAAGCAATCTTTAGTCTTCTTCCTCTTAAAGCAAGGGACTTGGTGATGTAAATTGTAGGGCCATACATATATCTGGACAGTGGCTCTCCAGTGATGTACCAGTCAATGCACAAATCGCTGAAAGAATCACCTGTGCTAAATAATTCAAGCAAAGGTCAGCATCTGGGTGTGTCCAGTAGCCATGGGCAAATACAGTTGGTCAAAACTGTGACCAGTTTATGCCTCAGAAGTGTCTTGCTGACTTTCTTCTTTCTTGGTTATTGTTATTTCAGAGCTCAGCACTTACTGGCTCTCATTGGGACTGAGTAGTAGGCCTGTGCAAAGCAGAAAGTATTCAATTTGGATTCGGATTCAGTGATTTGGAGGGACAGTGATTCCATTTGGTGATTTGAATTGCTGTCCTGATTTGATTTGGCCAAATCTGAAGATATTCGGTGCTGAATCTTATTCAGCCATAAACTATACAGGCAGGCAGTGCCGGCAGGAGCAGCGGAGGGAGCAGCTGGATGAGCCTCAGCTTGAGATGAGCCCAGGAAAATCCGCAGCTTGTCTAGCCGCTCCCCCACTGGGGCAAGGTAGGCAGTGCGGGCAGCCCTAGGAGAAGCCGTGGGAGGTTGGGGGAATGATTGGGGAGTTAGAGGATCAAACCAGGAACTGGGGAATCAAAGTGGGAGCTGGGGAGTCAAACCAGGAGCTAGGGGGAAGCCCCTGTTCATTCCCTGAGCCCCTGATCATTCCTCCCAGCTCTGGGTTCTCTTGCCCAGTTCCAGGTTTGATCCTCCAGCTCCCAATCATTCCCCCAGCTCCCCGATGATTCCCCCTGCCCCACAGCTTCTCCCAGAGCTGCCAATACTGCCTGCCTCACCCTGGCAGGGGGCAGCCGGGGGAGCAGCCGGACAAGCTGCGGCTTGAGCCGGCAGCCCCAGGAGAAGCCATGGGGGCTGGGGGGGAATCATCGGGGAGCTGGGGGATCAAACCAGGAGCTAGGGAATCGAATCAGGAGCTGTGGCTGTTCCCAAGGCTGCCAGCACTGCCTGCCTTGCCCCGGCAGGGGGGCAGCTGGGGGAGCAGCCGGATGAGCTGTGGCTTCTCCTGGGACTGCCATCTCAAGCTGGGGCTTGTCTGGCTGCTCCCCCAGCTGCTCCTACTGGCACTGCCTAGTGCCTGCTTGTACAGTCTGTGACCGAATCTCTCTGAATCGATTCAGAGAGATTAATGGGTCTCCCAATTCGATTTGGATTTAGAGATTCGGCTGCTGAATCAGCCTGACTGGAAAGAGGAAAAACTAGACTTTTAATAAAGAGTTTCTCTTCTTGCTGTGCTCCAGACCCATTTTACAGATCAAAGAGACTCTGAACAATGTTCGGGTAAACATTCAAAGTGTGAAGAGTTTCCCTGCCATCGAAAGAGCGCTACTTACTATGTGTTCACAGCTGATTGTTATTAACCTGGCTTCTCCAAACAATAGTGACAGTTTTTTCTCTAAGAACAATGCTAGCCATACTACCTGAGGGATAGGTATTAGTGGCCTTATTTGCATGGCTCTGAAATATTATTTTCCAGGGGAAAAAAATTGCTGTTAAAACTGTGCTAGCAGCACCTAGTAAGAAACAGTGATATTTTAAAGGGATCTAGTTAATGCATATCACTCTTCAGCTCTGTACAGTGGGGCCAGTCCTGCAAATGGTACAAACCCTCATCTCCCATGGCAGTCAGGTGTTCACTGTGTTGCTACAAATACTGTGTCTATTGGCAGTACTGAACACAATGGTGTGAAGGCTGTGTGTGGAAATATCTCACTGAAAATCTCCCTCATGCAAATTGTGTCAGCAGTAGTCTGAGAGCTGAATCCCCTGGGCCCATCAGTCTGGGCAGAGAGAGAAAGTACAGTGATGTCATAAAGGGACAGCTTCATTAAGCTCTGTTTAAAACCATAGCAGATGCTACCAAGCATGGTGAGAAAGGATTTTTTTAATCAATTATAATTTAAAAAAATAAAAATCTGCCTTCCCCAAACACAGCACACCATGTACTCCTTATTACGGACAATGTCTGTGCCAAGTTTCACATTTCGAACTTCAGCTGTTTTAGCTGTTGCCCTGGTCAAAAACAAGTGTGGTTAGAATTTTATTACAATGGGAGAAATGTGTGTATGTTTGTTTTTCACTGTTCCATAGCACAAAAACAGCTGTAGGGATTTTGTTCGCATTTTCAGAAAGATATTTTTATTTACCCTTCCAGACCAAGTATAGAAAATTTCAGCCTCAAAAGTGGACGTTTTAGAAGTTCTGGAAATGGGGGGCTATTTTGAGTTGCTGCTACTAATAACCGTTGCAATCTTTTGCTGTAGTCTTCATCTAGAGATCTCAAAGCACATCTAAATAACACTATTCGTATCATAGTAAGTCCAGCTGAGCACACAGCCTTCTTTTGTGGTGCCAAATTCCTCTGGAGGCAGAATAAATCTTTTCCCATATGGATATAAAGACTTTGAGAGCCCTTTCTTAGTGTTAGTGTATATGTGCACATAGTAAGCAATACAAGAACTCAGTCTAATTTTGCAAGACAAAGGATTTATCTCCATTTTAAAGATGAGGAAATGAGCTAAGAAGAGATCTGCCAAAGATTATGCAGAATAGAGCCAGAAGTTGAATCTCTGTCTTCTGTGTCCCTTAATGGTAAGAACAGCCTTTCTTTTAATGAAGGAGGGAAATGGTAAGGTTCTCTGTTTTTCCTCCTTGATTTCCCATGATATATGTAAAGGAAGGTCAGAAAAATATGAAATTTCTCTCTCTAAGTTTTACACTAGAACACGTCTGTTTGGCATCAGCGGGATTGTGGGTGTTCACTATTCAGCACTTCTGTAAAGCAGGCCACCTCTCTTTAGACATGTAAAGAAGCCACATTTCAGTATGTAACATTCCTTTTTATGTCATACAAAAAGTCAGTGACATTTGTCAGGAAAATAACATAAGAGTCTTAGTTGCTGTTTCTCTCGTTGGAAAACTACCACCGTTTTTGTGTGGAGATTCTTCTGTATTTGCCAAGCTTACACAGCCTTCCTTTGTGCTATTGATTCTGCTTTGTCCTGTATACATGCTAAGGCATTTACTATTTGCCCATTTTCTTTTGGTAATATTCTGGTATTCGTATGATCTATCAGGCTAATATGGATAGTGAGCCATGCTCTCTTGAGATCTTTTGGAAAGCCCCCTTCAGTGCAAAGCATGCTTTCACTGTCCTTGATTTAGCAGTTCCTTTGTACTAAATGTTCTTCCAAATGAGCCATCCAAGAAGCTGAATGGGTGCCTGGGGACCTTTTAATTGGAGCTATAAGAAGTCTATGTCAATAATATCCTGTCGGATCGATCTTTCAATAGTGTGATTACAGAAGAGGGAAAAAAAGCCATTGCCCACTGTGAGTTCAATATTCCAGGATGTAATCTTCTCACATATGGTCACATTTCCTCAGATAAGAAAAATCACCACCCTGGTGTCAATGGGGATGGGCCAGTGAGTGGGAACAGAAGAATTCTCATTTTTTCACAGTGGACAGTTGGTTTGTATGTTTTCTTGACTAGGTAAACTATGTCCATGGTTACCAGGCAAAGTTTGTTTTTGGAGGAAATAGGTAACCATGCTTATGCAGTGGGGCTGTGGGGACAGTAGAGAATTATGGAAGAAAGGGGCCATAGGTCATAGGCAGTGGGGATGTGATGCGGAAGTGCGATGAGATATATTATGTGGATTTTGGCATGTCATACATGGGATGCTTCCTTTCATGCTGTTTGTGTACAGAAGATGAGAAAAGATCTTAGATAGCTCAGCATCAGGTTATTTTATTTAAGGGCCAAATTCTCTGTGAGCATAAACCGGCATAGCTGATTCATATCAGCTTGAGGGTTTAGCTGAAAGTTTTAATAGCCTTTGTCTGTTAAACTCTGTTTCTTTTTTCTAGCGTACAGTCAGGCTACCCAAATAGTGTCAACTGCTTGTGTTTCACCAACTCCCTCAGCTGCTAGCACCTTTAGATGTTCATTACTTTCTTCCCAAATGTTGCTGCAAAATGATTTTATTTTATAGCTTTAATAAAAATATGTCCTAAACAATACAGCTGGCTTTATTAAAGCCTGCAGCATTTCTTCATTTTTCTTTCCTCATTTAAAGGCCAGTTATAAGGCTGGCAGACTAAAAAATATATAGTTATCCTTACTAGATAACTTATATGCTCTCTTATAGACTGCACTGTCTGTATCTTTTGCTATTTAAATTAATTATGTTCTGGATCAGCAGATACTATTACATATGTGACAGTACTGTGTGGAGGGGCCAGCTGAGATCAGGACCCCATTGTGCGGTGTACTGTACATACACATAGGGCACAACTACACTGCAGTCCAGTTGTGGCTGCGGCTCTTGTAGACTTAGTCCAGCTAGCTTTCAACTAACTTTGGTAACTTTGGTATGTGTGCCTGAGTTAGTTAGTTGAAAGCTAGCTAGGGTGCATCTACACGAGCTGCATCTTTGCATGCAGGATGATCACGTCCACTGTAAATGTCCCCAAAAAATCAATAATCTAAATGGACAAGATGGACAAAGGGTGGGGAAAGGGGAACATTTTATATCCCTTTTAAAGATGGGGAACTAATGCACAGGGATTAAACGACTGCCCATGTAATGTGTGGAGAGTGTCAGAGCTGGGAGATGAGCCCAGACTTAAGTTCTAGTCCAGTGGTCTCGGTCTTTCCTGGCCCTTCTCTGGGCCGCTGGACCCATGTGGTCCCGGTTCTTCCCTGGACAAGTGCTTTTCTGTTGGGGTGTGCTCCCCTAGCCTTCCCCCTCCATGGGTGACCCACAAGGCAGTGGGAGCTGAGGCTTTCTGGCTCCCCATCCTTGCCTTTCCCTGGAGTAGCCCATGAATGGCATTTCATGCTGGCTGCCCTGCCACAGGCAGACCCACCTTGCTAACCAGTCCCAGGAGGATGCAGTTTCAGGTCTAACCCAGGACCATTCTTCAGGCCTTCCTGAACTTACTTGTGTCTCTCTGGGTTCCCCCCAGATGTTCTACACCTCTCCTGGGCTGCTAGCCACTGGGCCCCCTGGCCCTGGCCCTATCTCCCATTTGAGTCCTTCATCTCTGGCCCCCAGCTCACTTTCAGACCCCTGTCCTTGATCCATCCTCTTCAGATGTCGTAGCACCAGCCATCGTCATCCTGAGCTGCACGCCTCTTGACCCCTTCCTCTCGGCTATTGCCACAGAAGGACCTTCGGCCTCTCCTAGGTCTTGGCCCTGCCTTAGGCCAGTCAAGAACTCCAGGCTCTCCCGGCTTATACCCTGTCCTCCTCCCTCAAACCTAGCCCTCCTCCAATCAGGTGACTCCCTTGATCAGGCCTAGCCTCATCTGCTGGTCCCCCAGGTCAGCTGACTGCAAGTAGCCTTGACCCCCCACCTGTTGGTGGCTCAGCAGGCTGCCTAACCTCTTCAAGTGGCAGGCACATCAAGTGCCCTACCACACTAAGCCCTGCGAACACTTGCACACCCAGACATTTAGGTCATCTTAAGCTTGGCTAGGGCCATCTAAATGTAACACTTGTATGTACCCATAGATTCAGGGATTCAAACAGAAACAGATCAGCTGCCCCCGATAAAAATGAAAGAAATAGATACCAAATATACAACATTCTCTTTTTAATGGGCAGTGCCCAATACACTATCTGTGGGGAAACCTGACTGAAGGTGGTTATGATGATAATTCTGTAACATGGATTATATATTAAAAAAATCTGTACTACTTAACAAATGTCATTGGGGCCTTTAATGATTTCATGTTCTGCTGCCATTGTGAGAAGGCTCTGAGCAATAGGGATGTTTCTCAAGTTGCAGCAAGGGAAGTTTAGGTTGGATATTAGGAAAAACTTTCTCACTAGGAGGGTGGTGAAACACTTGAACAGGTTACCTAGAGCAGAGGTTCCTAATCCTTGGGCCACAGCCCAATTCTGGACCACAAAGGGTTAGCTGCTGGTCCACAGGAGGGTTGGCTGCTGGACTGGAAGTCTAGAAGTGACTGGCATACTGTGGACTGGCAGCCAACCCTTATTTATACTGAGTATAAAAAAGGGTCGCCTGCCCCTCAGCAGTATGGTGGTCACTTCCAGACTTCAGTATGCTGGTCTGCAGTTTGCTGGTCCACTGTCACTACCGGTCCATGGTTTGCTGGTCTGTGGTCTAAAAAGATAGGGAACCGCGGACCTAGAGGGGTGGTGGAATTCCTGTCCTTGCAGGTTTTTAAGACCCAGCTCAACAAAGCTGTGGCTGGAACGATCTAGTTGGGGATGGCCCTGCTTTGAGCAGGGGGTTGGACTAGATGCCCTCATGAGGTCCCTTCCAACCCTAATTTTCTATGATTTTATGATTTTAAGTAGAGAGGCTATTGTAAGATTGCTAACAGTGACCATATTGCATGCCTTAGGTCCCTTGACAGTTCCACCTTTGTTACAATTTGAACATTCATAGTTTCATAGTAGCTCTCCCAAAGGGTGAAATATGATTGTGCTGTGGGATGACAGATGTGAATAGAGTCTGTATTACACTATATTAATAACATGAAGCCCTTTTTGTATGGCTGAAGTTTCTACCTCAGAACTGCCTGGTTCTCTGTGTACCTGACTTTCTGTGATTATACCCCTATGACAGATGGAACTCCATGTGGGCCACCGGTATCTCATGTACTCTAGAAATATAATGCAATCTCTATCTAGAAGCCAGTTTTGGGAAGTAGCAGTGTATTCTGGTGCCTGAGTAGTCAACATGCTTCTCCTACAACAGCAGTAATCCTTCATGCTTGCAGGAAGCTTTTTATACAACACTCTTGGATGTTTAGTTGTAATATGCTCAAGATTGTGAGTCACTCAGTGGCACAACAAATCGAAGTGAAAGAACAGGGACTGGAGCTTCCAATGTCTTTACTGAGTCTGATACTCATTCTTCTAGCTCACTTTCTTTTTGAGGGAACCAGATGGATTGGATGTTAGGTTATTCCGTGCCAGGATTCATTCTAGGTCTTTGTTTGGAGTTCTCAGTAATGTTGGGGGAAGTTTTATATACAGGCTAAGGTTAGGAGGGCATAAGATCTTGGTGTCTGCATTATAGATTATATCTTTATCTCAAGGTGTCTTAAATTTTGTTTTAGCGCTATTTGACTAATTAATATTAATGTTGCAGTAGTGTTCAGAGCTCTCAGTTGTGACTGGGGCTGGATACTGCCAGGCAATATCCAAATACTTAGAAAGACATGTTCCCTGCCTTAGAGAGCTTACAGTTTAAGAAAGCAGCATAAAATATTACTTTCAAGCACGTCTGACATGCCCCACAAATGACGTCTTGGTTAACTTTAGAGGAAAGACAAACAGTCAGTAAATTTTCTTCACTCACACTCAAAGGTACTCGGGGGGTGCAAAACAAAATTAAATGCCTGTTGAGCTTGCTGAAAGGTATTTGTCTTCCCACAGCTTGGTATGTGGATCATGCAACAGTCACTCAAAGAAATTATAGAGCCAAGTGAGGTTCTAAGAGTCACTGGTAATGGTGGGGATGGGGAGGAGAACTGTTGTGACCTTTTTATTACAACATGTAAGTGCTCCTAATTCTAACAATCAGGAAAAACACACTGAAAAAGGAGGGACTTAAATGTGCAACTTTCATCAACCTTTTGGATATCATAGTGGGCAGTTTAGGGATGGGTGAACCTGACAAAAAATGAGATTCCTATATGAAGCTAATTCAAAGAAAGGACTGGATTATATCCTAGAGATACTGCCCTTTAGGCATCTTACTTCAGTGGCCACAGTGACTTGTTACCGGCTTAACACAGTAAATAATTCTCCCTCACTGCATAGGTTTGGCTTTGCTGTCTGGCTTACTGGAAAGAGAATTTATAGGGACCATGGTTAAACTGTTCATTCCCCTTCATTTCCCATCCATCTGCTGTACTTGGTGGGGGGAGTAAGCAGCTGTGTAGCTGCCTTTGGCCTCTGTGCACCCAGACTGAGGTAACCCTAGTAGAGGCACTATGAAGGAGGCAAAGGATCTTGCTTCTCTCCCAGGTACAGGTACATATCAGGACTGCCATAATGTAATCCAGCTTGTCCAATGTCCTGCATCTGACAGCAGCACCAGATCTTTTACAGGAAGGTACAAGAAATTGTGTAATCGGTAGGTGTGGGCCTGAAGTCACTGTAGTGAATTACGTATTCTTGGAAAACTGCATTGGATCATCCAAGGTGACAAACATCCTTTACAATAACCATACTATGAAGGAGGTTAGTTATTACTCAACAGCTCGCTAAGCAGTTGTTTGGATGACTTTAATATGCCATGTGGTTGATTGTAAGCTAATAAAATGTACAGGATACAATAGTGATAGTGGATACAAGCGTTTCAGCCCCACACCTTCACCTCAAATATTTACTGTATGTAATGTTCTTGGTAACATAGTGCACAAAGAATGTTTTGTCTAGTTGACCAACCAGGGTTGTTTTATATTTTATGCAGAGAGCACTGAGATAAGCTAAGAAGTCCTGCCTGGACAAACATTAATGCAAATCACAGATTTTTGTTTTCAGATCTGAATGTTCATTCTGTTATCCAGTATACTATTCATCACAAAGGGGAAGGAAACAAGAATATAGACAAACTCTCCAGCCAACCTCTATACCACATTTCCAGGCTGTCCTAATCTCCTCTTCATGTGTTTAAAATGAGTGTCAAACTGGGCTTATTGAGTCCAGTATGATCATATTACTGTGGTAATAGCAGGGCTGTGCAGTCACAACTGTTTCTGAACCAACGAACTTGAGAGACTTGTAATTATGTCATAGATCTGAGAACAAATCAAAGCCCTAAAATATTTAGTTGTGTTATCTTGCAGTAACGAACCAGTAAACGTGCCTCTTCAATGGCATTAATGATGGGGAAAATTACTTTAAGAGGTCAGTGTTCCCTGGGGAGTGCCCAGACTTTGCCCAGCTGACAGCCAGAAGACTGAGGGACATACCAATCTTCCCCTAGTTGGAATAGGTTATAGTTTGTGCTCATTTTTTTTTTACTGAAGTACAGCTTGAGGATGCTGTGGTTAAGGCTATTATTTTTTGTCCTGGTAGCTTTAGGTCACGGAAACTGAATTAGAAGGAAATCTGGCTGTCTATACACGTGCTTGGGAGTGGAGGGCAGGGCATTTCAATTAGAGCAATTCCCAGGCAGCCACTCAAATTCGAACAGCTCATCAACACATGTGGTAAGCCTCTGCACATTTTAAAATGGCTACACGATACTTTTTCTAAAGTTCATTCGACAAGGTTTAGATAAAGCGCCTCTGCACCCATTGTAAAGCATGTTGGGGCTTAATGCATGTGATAGACAGGTGATGCTGGAGTGTTCTAATTAGACTACGGAGCAGACTCGATTAATTTTGATGAAAGCAGATTAATTGAGTCTGCTTCAATGCATTCTATCTAGAACGTGAATAATCATGTGTACAGGCAGCCTCTGTGACTTTCCTGATGCATCCTATTAATCAGAGGGGGAATAGTATTGACTCCTGCGAAATATCGGCCAATCTCCCTGGCTGAAGTACAGGAGAGAAGGAAGGCATTAGCCTTCCATACTACAACTCCCAGGAAGCCATGTACCGCAAGGTGGCAAATGCACATACTAAGGTTATCGTTTTAGTTGTAGTACTCATGCAGTAAATGTGGTTGGTAAACTTTCCATAAATATTACTCCTTTCTCACCTCCACCTCTGGTCTGACATTTATTAACCATTACCGTGCCTTAGGTATATGTCCAAGCAGTACACAATTTTGATCCAAACAACCTTGTGTTCAGAACAAAGGAAAACCTCCCATGCTGGCAAGAGCCCTGTGTTAGAGAGAGGGGAAGCCAGATGCTCTGTCATAACATCGTTTGGGTTGCATTTGGCCCTCTGACAACATTATGGTCACTCCTGATCTATACTGCTATTAGAGCCAGATTGCAGCAAGCCACGTTGGTTCTTCATATGTCTTAAATCAAGCAATCCATTGTTCTTACGATACTGCATGCCTTCACAGACCCCCTATGAAGGAAATTACTTCTACCTACTTCTAAGTCTCTGTCCTGTTCAAAAAAATTAACTCTTAGAAGTTTTACTTGCATATGATTCAGTTGAGAAGCTTCTAAGAATTACTTTTTCTGTAATGTAACTTGAACATTATCTCAGCTTTTTTTACATTGAAGATTGAACATAATTACCCCTTGTAATGGAAAGTATAACTGGGATGTTGAATAAGACCTGTAGGACAAAATAATGGTAATAACAGTAATGGTGCTTGTGGTATGTGATACTTCCTTAGTTGCATGTTTGACATACCGTAGCTCTCTTTGTTTAGGAACTCAGCTTATGTACATAGGCGACGTGTAAGTACTGTCAGTGGGGGGCACAACAGCAGACTGCCACCTTAGTAGGGGGGCACAACACCGCACTGCCTGTATCACCCCTGCTGCTGCCAGGCATTGGGTCCAAACAGGCTGCAGCCCTACATCTTGCTGTTGGCACAGAAATTGCACTGCTGCTGCCATCCTCACCGCTGCCAGGCCCCTGGCTCTGGCCAGGCTGCAGCCTGCTGACCCATGCCCTGCTGTAAATGCAGAAATCTGGGAGGAAGCACATGCTCCCCCATGTCCTCTGACATGTCGCCAGTGCTTAACCTGCCTTACAGCTTGTTCTTTGTCTGCTACAGCATACATTCAGCATGCTGGGTATTGCTGCCTTTGTGTTACACTTTATTATACAGGTGCCTTGGCTACGGGCTAGAGGGGTACATAAAAGGGAGGAAAGGGTCCTATCTAGAATACAGAGTGGACACTGAACTTCAGCCTCAAAGCTGGTATGTTACCAGTTTATAGGGGAAAACAGGCTTTGAGTGCACATCTGCATATAAACCAGCTCTGCCTTTGCCCTTCAGGTTACTTGTGTACAGAGTTAAAGTGGATTCCAAAGTCCAGTGGATACACAGATCCTTTGTGTGAGGTCTCCAAATCTTTTCTGCATTTGTGGTACTGAGTTAAGCCCTCCCTGGTGCTTGATAAGCGACGGGATTTGCCACCTGCTAATCGAACCTCCAAGACTTTTTCAATGGCAGTAGATTCTTGAACACAAAACAAATAAAGCACATTATCAAACATGTGAAGTGTGTGTTTGCCTTTCTGACCTGCTATATAATACTTGGCCTATTCTTGTTTAATCTGTAACTAACTAGCAGGTTGGCTGGAAGAAAGCCACCTTTCTATACAAGTGCTCGTGTTGTTACATGGGGCAGGCAGAGGGAAGAGTACAGTGCTTGCACCTATAGAAAAGAGCTAACATGGGGAACTGAGTGGTAACTTAACAGTGAAGAAGTCAGTTTTGATTTGAAGGGTACGCGATGAAGAAAGCGGTGCAGCTGTTTCTTTGCTCGCTGTTCACTTTCAGCGTAACTTAAGAAACCCGCTTGTATGCTGTCCAGACTCCATGGCTTTGTCCAGCATTCCCCACTCCTGTTTCTCTTTTCCTGCCTTCTTCCAGATGTGCAGGTCTGCATAAAACAGCAGGATTCCAATTATAGCAGCCTTTCTCATTCATTATTCATTCCATTTTTTCTTTATGTGGAAATGAAACGCGACCCAAAACAGCCCGATATTTTTTGTTATGTAGTGAAATACAATTTATTTTTTTCCATTATGCTTTTTTAATTCTGTTGTTGGTAAACAAAATACCATACCCAGGAAGGAGAAATTCCTGGATATATATGAGAAGTTCCCATTCAAATCACAGGGGTGTAGATTCTTAAAGAGACCTTTCCAGAGCCACCCATCCTAGCTTTCAAACAAGCACCGAACCTCGCCAACTTCATCACCAGAAGCAAACTTCCTCAGACCCAGAACACACTGAGCAGATCCAGACCATGCCATGACAAGAAATGCAAAACCTGCCAACACATCTCCACCCCCCCCCCCAATCACTACACCCCACAACAGAGTCATCAGCATCCCTGGATCTTACA
Source organism: Alligator mississippiensis (assembly GCF_030867095.1). Taxonomy (NCBI): domain Eukaryota; kingdom Metazoa; phylum Chordata; order Crocodylia; family Alligatoridae; genus Alligator; species Alligator mississippiensis. The sequence continues at coordinate 195,644,514 of NC_081824.1, read as the reverse complement.
GCTGCACCTCCAGAAATGTAATGTCTCATCCAATGCACCAAATGCCCTGATGGAAAATACATAGGAGAGACCAAACAACAACTGCGCACCAGAATGAATGCACACCGGAAATCTCTCAAAGACAGGAATACCCAATTACCTGTGGGGGCACATTTCTCACAAGAAAACCACTCTCTCTCCAATCTCTCAGTCCTGATCCTCAAAGGAAATTTACACAACACGTCCCAGAGACGAACCTATGAACTCCACTTCATCAACCTCCTGGATACTAAAAATCATGGACTAAATATAGATATTGGCTTTATGACACATTATAACCTGTCTGACAGCTGTCTTCCCATGTACCTCTCCACTATTCATCCCCCTTCTTTCTCCCCACCCAGTCTCTCTCTCACCCATTGATTCCTCAATCTACATTTTCACTGACTACCTGTCCTGTATGCATACCAGCCCAGCCGCTGGCTTCTTTACTTTTCATTCCATCCAGGAAGAGCACACAGCAACTGCTGAAACTTCCTCAGCCTGAGGAAGGGTTTTTGAACCTGAAAGCTTGCTTAAATATTGTTCTCCAACTATTTAGTTGGTCTAATAAAAGATATCAGATTCACCCAAAGAACTTTTCTGCCATTCAGATCACAAGCATTTTAAGGACAGAAACTGTCTTTTAGACAGAATATGTCATAGGCCATGGAACAGTGTGGGCCACCAGCTGACCAGCTTTTAGCACGTTAATTTACATAACCCACAAATGCACAGTTGTCAGTCTGGTTAAAACTGTATAGCTATTTTTTTAACTGTATAGCTAGCTAAATTAACGTGCTAAAAGTTGGTTGGACCATGGCCTGGGTGGTCCACCCTGTTCCGCAGCCTATGAAATATGTGACCAAGATACTGATGTGTATTGATGACTAGTTAATTAAAACAATATTAAATAAATCTTGCGTTCAACCAGATTGAAGAGATTCAGAGAAATGATGTCCACAACCAAATACCCGGGATCCTTCCTTGGAGGATAAAGATGAATAATAATATTGAAGGAATAATTCTAGAGGATCAAAACTCTAAAGTCCATGCTATTTTCTAGATTAACAATGCAAAAAAAGCGAGGTGTCTAATATTTGGCCCCTTTTAAAAAAAATATGGCCTCAGATGCACTTATTTCTAATTTTTTTCCTAGCTAGACTGGGTTGTGGGCAGCCAAGTCTGGGGGTCACTCAGGGTCTTTGGGAGCAACTGGAGCCAGGAGGAGTATGCAGAATCTGAGTGCTGGGGAGCCAAAAAGCCAGAATCCAGGAGGTCAGTCCAAATAGCTGAGTCAGAGAGCTTAAGGATCAGGCAGAGTGAGGAGTCAGCAAGCAACCCAGGTTACATATCCAGGTGATCATGCCAGGTCAGGAGTCAGGTTAGGAAGCTGAATGGTCAGGTAGGACACAGAATTGGAGGGTGAGCTGGGCCAGGTAGCAGAGGGATCAGTCAGAGAGCTAGTAGAGGCACAAGCCAAGGGTAAATCAGCCTGGGCACAAGTGGAGTCCTGTTGCCCAGACACTTCCTTTTCCAGGTCTGGAGTTTATATTGGAAGGGGTGAAGAGTCAGGTGACTCTGGCCAGCCACTCTGGTTGCAGACAGTGGGTAAGTGGCTAGACCCACATGGAGGTTTCTGGCCACCTGTGTCCAGCCAGCATGCTCAGACAGGGCAGACTGGGATGAGTGGGTAGGTTGGGGTCCCAGGTTCAAGGCATGGTGAAAGGGTAAGATTCTTCTTACAGTCATGCTTTAATTGCATGTCAGTTGGTATGAATGGAGCTTTATGCAGAAGCCCCTATCGTAAAGAGTCTACAAGCTAAACTGACAGTATCCAAATGCAAGATTAGAGATGAGACCCCCAAATGCAACATGATTAAAACTTGCAGTGTGGTATGTTTCTCTGAATTCTGTAATTTCCTTGTGGCATTTTGTTTTTGGCTAAGATTTTTGGTTGTCTGGTTTTGCTCTTCCGGCTTGAGGGGAGGAAAGGTGAATGAACCCTTTGTAAAGAGTGTATGTTGAGGAGGGTTGTGTGTGATAAAAGAGTGGAAGCACCACGGGCTGAGTCAGGGTGATGTTTCCAAGCAGAGTTGGAATATTTGAAGGAAAAAAAAAAAAGCCCAGAAGATAGTATGGGGAAAGGACCCAAAGAGTTTATTAGCTTGGATTCACCTAAACATAACTACCTGTTATGTTTTATGTATTAAAATATACTATACTTTAAAAGAGAGCATGAAAGTGAGCATGGTTGACCGCTATTTTAACATCTTAGTCCTACTACTAAGTACTCAACCATATTTATATGCTGTAACTTTCAACATTGGCTAACCTTAAACTGCAGGACAAACTATTTTGATACTTATTTGTGCCAGAGGATCACATGGGTTGTAAATGGGACACACTGACAAACACAGATTCATTTTTTATTGTACACACCATTTATCACACGATTAATTGCTGTGCCGGCCAAGGAAATTACTGAGATCTTATGAGGAAAAATGATTCCTTTCTGGGAGAAACTATTAAAAATCAACTCATTCTTAAGTTGCTTTTTTTCTTCTTCTTCTAGCATAGAGGTCAGTCAGTCTTGTCCTAGAACTAATCTGTACACTTAGACCACCAGCAGGCAAGATTACAATTCAGCGATATTAAACCATCATGTATCTTCCTAGTTTAAACAAGTGTCCCTATTCTATTCAGGACATTAATCTTACCACTGGTAGAAACCTTTTGGTTTCTCTGACCTTTTTTCTGAGGGACTGGGCTCCCAGAATTCCTAGTGACCTGAGCCGGAGTTGCAGGTACTCAGTGGTTCTGAAAATAGAGCCTATGGTTACCATAACTCCCCAGCAATGTGCTGGGTCTAAGTCTGTGGTGCCAGTAGAAGGTGAGGGTGTTCAACCACTTTGGAAAATTTCAGCTGGCTTACATCATCTGAAGGCTTCTCTTGACCTGTCCCTTCAACATATGATAGCTGGGTTAAAACTAGGGATTGAGCTAAGGACCTACATATCTACAAGCCTGAATTTGGCTGCTTGGGAGCCTGGTAGCTTAGCTCAAGCTTAGTTGCATCCTTTCCAGGCACAGGAGGGGCCAAGGGTCTTCTTCCAGGAAGGAGCAGCAGTTCTCAAGCAATCCTCATCAGCCTGCTATTAGTTTTATTACTCTCAAGGTCCTGTTCTTCTTCAAGCACTTGCCAAAAAGACAGCAAAGATTTACTGTGTGTATTTAGTTACATATACACAGAAATGTAACCCACTTTTCTAACCATGATTACAAGAATGCAGATTTTGAAAGAATAAATCGTTATTAGGGTTAATTCTATAATTAGCCGTTGTCACTGGAATATTTTTCTTGTGCAACACTGCAGGGTAGCTGGACTTGCCATATGCTGTTTACATTCTGATAGTCTGAATTAACATGCCTAGTTGTGGGCATGTGGTGTTATCTTGTTAGCAGTTTGAGTAATTACTGCTATGAGGAACCTGGTGCTCTGAACAGAACAGTAAACTGTTGGATGTACTTCCCCTATATAGGCTACCGCATAATCAATTTAAGGGGTCTGCTTGAAATACCATAACAAGATGTCCAGGTGTTCTTAATATGAAAAGGGCAGTCACTGAAGTTGTTTTGTAGGGAAAGCTCCAAAAGATTTTTTTTTCTTATTTAAATGCTAAATTGAAACACGAATAAAGACTTTAGCTTTAAAGTGATGTGTTTGTTCAGGGAATTGTATAGCAAAGTATTCTTTCACTTGGTGGAACTTTTCCCCACAATGACTTTGCAGTTCTATACCTGGGGCTTTCATACAAAGTAAATGATATCCTGGTGTTTTCTGTTGGGGGTGGGGGAACTAAATAAAGGGTGGGGTGAGGGAAAGGGGGAGGAGGAGGTGAGAGAGAGAGAGAAGGAAGTGTTAAGTAAGGTGACCAAAGTGTCAAAGTAAGTCAGTGGCAGACTTGGGAACCAAGCCTAGATTTCCACAAAACCTAGACACCCCTTCCTTTTTTTTTACCCGCTGAGAACAACTAACTAGGTAGGAAGTATGTTTCTTTTATAACAATGCTGGGTAAAATTTTTCAATGAAAGGAATGTCCTCTCCCCTCATCCCCATTTAAAACTTTTTCTTCTGAAGTTAACATTCAGACCCTGAATCTTGTCTCATGCTTGTTTTACACTTGTGTTGCTCCATTGACTTCAACTGAGTTACTGATAATTTACTCCCTTGTGCACAAGAAGAATTGGGCTCCCAATTTCTAAGTATCTGAGAGCCCTGGTGGAGAAGTGACATTTGCAATGGTTCAGCTTGTGCTTGTGCAGTTTACAAGTTTTCAGACAATTGGGTGGCTGGCATGGCTTCCGATCCCATGGAAACAAGTCCAGGAAAAAAAAGCCTTCCTGTTTTGAAACAGTGATTAGTTTAAATCGCCCTATCTCATTTTTGGCAGTTCGATGCCTGTTTCCATGGGGACAGGAGTGGAAGCTTGCAGCAGTGTTATCACAACTCTTGTAAATCACACAGATGGAGGTTAAAAGATGCAGTTAAAAAATGCCACTTTAACAGCACCTGTACTGTGTTAACTTCTAGGGGCAAAATGAAATGCTTTCTTTCACCTTTCCATGTACAATATAGTTCCTAGGGATGAGGAAAGCCAGTTTGGATGGACTTCGTTTTTACTTCTTATTTTTTATTAACCAACGTAATAGTGATAATTAGCACTCAGAAAGCATGATGCCTTTTGTTGAGGATTTTAACTTTTCTTACAAAGGTTGGTATCAGCATAAGTGTGAAAACTGAGGCCAGGAAACATTAAATAACATGCCCAGAACCATACAGAATTAGTGGTGACTCTGGGAATACATTCACACAGCCTTATTTCGAATCCAGTGCCATAGTCACAGGACAATCCTGCTCAGCTAAGTGTTTTCCTGATCTGGTACTAGAACTGGTGAGATCCTATTTCCTGACATTTCCAAATCATATTTATGGGTGTAAGAGTTTCAGGTTCATATTGGATACCTTTGAAGCTGCTTTCAAAGTGATCATTAGACAATTTCTTCATTTTAGTATCTTGTCTATTCATCTCCCGTATGTTAATTTGCAGGGGGAGAGGAGGGAGAGAATAAATTCTAGATGAATGTTGAGCTTGAAATCTGAAAGTTTCAAGCTAACTCTTGCTTTGCAATTTGTGGACTTACTCAAATGCATATTGGTAAAGATAACTTGGAAAAGGTTGTGTGAACTGAAAAAAAGTTTGGGTAAACTTTACCGAATTAATCTATCTACCTTGTTCATCTTTAAGATTTCAGTAAACTGGTTATTAGAACTGAGTGGAAAATTTGTGATAATTGTATTAAATGAATTCATTTTCTTTCTGACTGGGGTATATCTACAAGCATTTTATAATTGTTGCAAATTTTATGATGTGAATGATAAGCAACCCACAAAGGAAAAGCTACGAGAAGTCTAATTAAAAAAAAAAAGTACCATATTTGAGAATTGTTCAATAAGCAAATAAGCCAGAGTGCATTGTTTCTTTTTCCTTAACTGGAGAAATATTCAAGCATGTGCTTTGTAGAGAAAGTCCTGAAGAATGTAAAAATGGGATGAGACCAAGGGGCTTATGTATAAATGTAATAAGTCCTTTTAAAATGCATCATAAAATGCACAGAATTGATTTCCACTCAGGAATTCCATAGGAGATTTATATCCTGTGAAATAATATATGATGGACTAAAAATGTACAGAAATTTTATCTTTCCTAAGTAAAGTTCCAATGTAAATACTAAGTATACAAATGGCACACTTGTTTCCTTGAACACTGAGGCCTGCAACATTAAAATTTACTTTCTACTAGGAAGATTAGATAACTCAAACAGTCATGGAGTATGAATATAATGCCCTTTAAGTGTGACCAAAGTGTCAAAGCAAGTCAGTGGTGGACTTGGGAATCAAGTCTAGATTTCCACAAAACCTAGACATCCCCTCCTCTTTTTTACCCACTGGGTAAAAAAATCCCACTGGGTAAATCCCACTGGGTAAACAAATAATATGAACAATAATTTGGCAATTGTTTGCAGTATACGTATATAGTGTCCAGCCAATAAGGTGCTGCCTTTCAATGCTTATTTTTAATGAGTGATTCAATGCAATGTTCAGGAAAGGAAAAACTGTCTGCAGGGTGAGAGAATCAAAAGAATAGTGATACACATAAAAACCTTGTTAAATCGTTAAGGTTGCTACAAAGCAAGAAAATAACAATTTAAGCCGCTTAATCTTAATACTGTATCACTATAAACCTTAACTCTGTTCCTTTTACTTTCCCAGGACATTGTTGCACAGTACTGATCAGGATGATCATTTAGTAGGGAGGATGTTGGGCTGAGTTAAGATTGTAGTCTGTGGGATTTTGGCAAGTAACCTACACTTCCCTAATAATTATTTGTACCTCTATAACAACAGCTTAATTTGCATGTCCATAAGCATGGCTTGACCTATAATAACTTTAAATTATTAGTACTTGATCCTGTATACATTTATGCCCCAGGAGTTGTGCATCAACATTAATACAAATATTTTAGAACAGAAAGTTACTCTTGTGGGTGAGTGTTTGTACGATGGGCTCATTACTTTCAGCATTTAAATAAAATGGAAGATAATTTATATATTTATTCAGGAAGCCACTTTTCTATGTGTACTAACTTCCTTTTTCCAGACATGAGGAATTTCAGATGCTCAGGCCTGTGCCCCACGGTCACATCAAAACAGTACAAACTAAAACGCCTCTCAGTAGCTCTTGATATCATAAATCTTAGCAGTGCCAAAGCAGCCATTATATTCTGTTATGTCAGTAAACAATGGATGCAGACAGAAGTGACAATTTTCACCCGATCTGGCCACAGAAAGTGGTCTATAGCTGTGACCAAATGTAGATGCACAGCTGCAGACCGCTTCAAAAATGGCTGATCAGGTAAAAATCTAACCCCTCATTGCATGAGGGGTCAGATGAAGACATTTCAAAACAGTACATCTTCTGTAACTTGTCTGTGCTGCCTGTCTGTCACTGTTTTCAGAATGGGAGTGGGGAAAAGGAGAACAGGGAGTTTGGTCTGCTGGAGGGTGGCGCAGGTATATTGGAGCTTCCCGGGGGGCACCAATTCACCAACCCCACTCTCCAGTGCCAGCTGGGCAACCCCTAGAGCAAGCTGCCTCTGCTCCCTTTGCCTCCTCCCATTCTGAAACAAGGACAGGCTGGGAAAGATGAGGGGCTGTTGCTAAGGGAAACCAGCTGCAGGCTCCCAGCCAGCAGCTTGATTCCCCTCTGCCCTGGAACCAACAGTGAACTTCTGTTTGGTCCAGGGGATCACTGTAACTCAGAGTGCTTCCTGCAAAGTGTTCTTAGTTACAGAAGGGAGCTGCACTTCTATCTGTGCCCAATAATGTAGTAAGGGCTCAAGTAAATCCTACTTCTGACACCATATAGCCTTTAATGTAGTTCCTAAGCACAGGTTTACCTGGTTCAGAGTCAATTACAATCAATCAATCAAATCAAGTTGCATTTCAGAAAATTATATAAATTCACCTTCAGGATTTCCACAATGGTGTTATATTCTTTTAAAAGGCTTTTCAAGGTTTTTCTGTGTTTGACCATTTATCCAAATCCTCATGTCCGACTTCTGTCCTGATAATCACCTTTAACTTTATTCTACCTAAGTGCAGGTTTTCTTTTCCCGAAGTGTAAAAATAAATGAGTATACAGGAATGGTCTATTTGTTGCACTGTGCAAAGTTGGGAGGGCGTTTTGAAGCACTCAGCATTTGACTTCACACACAGGAAATTCCTTCTTGGGCTGTACAAAGCAATAAAGAGACCTCATGTGCATTAACATATATTATGTTCCTTTTACTTTTAACTTGTTTGTTTAAGTGCCACAATGAGCAGTTTGAGTTGGACCTGTGACCACATTTTATGAACGCTGCAGTTAGTGATTTTTTTGGCTGAAATTCAGGTAATAATAATAAAGTTTAATCATAACATACCCCCAATCTCCTCATAAAAACTCTGCAGACATTTGATATTAAGATGGGGGTGGGGAAGATGGGCACAGAAAACAAAGCAGTGGATAACCTCCTTTCATCCCAGATGAATTTATCTTAATGTTCCAAACAGTGCTGTAGTCTACACAGCTCTGTCAAATTAGACTGGCATATGGGAAGGTGGAAAAGTCAGGAGAAAGGTTATTCTACAAGCTGTGAAACAGTTCCATTGTTTTTGAAAAAGCTTGAGAGCACTTAAAGAGAGCTTTCATCCGAGGGAAAATGCTCAAGTGTAGGTTCATTAAAACCATAGGTTAATTTCCCTTACATCTGCTTTTAATACTTTTCCTTGCCACTTCTATTAATTATAACACTATTTTTTTGCACTAGCAAGAGTTTTCTATGGCTTTGCTCTTCCACATCCTTACTGCCTGTCTGCTCTGCCTACAAAATTGTGGGGCCAAAGTCCAGAATAGCAAATTCCTCATATCATGATTGCTTCCATAGCAGCCAGTGTGATATATAATAAAAATAATTGGATGTATATACTTCTCTTTATCCAAGGGGTCCCTAAATGCTTTATGGAGAATAAATTAAACCCTGCAATCTCTCTGTCCGGTAGGCATCACAACCTCCTTTGTACTTTGGGGGTAACTTTAAGCAACTAGAATCCCATGAACATAAACTTTGTTCAGAGAAGATCACAATTAAGCCTGTTTATTTTACTTGTAATATTGTATTCAGTTCTGGCTCCTATGTTAGCAGAAAAAATATAGGTTAACTCAAGAGAATTCATAAGCTAACAACAAAGGTGCTGAAAGTGATCCAGGGAATTAAACTGGCTGACTTAAAGGGAAACAGCAGCACAATACTCCACAAAAATGTTTTTTGGTGGATGTAAGCACCAAGTGGGAAGTATGGTTGAGAATTATTTTGGGGGGGGGGGGGGAGGAGAGGAATGGGGAAAACCTTGCTTGTTGGAATTGAGTGGACAAAGTGCCACACATTTTAACAAAAGGAACCAATCCATGGGGTAGGGAGGGAACAGACTGAATAATCTAATAGTTTATTCCATTCCAATTTGTAGCATAACATGTAATATGGTAACACTATGCCCTCATCCAAGGATTTTTCAAAAGCATTCTATCTCCAAAACTTTACAAAGGATTTCAGAATCTTTATCTTGGTTTTACTGATGGAGAAACTAACCCAGGTAGAGGTGAAGTGACTTGTTCAACGTCACCTAACTGGAGAGTGGCAGAACCAAGGTCTCCCGAGTCTGAGACTCTAGCTATTAAACTATGCTGCCCCCTAGGGAATCAGTATCACATTTAGACACAGGTAAATACTGAATTTTATATCAGTGAAATCAATATAATAATAAGGAACATGCCTATAATACTTGATTAGGGACATCTATGCTTGTTTCATGTGTAGCAACACAGTATGTTTCCAATAGGTACTTTCTTGCCTTGTGTTAGATTCCACAGAAGATGGGAAGTTACACTGACATTTTTCAAGCCTTCAACAGTGTAGGCTTTTCAAACCTGGCTCCATTGTAGGGGCACTCTGACCGTGTTGTCGGCAGACACAGTTCCATGAAGATGGCTGTGAAAGAAAGGGGAATCAGAATGATCTACCTGTGGCCCCAGGAAACTGAAGAGGAAGGAAGGGATTATGCATATCAAAAGTGGATGCCTAGAAGCAAACAAAGTCCCAAGACCTTGTTAATAGAGCTGGTTGGAAAGTACACCTTTTCACTCGTAGAGAATTATAGGTTTTTTTAGCAAAAAAAGTAAAATAAAATTAATAGGATGACAGGGTTGGAAGAGGCTACAGGGTCACTTAATCCAAACACTTTCCAACATCCCCTCCAAACCGTTCACCGCCCCGCCCCCATCAGTCCCTGTTCCCTCCCCCCAGATGCTGGATTTGTTCATCGATTCTACAGCTATCTGAATCAAATGCCTATCCACTCTGTTCTTGAAAACTTCCAAAGAAAGGGATCCCAAAACTTCTCTAGGCAACTTGTTCCATTGTTCCAGTTTTACAGTTAGAAAAATATTTCCTGATATTTCATCTAAATCTGCTCTCATGTAATTTGAACTCATTGCCTCATATCTTGCTTCTGTGGCAAAGGAGAATACATTTTCTTCCTTTTTTATGGCAGCCTTTAAACGTATGAAAACTGCTTTTGTGTCTCCCCTTAACCTCCTTTTCTTCGAGCTCAATATGCCTACTTCTTTCAACATTTCCTAAGATGTCTGCATTCCAACTCCTCTGTCATCTTCATTGCTCATGCCTGGATCACCCTCCTGTAGTGGCTATAATATTGAGACACTTTCTAATTCAGATGACTGCAAAAGTGGGGAATTGGGAGATTGTCCCTCAGTTAAAGGACTGCAGAGGCTTGCCTAATGTTCCACAATAAAACTGCTGTTTAGTTATCTTCATTAATGTCAGAATGTCTTCCTTGTATCCAATATTCACTACACTCCCTAGGGCTTCTCTACATCCTTTTAAAATGCAATGCTCCAAAAGGCACTTAGTACTCCCAATTGAGGACTTACCAATAGCAAGTAAAGTAGTATTGTTACTTTGCATGTCTTGGATACAGTACAACCTCAAATTACATTTTTTTTTGTGGTGAAAATATTGACATTGATGGTTCATGTTGAGTATGATCCTTTGTAACCCCATGATCCTTTGTAGCAGTTCTGCTGTCTAGGCAGTTATTCCCCATTCTGTATTTGGGGTTTCTTTAAGTGTGGCTTCTTTAAGTGTAGCACCTTACATTTGTCTGTTGTTGAATTTAATGTTGTTGTCTATAATCCCATTCTTCAAAGTATCAAAATCCTTTAAAGTGTTAATCCTTTCCTTCACAATATTTGCAGCTCCTCTTGCACATTTGATTTGGTCAGTCTATACCCTATACCCCGTCTAAATCATTATTAAAAATATTAATTATAGATTCATAGAAGTAGGGTTGGAAGGGACGTTGTAGATCATCAAATCCGACCCCCTGCCCTGGGCAGGAGAGAAAACCGGGCTCAAATGACCCCAGCCAGGTAGACATCAAGCCTCCTCTTAAAGACCCCCAGGGTAGGAGCCAGCACCACTTCCCTTGGAAGTTGGTTCCAGATCCTAGCTGCCCTGACTGTGAAGTAGCGCCTCCTGATGTCTAGTCTAAACTTACTCTCTAACAATTTGTGAACATTATTCCTTGTTACTTCGGGGGGCACTAGGGGGAACAGGGTCTCTCCCAAACCCTGCTGGTCCCCCTGGTGAGTTTATTAGTGCTAGAAGAAACTGGTGGAATCTTGCTTTAGATGCCTTGCCTATGTGACAGTGATCCTTTAACAGTTATACTTCACAGGTATTCAGCTGGTTAGGAAGCCATCTCATACTTGTTCTATCCAGTCCACATTTAACTGGCATGAGAACACCACAAGGGTCTGTGTCAAAAGACTTAATGATGTCCAGATATATTTGGGCATGATTTGTTCTTTACAGATGCATATGGCTGCTAGTGATCATCCCTTCATATATTATCAAGTAGTCTGCTTCATAATTTGCTCCAGTAACTTCCTAGGTATTGATGTTTGTCATGCATCAATATTATTGCCAATTATTATTATTTGTCATGCAAATATTATTGCTAGTAGTTCCTGGAGTCTTTCAGCACACTTTACTGTAGCTGTTCCCAGCTTAAATTCATTCAGATTTGTCCAAAATTCATAGATTGTAAGGCTGGAAGGGACCTCAGAAGATCATTGGGTCCACCCCCCTGCACTAAGCAGGAATGATAACTGGGGGTCAGGTGACCCCAGTAAGATGACTGTCTAGTCTCCTCTTGAAGATTTCCAGGTAATTCTCTTTACTTGTATGATCCTTACATATCTGGAATTTCAGTTCTTCCCTCCCAGATTAATTTTATTGGCTGTCTGGTGTCTGTAGCAGGATGGAGTCCCTAGGGGCGGCCGTGTTACCCCTAGTCTCCTTAACCATGCCAGTCTTGCCCTACAGGCACCCTCTATCTTGCCCGCCACATCTTGTTGGAATAATTGATATAGGGAGGCTGCCCTTGATCTTTGGGTTTAGACACGGTCTGGCTAGATCTTACGGAACCATGTGGTTCATAGACCCCTTGGCATCCCATGCTATGGTGGATGGTTCCTGAGTCTCTCAGCCTTATGGGCTATATGTATGGCTCCAACCATCCCTTTACCATGCCCCAAGTCTCGCAGATGGAATTGGCATTGTCTTGACTCAGCGCTGGGCTCTCCGCAGCCCTTGTTGCTGCACCCTCTCTGACACCGGGGTCCCCACGTTGTAGTGGGCCCCCAATGAGGCCTCCTCCTTCCCCAAATAGCCTCACCCAAACCACTGGTGTTATCAGACAGAAAACAAACAGCAATCAAACCAGAGCCCTGGGGCTATAACGTAACACAAAGTTCAGGGCATGCTCTGCCCATTTAAGAGTAAAACCTCTTCTTTAATACTGGGTGCCTGTAGGCGAGGGTACCTTATGGGCTCCTGGTGCCCCATTAGCTCTAAGGGTGGTGTATCCAATGGCTATAGCGTCTCTGAGCCCTTCCTTCCCAAAGACTCCTTCCCTTTCAGCTGCTGGCAGGGAGATGAACTGCCTGGTCCCAGGCCTAGGTTTTATATAGGCTGTCCCAGGGACACCGGGGCTAGAGGGAAACCCCGGCCCAAAAACAAAGGAAACAAAAAAGCACACTTACCCTTTGCAGGAGTCGAGGACAGCAGAGGCGTGCACGCCGGGAAACCACCCACGCAGTTTATTAGCCGCGCTTACATTCAGCCGAGGCTGGGTGACGTCAGTGAGAGACGCCACCCGGCAGGAATAAAGTGCAGCCCCGGGGGCACAGGAGGTGCGCTGCAGGAGAATGAGAAGCCCAGAGGGAAGCCTGAGGGCAGAAGCAGACATCCGCGGGGTGTCTCTGCCTTGGGCAGGGTAAGCTGCAGCAGCGCCGGGAGCGGCGTGAGCGGCGAGAGCTGCAGCCACGAGGACTCCAGCTGCAGAGCCGATGCAAGAGCCGGTAGGAGAGTGGGGACGGGAACCAGCGGTGAAGGAACCGGTGGAAGAGCTGGCAGGGACGCCGGTGAGGGAGCTGGAGGGAGAGCCGGCAGGGACGCTGGTGAAGGAACTGGTGGAAGAGCCGGCAGGGACGCCGGTAAAGGAACCGGTGGAAGCGCCGGCAGGGACGCCGGTGAAGGAACCAGAGAGAGAGCCGGCAGGGACGCCGGTGGAGGAACCGGTGGGAGAGCCAGCGGGGATGCCGGGGAGGAAGCCCACAGGGGTAACAGAATCTCAGGTCTCATAGTCCTCAGACCAGAACCCAGCTCAAGTCACCGAGTTGAGCGGGTTGGGGACGAGGGAAGAGCCGAGGCAGGGCCGGTGATAAGAAGCTGAAAGATCCATGACTGAAGGTGGCATTGGCCGGGGTGTAGGGGAGGTTGGAGCCCCGTGAGTGCCCACCAAAGGGGTGTTGGCACTGGAGGCCGCGGAGAGGGGGACCCCACCACTGAGGGTCCAGTTAAGACTGCGGCTGGTGAGTTCCGGGGGTCTGCCACTGTCACCCGGGGCACCCTCTGGGGACCCTCCCATGGGACCGGGGCAGACCCGGTCAGCTATCTGCGCAAAAGTAGCCCGGGAACGCCTTTTGGAGCAGAGGCGGGCACAACGTGGTGGCAGGATGATGGAGGACCCCGACCTTGCAACCTATGCCAGCATGGAGGCCACAGCTATCGGTCCCGCTGATGTCCTCGGACAGAACTTACAGGCTTTGACCCAGATCCTGAACTCTTAGCAAGAAATGCTAGAACGGCAACAGGATTGGCTCCAACACAGTTTGGCGTCCTTCAAAATGCCTAAAATGACTAAGGACAACGACCCGGAGGCGTATATCGAGGCGTTCGAGCGGCACGCCCTCATGACCAGGCTCGACAAGAGATATTGGGCCAGCCAGTTAGGGCTTTGCCTTAGTAGCTGGCAAGGCCCAAGCCGCCTATCGGGCCCTCTCGAGGGATGACGCCCAAGACTACGAGCACGTGAAGGAAGCCATCCTATATAGATTGGAGATTAACTTCGAGCACTACTGTCGCCAGTTCCGGGCCAAGAAGGGACCCGAGGCGAAACAACCAAGAGTGTTGCTGCAGATTCTGTGGGATCTGTTGGATAAGTGGGTGAGCCCAGCGGGGCAGGACAGAGAGGCATTGGCTGACCAGATCGTCCTTGAACAGTTTCAGAACGATTTAGAAGAGCGGACGCAACGCTGGGTCTGACAACATACCCCACGGACCTGTGAAGAAGCTCTAAAATTGGCCGAGGCTTTTACTGCCTCGGAGGCCCACTACCCCAGGGAGAGGAGGAACCTGGGACCCTCGATGGCAGCCCCAAGAGAGCCGGAGCGCCGACATCTGCCTGGCCGGGGGGCTACCAGAGATACCATGTGTTTCCGGTGCGGGCAGAAGGGCCATTTTTCTAGGGAATGCCCGAGCCAGGCCGCAGAACGCTGGAACCCGGACGACAGAGCAAGGGCCCCAACAGAGAGGCAGAGAGGCCCAGAGCCTGGTGAGCTGATGGACTGCAGCTATGTGGTCGGCCGGGAGAACGTGGCTTGGAGACGCCCTGTTGTTAAGGCTTGGGTGGAAGGTCGCCCTGTGCGAGCTACCCTGGATTCGGGGTGTGCTCAATCTCTTGTCAGAGGAGATTTGGTACAATCGCACGGCCAGCGGACAGCTCACCCCGTGAGAGTAGCCTGCCTCTATGGGGATGCCAAGCAGATCGAGCGCCAATGGGTCCGCCTACGGGTAATGGAGCACCAGGGAGAACTCCTGGGGGGGGTCGTGCCCCAGTTAGTGTGTGAGATGCTTCTGGGACGAGATTGGACGCCAGTATACGACGTCCTGGATAGGGTGAGGGACACGGAAGTGGCCTGTAAGAAGATTCAGAATCGGGAGGGCTGGTTGGGCGAGATCGAAGAAAACGAAGGGTCGGCCGACGAGACGGATGAATTGGACCTTAGCGACTTTACCAGTAGCCTCTTGTTCCGAGAAGCACAAGAGGAAGATCCGGAGATCAGGGCACTCCGAGAGCAGGCCCAAAGTACCAGAGGGGCCTCAGCGTTATCACCTGAAGGGCATCCCCACTTCGAGGTAAGGAACCGTCTCCTTTACCGCCTGCAAGGGGACAGGGGGGAGGAGACCGAGGGCTTGCAGCTAGTAGGGCCGGCCCGATTCCACCAGGCCATTTGGCGGTTGGCGCATGCGAGTCCCACAGGAGGACATCTGGGCCAGGACAAGACCCTCGCGAGAGTGAGCAGGTGGTTTTTTTGGCCCGGGATGGGGGAGGAAGTGGCCCGCCAATGTGCAGCCTGCCCCAACTGCCAAAAGACGAGAACCGAGCATCCTCCACGGGCACCCCTCCAACCCATGCCCGTTATCAACGCCCCGTTTTCAAGGATAGCCTTAGATGTCGTGGACCCGCTTCCCCGCAGCAGCTCGGGCCACCAATACATCTTGGTCATTGTGGATTACGCCACCCGGTACCCGGAGGCAATCCCCCTATAGCCGTAACCGCCCCGCGTATTGCAGAATTGCTAATAAGATGGATAGCCTGAATGGGGATCCCGCAAGAGATACTAACGGATCAAGGAAGGAATTTCATGTCCGGGGTTTTGAGGGTGGTATGCCAGACCCTCCAAATAAAACAGCTCCGCACCTCAGTTTACCATCCCCAAACCAATGGGTTGGTAGAACGCCTCAACGGGACGATAAAATGGGTATTGCGCCGGTGCATACAAGGGGACCCCCGGAAATGGGATCTCCTCCTTCCTCTAGTACTGTTCACTCTCAGGGACACCCCCCAAGATTCCACGAAGTTCTCTCCGTTCGAGCTAGTGTTGGGACATCGCCCGCCGGGTCTCTTACAGGTCTTGAGAGAAGAGTGGGAGCAGGGAGAAGGACCCTCCCAGGAGCCGAAGACATACCAACAGGCGTTCCAGCAGAGGATCAGATTGGCCCAGGACCTAGCTCAGGAAAACCTAAGAGAAGCCCAAACCCGTCAAAAAGGCCAGTATGACCACCGGGCCAAAGAACGAGAATTTGAGCCGGGGCAAAGGGTCCTGGTGCTGCTCCCCACGTCCACGAGCAAGCTCCTAACGCAGTGGCAGGGGCCGTTTGAAATTCTTCGACGGGTGGGACCAGTGGATTATGAGGTTCACAGGCCCGGACACCTTCGAGAAAAGCAAATTTACCATGTGAACCTCCTATGGGAATGGCGGGAGCCTGAAGGATGGGCGGCCTTTTCCGAGGCCGATAACGAGGACCTAGGACCCCAGGGGTTAGAAAGAGGGACTGAGCCCTCTCCGGAGGGAACCCCGGTTAGGATAGGAGAGGAATTCTCCTTTGTTCAGCAGTGAGAGGCCCGAAGCTTGATAAACGAGTTCCGAGAAGTATTCCGCGAGGAACCCGGCTGGGTTTGGGGCTCGTGCCACGCTATAAAAACGCCCCCTGGGGGAATAGTGAGGGAGAGGTGGCGACCCATTCCCCACCACCTCCTGGAAACCGTCCGCAGAGAGATTGATTCAATGTTGAAGCTAGGAGTCATTCGACCTTCAAGAAGACCCTGGAGGAGCCCGCTGGTGCCGGTGCATAAGCCTGATGGGTCTTTAAGGCTTTGTGTGGATTACAGACGATTGAATGCCATGGCAGTTTTCGACGCATTCCCCATGCCCTACGTGGCAGAGCTGGTAGAAAGGATGGGGGATGCCCGGTATATATCGACCCTTGACCTGGCAAAGGGATATTGGCAGATTCTAGTGGCCAAGGAAGACCGGCTGAAGACGGCGTTCGGCGCCCCGTGGGGACTGTACAAGTTTGTTAGAATGCCCTTCGGATTACATGGTGGCTCCGCAACGTTCCAACGTCTAATGGACCAGATCCTGGCACCCCACGCCGAATATGTGGCGGTGTACATAGACGATATAGTCATATACTCTCGGACCTGGGAGCAGCACAAGAGCGCCCTTCGAGCCATCCTCACAGAACTGAGGCACGCCGGCCTAACTGCAAACCCCCGAAAATGTGCCCTGGCCCAGAAAGAAACAAAATATTTAGGGTTCTTGATTGGCAGAGGCACGATTAAACCCTTGGCCGACAAGGTAGAAACCATCCGCAACTTTACAGCCCCTCAAAACTGCCGCCAGCTATGGTCATTTTTAGGGCTAACCAGTTATTACAGGCGATTTGTACCGCACTTCGCAGAGCTGGCAACACCTTTATCGGAGGCCTTCAAAGGGCGGAAAACGGGGGCAGTAAAATGGACGAGAGAGATGGTGCAAAGTTTTGAAAGATTGAAAAGGGCGTTGTGCGAAGGTGTTATAATTCACACCCCTGACTTCCAAAAACCCTTTATTTTACAGACGGACGCCTCAGAGACGGTGGTGGGTGCCATCCTCACCCAGGAAGAGGGGGAGAATGAAAGACCCGTGACATACGCAAGCTGCAAACTGCTACCAGCGGAGAAAAGGTACGCAACTATCGAACGTGAGTGCCTGGCAATTCGGTGGGCAGTAGACGACTTTAGATACTACCTGATGGGCAGAGAGTTTAAACTGGTAACTGACCATGCCCCGCTGAGGTGGCTGAGCACAGCCAAGACCAATAATGCCTGGATTACCAGGTGGGCCTTGGCACTCCAACCATATAAATTCCACATAATACACTGACCCGGAAAAACCAATACAGTGGCGGACTTCTTGTCCAGGTGTGGAGGCGAAGACCAGACCGGGAACCAAGGAGGTCAAGTAAAGGGACGGACCGACCCCACAGGTACGACCCAGATGGGGAATGAAGAAGCGCCCCAAGGCATCTTAAGTGGGGGGGTTATGTCCCAGGGACGCCAGGGCTAGAGGGAAACCCCGGCCCAAAAACAAAGGAAACAAAAATGCACACTTACCCTTTGCAGGAGTTGAGGGCAGCAGAGGCGCGCACGCCGGGAAACCACCCGCGCAGTTTATTAGCTGCGCTTACATTCAGCTGAGGCCAGGTGACGTCAGTGAGAGACGCCACTCGGCGGGAATAAAGTGCGGCCACGGGGGCACAGGACGCGCGCTGCAGGAGAGCAAGAAGCCCGGAAGGAAGTCCGAGGGTAGAAGCAGACATCCGCGGGGTGTCTCTGCCTTGGGCAGGGTAAGCTGCAGCAGCGCCGGGAGCGGCGAGAGCGGCAAGAGCTGCAGCCACGAGGACTCCAGCTGCAGAGCCGACGCAAGAGCCGGTAGGAGAGCGGGGACGGGAACCAGCGGTGAAGGAACCGGTGGAAGAGCCGGCAGGGACGCTGGTGAGGGAGCCAGAGGGAGAGCCAGCAGGGACACCGGTGAAGGAGCCGGTGAAAGAGCTGGCAGGGACGCTGGTAAAGGAACCGGTGGAAGCTCTGGCAGGGATGCTGGTGAAGGAACCGGAGAGAGAGCCGGCAGGGACGCCGGTGGAGGAACCGGTGGGAGAGCCGGCGGGGACTCCGGGGAGGAAGCCCGCAGGGGTAACAGAATCTCGGGTCTCGTAGTCCTCAGACCGGAACCCAGCTTAAGTCACCGAGTTGAGTGGGTCGGGGACGAGGGAAGAGCCGAGGCGGGGCCAGTGATAAGAAGCTGAAAGATCCATGACTGAAGGTGGCATTGGCCGGGGTGTAGGGGAGGTTGGAGCCCCGTGAGTGCCTGCCAAAGGGGTTTTGGCACTGGAGGCCGCGGAGAGGGGGACCCCACCACTGAGGGTCCAGTTAAGACCGCGGCTGGCGAGTTCCGGGGGTCTGCCACCGTCACCCGGGGCACCCTCTGGGGACCCTCCCATGGGACTGGGGCAGACCTGGTCAGCTGTCTGCGCAAAAGTAGCCCGGGAACGCCTTTTGGAGCAGAGGCAGGCACATAGGCCTAGGGCCCTGCCTCTTCCAGCCAGCTAACCAGTTGCAGGTGCGGCCAATTCCCTCATTAGCCAGTTGTCATGGCAACCTGCACCTGGGCTTTTATGTGGCTCTTTGTGTTCCCTCCTCTGGCAGTCTTTGCTCTAAGAGGAGCTGGCAGCTTAGTGCCCTGCAACAATGTCACTTTAATTAAACATGGTGTTGTGCGGCTCCCAGGGCAAAGGCAGCAGGGTGCAGGGCCCCAGCCTGCAGCGGACAGCCCTCCTCCACTCTGTGCATAAATCCAGGGGACACGTGCCCCTCATGCCTCCCCCTGTGGTACGCACAGCAGCGGGGAGCCATGCCCTGCTGCTGCCCCCACCCCTACTCCCACCCCCTCTCACCTCTCATGGCTCTGTCCCATGACCTGCCCTGCCCCTGGGCCCTATTCACCCCAACCCCTGCCCCACTCCTCCCTCACCATGGGGGCCACCCTGCCCCTTCCCTCTCCCCCCACCCCTTCCCCTCCCCCTCCACAGACTTACCTTCTGGGCACTGCTCTACACACCACTGGGCTGTGTTCCTGCCTGCATGCATACTGTGGCTGCCCGTGTGTGCATGTGCGCTCACACGTGCAAGTGTGTGTGTGTGTGCACATGTCCCGCTGCCCCCAGCTTCCTGTTGCAGAAGCCTGGAGCCGTCACCTGGGCTGCCCTGTGGTCCTCTGCACTGTCACTGCTGCCCTGCTGGGCAGCTTGTAGGCAGCAGTGATGGTGGTGAAATGGAAACCAGGTGTGGGCTCCAAAACCACATGCCTGATTAATGTGTTAAAAAAATTAACGCAAGAACCAATTAACATGTTAATCACTCACAGTAATGATGATTAAATGACAGCCCTATTTCATTTATTTATTTCTGAAGACTGAAGCATAACAAGAAGCTGTGTCTTCCTTGCATCCACTGTTAATAGCTCCTTTTTTTCCATTGAGCAGCAGACCTATTAGTCCTTGGTCTTTCTTTTCCATATTTCATTTTTTTGTAACCCCTTCTTATTGTCTTCAACAACTCTTGCCACTTGTGAACCAGTTTTTGCCTTTGCTTTCATTATTTTTTTTTTGGCATGTTTGTGTTATTCCTTTGTACACTTCCTTACTGACAAGTTGTTTTCATTGTTTGCATGTGAATCTCTTGATCTTCAGATAGCTAAAAAGCTCCTGGTATAACCACAGAGATCAGTTGCAGTCTTTCTCTCTCCTCTGCACTGAAATAATATTGACCCACTGGTATTATAGGGACCAGATGGGTGGTACAGGGCCTGTCTGCAGACTGGATTGAGTCCTGGGGCTTGCCACTGCTTCCTCCCTGCCTGTGTGCCAGGGTTGTGTCCTGAGGGCCCGGTGCTGCCCTCTCCTGTCCCCTGCATGCTGGGATTGTGTCCCAAGGCCTTGGCACCACCCTTTCCTAGTCTTGCTTGCTTTGATTGGGCCCTGGGGCCTGGCACTGTCCCCACCTGGCCCAGCATACTGGGGTTAGGCACTAGATCCAATGCATAGGGCCTGTGGTTCCCTGTGGGTCCAGAGATTTGGCAGTGGGGGAGCAGGGAGAACATCACCCCTGCTGCGAGCCTTGTGAGGTACAGGGCTTGCAGTGGCAGCAGAAGAGAGAACACTACTACTGCCACTGTGAACCCTGCATGTTGTAAAGCTCATGGGAGCGGGGGCAGCATTCTCTTGGCTGCAAGCCCTGCAGCTGACAATGCTCCCACCACTGCAAGCCTTGTCAGTTGAGGGACTGGTAGCAGATGCTGCACCCCTGTGATGGGAGCCCCGCAGTTTATGGGGCTCCCAGCTATAGGGGAGCACCTGGCTTCACGTTCAATTAATGGCATGATTAGAACAAGCTACAAAGTTATTGCACATTTTTTGTGAAATAACTTTGTAGCTTATTGCTTGTTTTATCACACTATTATTTGATTGAACTTGTAGCTGGGTCACAACTTAAGGCGTGATTACCTGGTCAATTATGCCTTAATGTGATGTGTAGAGGGGGCCTTGGACTCATGGGGCATTTATACACATACATTTGTCTGCTCTTGACATGCCAGAGATGTGGCGCGTTGGAGCAGACTCAATTAATCGAGTCTGTGGAACATGTGAGCTGATGCGCCTGGTACTGTGTCACATACATTTGTATAAATGGAAAAATGATTGTCAGCACTGAGAAAATGACGGTGGTGTGCTTTTGAACTAAAACATTGTTGATGTGTTTTAGTTCAAAAGCACGCCGCTGCCATTTTCTCAGCACTGACGTGCATTTTACCATTTATACAAATGCATGCGACGCAGCGCCAGGTGCTTTAAAAAGCACCTGGTGCTGCGGTGCAAGCATGTGTACAAATGCCCATGATTACTTCCTCTTAAATTGTTATGTTTGTAGCCAGTTCACCTCTGTTGGCCATTACCAGATTGAACCTGGATATGCCCCTTACTGGTGCCTCAACTTTCTCGAACAGAAAGTTGTCTTAATTAAAAATATGCTGTATGTTTTATCTCTTGCTATATATTTCTTCCAGCAGATATTGGGGATGTTTAAATCCTCAATTATTACAAACTCATACACTTGCATATTATTGTTAGCTATATGAAGAATGTCTCATCCATCTCCTCTTCCTGACTTGAGGTTCTGCATTAGACTCCAACCATAAGTTTTCTGCTGTCCTTTACCCCTCCCCCTTTATATTTATATAGATACACTCAACAATATGCTGTTTTCAACCCCTTGGACCTTGGAGCAAATATATAAATTCTTTACATACTGAGGAATGTCTCCTTCTCCTTTCTGGTACTTGTTCTTCTGGAACCAAAACTACAGTAAATGTTTTGGTTGAAAACCACAAGTACTTCAATTCAGCACTGCTGTAATGAGGCCATGGTGCCTCATGGAAGTTAGTTTGTGTGTCTCATGATTCAGTGTATAGGCTGGGGGTTTCAAATTTGCCAGTCTTCTTGGGCTGGTTGAATGGTGTGAGGCTGGGCCTTCAGATTGGCTCTGCATGCCAGATCTAGCAACCTGGCCTGACCTGACCTGGTGCACGCACCATGTGCGGCACATGGACTGGCCTGGTCTGGTACAGGTGTTGCACACAGTGCATGGACTGGCCAACCCATGCAGGTGCTGCATGTGGCGTGTCCCAGCTCAGGCCAGAGTGCGTAACATGTACAGCATATAGGGCCAGTTCAGTGTACAACACATGCAGTATATTGGTTAATCCATGGGCAGTAGTGTGTGACAGATGATCGGCCCTGTAGGGCAGATCCAGCCCCCAGATCATATCTTTGACATCCTGGGTATAGGCCATGCTCCCTAGTTGAACTGTCTTTCCCATGATACATCAGGGTCTCTGGGAACAGTATCATGGCAGTCCTTTGCTATGATGCACGATAAGGATGATGCATCATGCATCCCTCCACTGTGTACTTTCTTACCAGTTTCCTGTCTCCCCGCCCTTTGGTTTTTTCTCCCTTCATATTTTTCCTGTAGCCCCTGTCTCTTTTTATTTCCTAGTGTTTCCTTCACTTGTCCTTTCAGCCTCTTTGGCATGTCTTAGTCTTTGCTGCCTTTAGTCATTTCAGCTTTCCTTTGGTTTTCATCCAAACCAACTGACAGTCTGGGTTGAGCAAAGGAAGGTGAAGAAAATGATGCTCAAGCCTCACTTGTGCTCATAATGGTATAAACATATTGTACCTGAGGGCTCAGTACTATTGTCGCTCTGAAGAAGGAAAGTGAAACAAGTTAGTGGGTGGAATGAATCATGTGAGGTTTCCCACAGAAATGGGCTGAGAAAATATGGAGGAAATATTTCTGGGCCTTTATCCTGCTCCTCCTCCTCCCCCACAAACTGTTCTGGTTAGTTTAACTGCCTTAGTGTCTTGTTGTAAGTAAGTTACTTAGCTTTTCTGTGAAGCAAGTCTAATTTGCCCAGGGGCAGTGTCACGTGAATTCAGTTATACAGCTTCCAGTTCAGCTGGGGGCTACCTCCTGAACTGGAATCACTATAACTGCATTCAGATGTCACCAGGCAATACCCTACCCTGTCCTTTCAGCCTGAGACTGTGGGAATGTTTGGGGGAGGGAGGGCAGACCGCTTTGAGAGCACTTTAAAAAAAATTTAGGACAAAAGTCCCACTTCAAGGACTTTTGGGGGAAAGTAGGATACGGTCCTGAAATTTGGGACGGTGCCAGAAAATGTGGGACAGTCGGTCACTTTATATACAATACTATAATTTGGATTTGTGAGCATTTCTCCCTCACTTTGCAGTACAGCAGTGTCATTAATAAGTGCTCAAGGTATAATGCATTGAAAAAACAGACCTACTGTTTGAACTTTCTTCAGCCCCCTCCCAGCTGGCATGGGCTTTGAGGTAAAGATGCAAATTAAATATCAGATGTTGCAGCTGGAGCTGGGTCAATCCATAACCCTTTTTCTCCCTTTGGAAAATGGGGTTGGTAGAGGGGTGGAGGGAGTGGAAGAGTATTTGCAAGTTGACTTCAGCTGCCCTGACTTTGGGATGACAACTGTCTCAATTTCTAGCCTCAACAAACAGCCAGAAGATGCATGTTTTAGTGAAAAGTAATCTCTCAAGCAAGCACATCCCTAGAACCTTTGACTACACAACAGATTAATTAAATACAGAGTCCAAAGAATTATGTTTACAAGGAAGAATTTTAATAAACAGAGTCTAAAGTTACACCATTATGAGATGGGGTATTCAGTTGTTAAAATATTCTTGCTTGCTTCAAGCACCTTTGCTTCTGTTCCTGTGCTCCAAATGGATGTTTGGCTATATTGGATACAGTTAATCTACAAAGAAAATGGAGCCTTGACTAATTTGCCTTTTGAATATCTTTGCCTGAGAATTCAAATGAAGCTTGATGGCAGTAGCTGTAAGGGTAGATTTTAATCCATAATGTGAGACTCCCATTTTTGCTTTTTAAAACATCTGTCTCCTCAGCAAACTCCTGAGATACAAGCTGTTGTGGAGATTTAAAAGGTGTTCAGTAGCTCAGGAAAGAACTCAAGTTCTCCCTCTCTTTCCAATAATAGGTCTCATAGTGGGTTTGTTTGATAGTTGTACTGTCTTGTAATCAGAGGAAAAATACAAGCATGTAGGAGATGATGTCAGCTTCCCAGTTGTTCAGAGACACAGCGAGTACATGTATGTATTTGGAAGAGAAGAGACACTGGCTTTCAACCCAAATAACCCAGCTGTGCCTGCCACGCCATTACTATTGTTGGATCAGTACTGAGGGGGAACGATAATCCTTTTGGATCCCCAAGTGCTGCAGCTGTCAGACAAAGGTCTGAGCTTCCTGCAAGACCCATGAAGACATCACCTTTCTGAGAGTCCAGGGAAAGATTTATAAAACCAGAATGAAAACAGGGAGGAGGAGGAGTGGGAACGGGGATTTCTTTATTTATTTAATTATTTTCGAAATCACTTGTGCTTAGCAGAGGCAGTGAAGCAGCTCCAGGCTGCTTCAACATCTGCAGGGCATTTGTCCACTAGTATTTCCCTGTGCCATAGATGGGATTATTTTCCATACACTTTGCCTATATAAGTGATTCCCTATAAACATTGGGCCAGATCCTCTGCTTATGAAGTTGGCACAGTGCCACTGAGGCCAATGAACTTTCTTGCTTTCTTCCAGCTGAGGATATTTCCCTGGATATTGATGCCCAGCCTTCTTGGTTTACTGGTTTTAGAGCAATATAATACCAATCTCTATCTCTGAGAGTCTTCAAATAAATGGGAAGCTTAAAAAGCTTTAAAATGGAAGAACTTCCTGAGACACTTGCAGGTTTTTTTTTTATAATGCCTTAAAAATACTGTGCGCTGTGCATTTTACATGTTCATACAAACTGAAGGGTCTGAATACACTGAACAAACTGGAACCACTTGCTGACTGCTGGGGGAAATTCTTCCACCTCTTGGGTGGAATGTGGCAGATGTTAAACAGTGCGTTGTAATGTGGCAGTGTGGTAGAGGAGAAGGTGGGAAAAGGAATACAATACTCACCTGGGAACCATTGAGGAAATATAGGTAAGCAGAATGTACTTTGTTTGTGCAGAGTGCAAGGGGAGGAGTAGAGCACCAGATTTCCCCCGTATGAAATGGACACTTAAAACCAGCCCAGAATTTCCGAAATGACTTTAGAAGATTTGTGAGGAAAAGTTTTGCAATGTGAGCGAGGAGGGTAATAACGGGAATAGGAGAGGAGAAATTATTTGAAGTCAGTCTGTAACGGGTGCTTATTTTCAACATGCAATGAGAGTCAATGCTGCCTGTTTAAGTAACATAGAAGGGAGTCTTACATTGCTTAACATAAAATATGGGGGATTTCCAAGTTGTGACTTCCAGTATTTAATTGAGCTGTCCGTTCTTTTTTTTTTTTTAATTATGTTTTTGTACACTCAATTTTATCTGAAATGTTTAGAACATAGATGTTTGCTTGTCTAATCTAGGTGGCATAACCTGGCAGATAGTGGCCAGATTTTAAAAAGAGCTCAGCTCCAATGTATATACATGCTAAAACTAGTGGCAAACTTGTTGAAAACTTTGCGTAGGTTAGATCCTGAGCTCTTTTGAATTACTTAGCTGGGAGTGTCACAATGGAGGATGCCAGATACTGGATTCAGGAACCTCCTTAGAAACTAGGCCCCAAATGTGAGGTTGGAGAACCTGGTCGTCTGGCCCCCAAAGTCTAAAGGTGCTACTTCCACTCACAAAAGATGGAAGTTGTTGTTATAAATCAACTCCTTGAAGTCTAACGCTTCTCATCTTCTGGTTCCAGGTATGTGCTTATACATCAAAGATGCGATTCACTGTTAATGATTCTTTTGTCCCCCCTCCGTCATAGTAACAAAGCAAATAGTTTTTTATGTTTCCAAGAGCTTGACCCTTTGAGGGGCTGAGCACCATCCTTTGTTACTGAAGTCCTTTAGATGAATGGGTCAATGTTAAGCCTCTCATAGGGTCAAATAATGAGTATCAGCTATTATTTCTTCTCTGTTTCTCTTCGGAAGGCAATAGATTAGTTTGTTTTGCTGGAAAGATTTTTGAGTCAGGTTTAGCTCTAATCTTTTGTCTAGCTGTGGCTGTTGCTATTTATGTGAATTAGTCTGGTACATGGCTTTTTGCAGCGAAATAAAAAATGACAGATCCCTGATCTGAGTATGATTAAGTCACAGATCTTGGTGACTAAACCTTTGAGCCTTTGCTGGGCTCTGTGAACTTCAGTGGACACAGAAGTCTGCCTCTTCCAATCAGGCCCATGTAGTAATTCAATCTGTCTCTGTGCTCTAGCCAGGGGTCCTTCTGATGCTGGGGATTGCTTGCTGAGGCCTAGCAAGCTCCCAGCTGCATGCATTGTTGGAATTACTGGAACTGCCATAAAGCCTTTTCCCTCTCTGCTGAGAGTTGCTGTTATGCTGTTTGTCTTGGAATAAGTCCATTCCCCAGAGGCAAACATTATAGGAGCTACATTCAAATCTAAGGCTATTCCATTTGTATATGGACACAAAATGCTAGTAGGAGCATGAAGAACAGAGCCATGGAATCCTGCCTACCAGACCCTTATGCTTTCACTGGACAGAAGTTCCCCTAAAAAAGCAGTATTGACCTTCCTCAAGATATGTCCACTAAACTGTTTTGAGTCTGAGGACCAAAAGAGTTGCGTATCCTCTGCACAGCTATTACCTAAATATCTTCTTGCCATCATTCATGGTTGGCTATACAATGAAAAGCTTTTCCTCTCTGTTGAGAAGCATAGTTGCCAGTTATATAATAGACACAAGAGACTAACACTTTTCTTTTAAAAACGAAAAAAAGCAAGTCAGCATGGAAGGTTTGGTACTCACTGCTCTGTTGCTTCAAAAGGTCTCCCCCGTCTTCTAGGCACACGTGGATGCAGCTGCTCCTAATTTTGCAACCCATTGCTCTGTAGCTGAAGATCAGTTTTTAGTGACCCCACTGTGTTCACAGAGCACTTCGACTGGTGTTACCTGCTGAATCCTGTGCTGCTTCCTGCTGAGCCAAGGAGCAGTGGGGGAATCAGCTGAGCCAGGGATGCAGTGCAGAACCATTTGGCAGTACAGTGTGTGGCAGAGGGGAAAGTGACTGGGGGGGTGCAGTCATGAGAGGGAATAGTGGGGGACAGACACTGGGAGGGTGAGGTTGGGGACAGGCACTGAGGGAAGGAGCAAGTGGCAGAGGGGCAAGATGCAGGTGGGGGCAATGGGTCAGGGTTAGTCTGCCTGTCCTCCTTGCCATTACCTCCACATTGCTTGGCTTTCTGCTGCTGCTTTGCTTGCTGCAGCCTTGGGGGTGGGGGGATGAATTTAAGAAGACCCTCCAATAATTAGATTCTATAAGAAATTTATCATTTTCCTTATATAGAACCTTTTTTGGGGGAGGAGGGTATCTTAAATCCGAAGATGTCTTAGATTCAGGTAATAATAATAATAAAAACATTGGATACTATGCTGTTGAGTCTCTGATATGCAATTGCTGGGTCCCTATGCCATAGATTATGGTGGATTATTTTGTTATAGCAACTAGCTGCTTTGGTTCTTCTTCGCTATTGGCATAGAGGTAAAAACATGCACACAAAACACAATCTTCAGACCCCTTGTTAGCAGTGACTTTTAAGGTGGTCTGACAAATCCTCCAGTCCATTTTTTCCAAGTCAAGGCTATGTTCCTTTTTAAAAATATTCCTCCTATGCATCCCTGTCTGACATGGTTTTCAATGCACATTCAGAACCTAGGCACTCTGCTGTGAAAGAGATTACATAAGAGGTCTGAAAGGCTTATACAGTGCTGGGCTGCAGTACAAACTGTCTCAGGGGAGGACAAAAAGCATCTCTCAGCCTGAGATTAGCTTTGATTCTTTGGGGGGGAGGTTGATTTGAGAGGGGGAGGAAATTTGCTGTTTTAGAGATTTTCATCAGCTATATAAACTGCAGCTTGAATATGTGATGCATACCTAACTACTGACATCCCTGAAATGCAATAGATAAAATGA
The DNA here is from genome assembly GCF_030867095.1 of Alligator mississippiensis. Taxonomy (NCBI): domain Eukaryota; kingdom Metazoa; phylum Chordata; order Crocodylia; family Alligatoridae; genus Alligator; species Alligator mississippiensis. Next base: position 195,616,449 of record NC_081824.1, on the reverse strand, counting down.
ACAATGAGCTTCAGCTATGCAGGATGTCTTGCTATACTGCATCTCTTGTAGCTTCTCCACTTGGCCCATGAAGTAGAGCATTTTCTTTGATACTTGTCTTGGCAACCTGTACTTTTTGCATATTTTAGAAATATAGATTGCTTGCAGACGTTAAAAAACTAAAAAACCAAAAAAAAGGCTCTTTACTTAAAACTTGGTGAGTTCCCGTGCCTAGCCCAGTGCATACCCAGAAGAGGCAGTGCCTTAGTTGGGTCCAGCTTGCCCAATGTCTGTATAGATTGGGCGCTTCAGTGGGGCTTTAGGCACTTTTAATTAATAGCTGATTTAATCAGCTATTAGATAAAAGCGCCAAAAAGCCCCAGTGAAGCACCTGATCTATACAGATGTGGAGCCAGGTGAAAGTAATGCATTGCCTTTTCTGGTAAAACACCTTGGTTTTTTTTTTTCTTTTAACATCTGCCCACAGCCATAGATCTTGCCTGCTTCTCACCTCCTTGCTTTAGGTGGGAGAGAGGGAAAGCAAATTCCACACAATGTGGTGGCGGTGGCCAAGTCATTGAGCAGATTTAGCTGTCCCTTGTTTTACAAATGATTGCAGCAATGCAAACTGGGAGACTCTCATTCTCTCCAGCAGCTACATAACAGATCATTAAAGGAAGACTAAAATTAGCAACAACATTTTTTAGGCACAATTAAAACTTCCATCACAGTGGTCATAGTTATTTGTGAAGGAGAGATGTAATGAGCTGTGTTAGTCTGAAGTCAAGTAGAAGACAGGCCAGATTTGCACCTTATAGACTAACTAAAGTGTGTGTATGTGTGTGGATGAGCAAGGTTATAGAATGAGTTTTGTCACCATAGACCTTGACACATGTTGTCATCTTCCATTCAGGTTATGTCTGCACTTCATGATGTAGTGCAGTGTAATGATACCTAAGGGAGTGGCAGACTGGGGGTGGTGGAGTGCTTTAATTAGAGCAGCTCTAATTAAAGTGCCCAGAGCGACTCATGTATCAGCATCCCTGCACTTCAAAATGGCAGTGGGGGCTCTGTATCTAAATCTTGTCAAACAAGCTTAATTGAGAAACAGTCAGGTGGGTAGGAAACTGGCTGCAGGGTAGGACCCAGACAGTTTGAATGAATGGATCTGTGTCTTCTTGGTGGGAAGTGGTCAGTGGTGTCCTGCAGGGGTTGGTGCTTGGTCCAGTGCTATTCAACATCTTCATCAATGATTGGATGCAGGGGTGAAGAGCTCACTGGTCAAGTTTGCGGATGATACCAAGTTATGGAGAAGTGTGCTCACGCTTGAAGATAGGCTGCAGATACAGGCAGACCTAGACAGGCTAGCAAGTTGGGCAGCCAGAACTAGATGAAGTTCAACATTGAGAAATGTTAAGTTTTCCACCTGGGGACGAACAACTCCCTGCACACTTACAGGCTTGGCAATGACTACCTGACCAGTACAAACGAAAGGGACCTGAGCCAGCAGTGCGATGCCATAGGCAGCAGGGCTAACAATACCCTGACATGCATCAATTGATGCATCTCCAGCAAAACCAAAGAAGTGATTCTCCCACTCTGCTTGGCGTTGGTGAGACCGCAGTTGAAGTATTGCATCCAGTTCTGGGTGTCGTACTTTACCAAGGACATGGTAAAGCTTTTGAGAGTCCTGAGAAGGGCCACCCATATGTCTGGAGACTTGCATGGCAAGCCATATGAGGAAAGGCTGAGGGATCTGGGACTCTACAGGTGGTAGCTTGGGCATAGGCAGCAGTTTTACTGTGCTTGTGTAGCACTCTGGTTGGGGTAATTTATTCTTGCTTCTCATTGAATTGCTCAATATAGACATACCCTGGTTCAAGGTATATTTCTTTAAACTTCTCTTCTGTAATATAAATATAGCAGCATGTACACATGGGGGAAGAATTTCACCCCCTCTGCCCCACCTCTGCCCTGAAAAGACATCTTATCTCATAAAACAACTCACTGTGCACACAATTCATTCCTTCAGAAGAAGAGAGAGAGTGCACCACATGTACTAGTTTAATCATATTGCTTAATACATTGCTAGAAGGCACCCAGAATATAAGAAAAATGAAGGATGCTGCAAGTATCTCTATAAAGAATAGATAGGAACTGTAGGATCAGAGAGGAACAGGAAGCTGTTCAAACTCCTCTCAGCTACATATTTTATAAAGGGACTCAAAGGTGCCAACATTTTTTTATACTCTGGTATCTGGGGCCTGATCCAGACGATTGTTAAGCCCATTCAATTCCTAATTATGTAAGCAATGCTAAGGATGCTAAACATTTTGCAGCTGTGTTCAGCACCTCCCAAGTTTTAAGCCGTTATGAACTGATGTGTGTTCAGATCCAGTCAGCTAAATGTCTCTCAGTTTTTAAGGGGGAACTCATTAGGCGGAAAATTTTTATCCCAGAATGTGTGTTAGTTCTGTGACTTTTACTCAGTCCCAATATCATATTTCTCTTGGTAAGCTCTGTATTAGAGAGCCACAAGGAGCTCTCTAATTCGTGGAGCTATGGATAATAAAAATTGCCGGAATGCAATAATTACAGAATACTGAAGAACAGAATATAATTAAGATGCTGAAAAGTGGATCCAATGGAAATGGTGGCCTTGAAGAGAAGAATTATCTGGTGTTCTGAATTTTTTTTAATGTTGAATGCAAAAGTATTTTTAAAAGTCTTGTTTAGTTTGATCTCTGGTTCCCTGCTATTCCACGTCTGGGGCAATTTTTGATGCTGAGTATACCTTTCAGCACACTCCTCTCTTCTTGTTCCACGTGTGTCACAAAACTCAACAAATAATGATTAGCTCAAAGCTACAGATAAAATAGCTACAGGCTAATCAGCCAAGTCATCTTCAATTTTTTTTTTGTTCCAGAAAAAAGCACAGCAAACAAGCCTTTTATGGCACTGCATATTGACAGCTGTACATACAGTCTGTACTGTGAATGCAGTGATAAGACAGCAAAACATAGTATGAAGACATGAGGTCAGACTGTGCCTGGCTCTGTGGGAATGCAGGGGGTGGGAGGAGGAGACAGTTGCAAAGAAACGCCCTGCCCTTGCATTCTTGTGAAGGGGAAGCAAGGGAAAGGCCCACTTAAGTTCAGGGGTGGAGGCGGACATTTAGGGCCTGATTTCTCAGAACTGTTGAGCACCCAAGAACTCCCACTAATATCTAGTGAGCTGCATGCGCTACATCTGCAAATCGAGCTTAGGCCTCTGAAGATTCCTCTCAAACCATAGTGAGCATGCACTCTTTTGGAAGATCTAGTCAGAAATCCCATTGGAGCTCCAACTACTAGAAACCACCCCCCTTCAAATTCCCTTCAGTATTGTGAATGACTCAAATCACATACAGCTTGTGTTTGGGTGTAAGGGTGTGTCTCCGACTTATAGATGATAGGGCCATATCATAACAGCACTTCTGACTGCCTGTCCTTTCTGCTGTCCTTCTCCTCTGTGACCCCTGGGCCTATTACAGATGTTCCAGATTCTGAACAAGTTCAATTATTTGCTAATTGTCTCTAAACACAGTATCCAGGGAAAGTTCTACCTACATTACCTTGGTCCAGTGCCTGGATGGTCATTATACTCATTAAAGGACTAAGGGAGGTAGGCTCCCAGCTTTTACTTGAGAACCATGACATAAAATGCCTCACTAGATCAGATGTAAAACTCTGATATATTACGTATAGCAAAGCTATTTTACAGCTTTTTAAAAAAAAGTACTATTTATGTGTTCACTCTCTGTTAGAAATACAGGTGAACTTATGAAGAGATGCCCAACTTTATGAGGTTTCAAAATAATAGTTATTTTTTATATAAAAAAATCCAAGTTGTGTGTCCCTTAAACATCTGATGTATAAAAAGCATGGCGTGACTGAATACAAAAGCTTAATTGGCATTGAAATGATGTTCCTTATGTATGTCTGTGCAGCCTACATTAACTCATTCAGCTAAAATCTCCCTTTACTGTACCCTACCTGTGTGTGTATACATGTGTGTTATAAGAAGGTTAAGATGTGGCCTAAATCTTAAAAGTTATTTAGGAACAGATTTCCAAGGAGCACATTTCCTATTTAGGGACCTAAATAAAGGCCAGCTTTCCAAAAGTGCTCAGCAGCCAAGAGTTTAATAGTTATACTTCATTGTGAAAATCTGGCTGATAGAATGGAATTATACTGCAACACAGAAACAGCCCCTACCCTAAAAAGGAACACCTTTTTTTGGTGAAGGAAGGAGCTTTTCTCCATAATGTGTGGCTTATATTTTCTGTACATGGCTTTAAGACATGCACCTGCAACTCTGAAGTAAGCATTTTGAAGCTGGCTTCTGCCTACTGTCTCCTGATGCTTTTGACTGATAAATATTCTTAAACTATGAATTTGTCTGGGAGAGGAGAGACCTTGTTGGTATAGGGACTGAGGTTTGAATTCAGGTTTCCTCCCTTCCAAGCAAGTGTCCTTATCACTAGTTTTATTGTCATTCTCACTTTCTGGCCCATTGTATATTCAATTACTTATATAAAATAGAACAGTTCAACACGAATGATTGCAAAAGCCCAACCCCAACATCCTTTAAGGCATGGTGCTTGGGGTACTCTCTTCTAAAATGAAATATGGGTTCAAGTCTATTTTCCTTTGATGGAAGGAAATGTAAGTGAATGTTGTGGCAAAATTGTTGTATGTGTTGACTGTTCACACTGTGGATGGCAATCTGCCTCTGCTGTCAGTTATCTGATATAGTGAGATAATTATCTGATTAGTGAAACATTTTATTTTATGGTTCTTAGGTAAAAGCCAGGAACTCCCCTCCTGTTAGCTCAAGTGGCAGAGGTCTGTGTGGTGCTTCTAAAGATTCAAGCCCTGTTAGTAACCCATATAGGTGTCAATACGATACCGCGTGATAGAATTTCTGGGTTTTTTTCAGCTGGCTTTTTAAAAAACCTAAGATAGTTTTTTTTTTTCAGATGTAGTGTGTTTAAAAACATTATTAAGTTTTCAAAGTCAAACTCTTAGAAGTTAAGTAATGCTAGCATTAAGGTTGCCTTACAGGACCCACAAAAAGGCACACACTTCTAGATAAGACAGTTAGGTTGCAAATGCAGGAAGATTCAGAGACTCCTGCTGTTAGGGGGCATGCATGATGCAAATTGTGGGCCATAAATGTCTGTTTGCTGTGCAAGAGTGGGTGCAGTTTTACTTGAGCTGTGGTATGATGTTTCCATCTGATACCTGCGGACAGCCAATGGCAGCAGAAGATTATAAACTCGAGAGCTCAACATGTTTCATTAACACCTGAGGCTTCATCTGCCTGGCATATTTATAGTACAGTGCATGATTAGCAATAGTGTTGCTTAATTTCTGTAGCTGGGCTTAGTACATAAAGACTGAAATATGCCTGTTTTGATCACAACTTCAGTGTATTACAACTGTTCTCCAAGAAGTCTGATTTGCCCACAAAGGAAATGATGGTGCACAACTCTGATGCACACCTGGTATTTACTTCCCTGCATTTCTTGCTTGTTTGTATTTATTCTGCAATAGTTACATCTTCTATGAGTGATGAGGAAAGACTAGAAAGTCACCCCATATTCCTGCTATGTTTGTGTCTTGAGTTGGCTCTGCTCTCTAACAGAGCTGACTTCAAAGTGTTTCTCACCTAAACCCTGATTTATACCAGGTAGGTAAAAGGTGAATTGAGGCCCCTGTGTTTAATTTGTACTGCAGTTGTGTTCTGTATTTCATTTCATACCTTTTAACATCCATCTACACTGTAACTAAATCAAGGAATCTAGGAACCCCCTAACATGCTGTAAACAATAATCCAGCTTTATTGGGCTTTATTGGGCTCTGCCATCTTTATGATTAGAGTTAGCCATATTTTTAGTGTGTCCAATTCTGTGAAACAACCCAACTCCAGCTAAGTCTGCAGCTTGATTTAGAGAGACAGTAGGATCTCATTTACACTACAAGAATTAACTGGCTCTAACTGTATTGGCAAAAACATGTTGCAGTTGAGTCTCCTGATGTAGCTATAATACTATACATATACACTATGAGATAGGAGTTTCAAATGTTTGTTCTTTGGGGCTGAGAGCCTTTTTCTTTGGCCTTTTATCAAGTGCTAGTAGAATGTAGGCCTAGAACACAAAATAAATAAAAAAAGGAATAATTTGGGTTAACCGCTTAAAGGATCACTACATTTCAGTCACATTTTACAGTAAATTGTTTTAATTTCTTCCTCAAACAATGTCACAAATGACTGTGAACAGCAAATAAAAATAGCCTTATTACAAAAAGCAAAAACTTTTTAGAAACCTCTTTCGTTTTAGGGCATTAACATGATCTGCTCTTACACAGCTAAAGGGATGGGGTGTGATTAGAGCAAAGGAACAACAGGAAGGGGCAAATTAAAAAACAGGTTATTTGCTTTAACTTATGTGTTCTTGTATATTTCTGTCAGCTGTTTTTCCTGATGGATTTATCTCTTTGGACTCTTTAGCCCATGGATTGGACTTTTAGACAATGGGCTCTCAATCCTGAGATGAGGAACCCTGCTGTTTTCATGTGGGGAGGGCGAGGGGAAATCTAAGGCTAAGGTCTGCCTAAAGGTTTGGTGGAATTGTTGTGTTTCACAGATGTACAAACCTTTCCATAACTGCCCAGAGTGTGGGGAAGTGGAATGGGTGCACATACTTAGTCTATTTTCCATGTTATGGCTGAATCGTCCTATGAGGTGGCATGGTACGGTGCCCCATGTTGAAGCAATGTGGGTTCCAAATGACCCATTATGGGAACAATTCCTTACCCTTACATGAGTTGCACAAGAGTAGTAGAGCTCACTGATTCTTCACTATGTGCTCCTATACAAGGCCTACCTCAGTTTGACTCTAGCTTAGTATAACAATATGCTGAGAGGAACCACCTTAAATGAAACTTCAGGTCCTCAAAATATCCTGGCCTAGGAACCAACATTCAAAAAGCCTGAGTCTGAATTGATTCAATCTTTCCAGGTTAGTCTAACCTGCCTAGATAGAATTAGTTTGTAACTGCACAGACATTCCCTCTGGAGTGAGGAAATGCAGGCACATGCCTGTAGTGGCTCAAGCTAGAAGCTGGGGGGCACTAGAGCAGCCCTCCCTTCCCTTCTATAGTGCTGAGCTAAGAACAGCGGGGGAGCCATGCCCCAGCAGGACACTCTGATTGAGGAGTGTTTTAAACCCCTACCCTGCCTGCACGGTCCCAGGCTTTTCTCCGCTAACTGCTTGAAGGGCAGGAGTGTTGCCATACCCCTGCCCCCAGCTAGCACTCTGAGGCAAAGGGGGTGTATGCAGTGCATTCATCTGTTGATGATACTAAGCTTTTCAATCTCCCTCTCCCTGCTTCTTCATACTATCTGCAAACCTGACAGGCAAGGGAGCCAGCAGGAAGCTGATAACACAGCATTTATCAGCCCATCAACAAAACAAAAGCCTCTCTCATTAGTTCATGCTCTTCTTAAACAGCTTTTTCCAAGGAAGGAATGGAGGGACATTAGCAGCTGACCTGTTGATTAGCTCCAAAAGCCTTAAGTGGACACAGTTCTGTCTGCCTGTTCCAGTGAAATTGGAGACACACACACACAGACATCTCTCAGCATTAGCTAGCATACCACATGCCTAGGGTCCATGGGGCTGGGGTTTGTGCTGTGGGAGATGGGAGGGAGGGAGTGGGGGATCCCTTCTTGAGCAGTGAGTGACAGAGTTGGGTGGGTAGCAGGGGGAAACCATGCAGACCCTGCTGTGTCTGCAGCCTCCACTGGAACTCTGGCTAGTGAGCAGAGGGGCGGCCTGTTCTCTGGAGCAGACGGCACAGCCCAGGGCTGCAAAGCAACTGAGATGCTGGGGGACTCTGGTTTAACTTAAACAAGGAAGGGGTCTGGGACAGATGTTGCATAAGCCGGTTTGACCCAACTCAGTTAAGTCTGATACTACATTCAACCAGGTTTATCTCAAACCAGATTCAGCCATTTTGAAACTGGTTTATGTGCACTGAACTTAGGTTCTGTTACAGGTTTAAGCCAATTTCTGATCACTTAAACCAGTTTATATGTAATGTCTGTCCCTAGCTTCAGACTCACCTCTATATTAGTCCCAGAACTTTCTTCTCAACACTGAAAATGGTCTTTCCTTGGGACAGGGTTGAAGTGATGATAGCATCCAGATTTAGATCCAGGTAAGATTTTGCCTAAGGTCTGGGTTTGAGGTCAGGATGACATACGAGTTCAAGGAACCCAACATCTCATGATCTATTTCTTTGAGACTTAATCTCAAAGTAGCAGAAATTTCACAAGAACAATAATCTTGAAGAACAGCTTTACTAATAAGATATCCTTCATCTTGAATCTTATTAAAAGTACTCTCCAAAAAAGAGGCCTCTTTCAGGGTTTTTTTTAAATCCCTGCTGCCAAATCCAAATCAAAGGAGGAAATTTAGTGTGGAGAAAGAAGGAGAAAAGAGGAGCAGGTTAGATTTATGTTTCCAACTCAGACCTATCTATAAATTATAAGTAAACAGTGGCATAAAATAAAGTATTATGGATACTTTAGTATTATGATTTTATTTTCCAGCATTTGAAATGCCAGTTATTATTCATAGGTAGATCATAAACAGCTCCTGTATCCATGCCTCTCAGGCTGCCAAAGCCCAATTTGTGATGCAATGTAGGACAAAGTTCCAAAATGGAGGAGACAAAAAATATTCATGCAAGAAGCTTAAAAGCTGTGGGATTTTTTTTTTCATGTAAATGATCTTTCCAGCAGATCAGTTTCATTAATTGTCATTTCTAATTTGAATAATTTTCAATAAACAATAATATATATATATATATATATATATATATATATATATATATATATACACACACACATGCCCAATATGCCTGTTCTGTGAGTAACTCTAGGAGTAAAATGCGTGACTGTGCTTAAATAAGGGTCACTTGAGAAGTGAGTTTGTATTACCATTGTATTTCCATTTAAAAATAATAGTGGAATAGTGGCTGATTTGTTTGTTAGCTGATATAAGGATAGATCAAGTTTATAGATTCCATTTCTGGATTCTGCAATGTTAGTTCATGTTAAAATTCTAGTAGTAAACACAATAAAAGGGGCTTGAAACTGAAACTTTGATTTTTATTGAGGTTCAGCATAAATAGAACCTTCTGATTTCTGAGGCATAAGATGACATCTTCAGGGTATATTTCATGACAACTTGATGATGGCTATCTACCACTATATGCACATTATGGTTAAAAAAATGTGGTTTAGAAACTGAAACTGGATCCAACTTTGCTTTTAACTTTTGTTCTTCTTAAAATTGAAAATAAAAAAAAAATTAAATGAGTGCAACATTTTTTATATTATTATTTTAATGAAACTCAGAATGTGTGCATCTGTAAAATTAATGTTGAAAGCTATGGTCAAGCTACTGTCAAAGGAAGGGATCAAGCCTAAAGAAAGGTGTAGATAAGTATTTTTAAACAGTAAATTTAGTCATCTGTGGCGGGCCTGTTTGGTTCCTCAAGGTAGCCTTGAGGTGATAGATCAAAGTTGTTGTAAGGAGCTGGATCAAGGTGTCAGGTGTCATCACCAAGAGCCAGGTTAACCCTTCCCTGGTTGCTAAATCCAGGGCTTTGAATCTTCACTTGTCATAAAAAGGGATGGTTGTGGAACCAGAAGGAGGTAAACCTAGCTCTATAAACTTTGATGGATACTACCATCAAGCCCATCCCCCAACACCTTGAAAGGGGATCCTTTGCCAACCCATCTATCTTAGAAGTCTGGTGTGCCATCATGGAAACCAAGAACAACAAGGATACTGGATTGGATGGCATACCCGCTGAAATCTACAAGGCTGGCAAGCAAGGAACTGGTTGGTATTGAGACTCCACACATTCACTCTTTGAATTTGGAACAATGAAGAGATCCCTGGGGACTTGAGGAATGCCAACATCACGGCTGTATTCAAGGAAGGAGATAAGGCTGTGTGTGGAAATTATTGAGGTATTGCTCTCTTTTCTGTGGCAGAAAAAATCCTTTTGCATATCCTCCTGAACTGTTTCCTACCTCTTGCTGAAGAAATCCTGCTGGAATCTCAGTGTGGTTTCAGACCATGCTGTGGGGGCAGTTCTTTGTTGCCTGTTAGGTCCAAGAAAAGTGTCGGGAACAACACTGAGACCTGTATGTGGTCTTCGCTGATCACACTAAGGCTTTTGATCTGGCTCGGCTGGTGAACTCAGATTAGTGGGGCAGTGGAGTGTTCCACAGGAGCGGGGGGAACATGGGGGGCTTTCAGCCAGCCAGGACCAAGGGGGTTTGCAGCCCCTGCTACCAGCCGGAGTGCCCGACCGGCTGCAACCTCCTCCCCCCCCGCTCCCAACTCCCAGCTGGCTGCAACCCCCTGCGCCCATGGGATGCTCAATCACCCCACCGGTCTGAGTTCACCAGCCATACCTACTTTTGATTCCATCAATCACAAAGCATTGTGGAAAGTACTAGCCAGATTTGGATGTCCAGAAAAGTACATCAAGGTACATCACCACCAGATGGCTATGGCTGTTTTTTGTAGTGGATCAGAGACGGAACCTTTTGTTGTCCAAACTGGGATCAATTAAGGATGCATCATTGCCTCAACTCTGTTCTTCATTTTTTTGACAGTTCTCTTGGTTCTCATTAAGGACTGCCTTCCTCCTGGAATTGTCGTTGAATACGAAATGGATGCAAGGCTCTTCAAGGTGGGATGTTTTTGTGTCAAGACCAAATTACTCAAAATAACCATCGTTGATCTTCAAAATGTTTACAACTTGCACCATCTTTGTGCACACTGAGGAAAACTTCCAGACCATGCTAGATCTCTTCACAGAAGCCTACCAAACTTTGGGCCTCGCTTTCAACATTGAGAAGGCTAAAGTGCTCTATTAGTCTGCTCCAGGCAATGAATACGACCAATCCCAATGACCCCTACTTTGGTAGCCAGCTCAGAGAGTGAACTTTGATTTAGCACAAGATCTGGTGTGCAAATGCTTCCTTTGGAAAACTGCTTTAGTGTGTCTTTATTGATTACGATCTCTGAAAAGACGCCAAGATTCAGGTTTACAATGCAGTCATCATCCCCACCCTCCTCTACGGATGTGAAATGTGGCTGACCTGCTGTCATCATCTCAAGAGCCTGGGGAGGTATCACCAATGATGCCTCCATAAAATCCTCCAAATCATGTGGGAAGATCACTGCCCAAATGCCAGCATCATTGCTGAAGCTAAGTTGGTTATCCTCAAGCACCAACTTCTCTGGACTAGACCTTGTGTGGGGATGACTCTTGACTCACAAATAAGTGCTCTTTTCCCAGCTTAGTTTTGGATTTATATCTCAGAGGAAATGCTACAAGGACACAGGTGCCTATGTCAAGAGTTGGGAGGAACTGGCTGCCAACTTACTCCAGTGGTGCTGCAACTTCAACCAAGTGGAGGAAGGAAAAGGAGAGGAATCACAGCCTACAGTCTACTCTCCCCTGTGGAAAGACCTGGATTTCCTGCAGATGGATCTGTGGCTCAAGGACTGTACTCCTAAATCACCTCAAGACCCATCTATGAGCCATGGTAGAGATCATTTTTGGATTGAGGGATTGCCATAGTTGCTGACAAGATCTGACTCTTGGAGGTGATTCCTTTCTCTTGCAGCTGAATCCTTCCCCTGTTCTCTTTTGCATGGTCCTGGCTGGAGGCTTCAGCTCCTCTGCCTTCATTCTGGCTCCATGGGGCGCACTCTGTCAGGTACATCTCTATCATGTAGGGGTGGGGAGATCAGAATGGCACTTAAGAAGGATGTTTTTGTGGTATACTTGCCAAAAAGGTTGGCTACCACTGAGCTAGATAATGTCGTTTGTCATATATCTACCGTTCCTAAACACTGGGTATTAGACCTGCATGGCATAGTCCACGGTGGGTTCTGCTGTTCTTTGCACCTACATAAATGGTGATCTTCAGTCTATTTGATTTATATGAATCTCTCACTTCTGTAGTAAAATGCCAGGCCCCATGAGCTCAAGAAGTGGGACACATGGCTTCCATCATGCTGGAAATAAAAAGTGCCATGTCATATTACATGCCCAGTACCTGACTGTCATTTAGGCTATAAAAATCTTACAGAGATATGTGAGACTCTTGAGAAACTAATGATATTCTACAGAATGTTAGAAGCATCAAACTTTCTAAGCTTACTTATCTCACCAGACCATGGTCCTGGCTGTGCCAAAATTACCCTTTTTGAATGGGAGGTCAATAGTTTACTGAATTGTGATCCTTCCCTCACCGTTTTGACCAAAAAGTATCTATTAGGCATAGATGAAGTCATCTCTAGTTCAGAATATTGGAAAGTATGTATATAAATATATTCATATTTGATGTCCTATAAGGCAGCATATACCTGCATTCACTATAGATTTTAATGGAAGTTGAACTTGCAGAGTGGTAGGGCCTATAAATAATGAGCTTTTTGTATCTTGTCTGTTTTATAGCTTTTAAAGTACCATAATTAGGGATCTACCAAATTCACAATTTTGTGATTTTCATGGAAACAATGAAAATGGTAGGTCCCTGTGAAAAAGCATGGAATTGGCACACAAACAGGAAAAAAAGGGAGCTGAAAACAGAAAACCGCAGGAAGCCCTGGTGCTCTGAGCACAGGGAGGGAGAGGAGAGGAAGGGAGGGGGAAATTTTTGCGGTGCAGCACAGTGAGCCCACCATGTCTCTGATTGGGCGAGGGGCCCTGGAAGTCCCATTCCTTCCTGGAGATTGACAGATTGTCTGTAAGCAGTGCTGCCAGTATGGGTTGTGTTGGATGCTGTGGGACTGGGCCCAAGGGCCAGTTCCATCCAGGGGAACTGGCCTTTGGGTCCAGACAGCCTGGCTTTCAGCATGACTTACATTTGGCCTGACTGAAGTATACCCTGTATGAGGGTGACGTGTGGGGCTCTGCCTTCCCTTATACCTCTTCTACATGCCATAGTGCTTTGCCATAGTGGTGACTTACTTCAGGGCTGTGGGCTGTATCTTTTGGTCAGTGTGGGCAACACTCAGACGTGAGTTGCAACTTTTGGTGCACTCATATGAATGGCGGCAGCAACAGTTCTGATCAACAGCTCAGTCATTAGCTTTCCATCAAATAAAGATCTTTAAATCAAATCATGCTCTGGCTCCCAGTATAACCATAGCTAATAGCCAACCCAGTCCTCCTGGGAATTTAAGTGAATTTTGTCTTAGCTCCCTCTCCCTTCAGTCTGGGTCATGACTGCCCTGTTCCATACATTCACCTGGTAACGTCCCTGTTAGTAATCAGAGTCCATCCCTCTAGGGAAGGTAAGTCCCATAGCCTCACTTATGTGTCCGGATGCGAAGTTAGCTCCTTTGTCCTCTGTGGATTGTGGGCATTGTGTAGAGGGGGTCAGGGCTCTGTTCCTTTTCCAGATCCCAGAGTGCCTCCCAGGCTTTGCTGCCTTTGCTGCTGATCCAGGTGTGCAGGATTCTGGCGTCCTGGGTTCTAGAGAGCACCTGAGGTGAGGCTCCTTTCCCCTCCATGGCACCAGCATCAGGGGTCACATCCCCAGCTTTGCGCAGCACAGGGTTGGGCTTCCATAACACCTCCACTGCTCTCCTCCTTTCTGGCACCAAATTTCAGGTTATATTAGCAGTTCCCGTGCACCCGCCTATGTTGAGTAAACAGGAAGTGATGAATCATGGCAGCTGCTGCTCTTGCCGCTTTTTTGCCACTGCTGTGGCTGGCGCCGCTCCTCTGGTATGGGTAAGCGGATGTCTCAAGCCCCCACTAGGCTACTGCCCAGATTCCCTGTGCTGCCCTGTGGGCTCCATGAGGGCTTCCCACTTCCACATAGCCATCTATCAATCTCTGGGGAGGGGCAGGATTTCCAGGGCCCCTTGGCCAGAGATTGACAAATGGCCATCTGTTAATCTCTGAGGAGGGGTGGGACTTCCAGTGCTCCTTGGCCAATAAGAGGCATGGGGGGCCCACCATACTCTCCTGCAAAAATGGCACCTGGTGCCACACTTGGACCACAAAATTGGGGGGCAACTACCCTGAATTTGGTAGGTCCCTAACCATAACACATCTGTGATGCTGTATAAATAATAATGGTTGTTATAATAGTGTTGCTGTATATAGAAATATTTATAATGAAAAACCAGTTTAAAAAGCAGGATATACCCTTTAAGAGGATTCTCTCACACTGTTGCAAAGACTCTTCTTGCTTCTAGATAGTTCAATCAATAGGGCCTCATACTCTTAACCTAAAGATCCAGGGTTCTAGACCCTGTACAGTTAGGGTGAGTACTGCAGCGTGGGGTGTGATAAAACCCTGTCAGAGACCTTGGTAACTTTCTCTGTCACTGGAGCCCAAAGGCAATTTTTGGGGACTGGACCACATGACCCATGGGGTCATTTCCAATTCTGTGATTCCATTATTTTTGTCAGTGAATGAAGGTGAGAGATCATGTCAACAGACAAATGGGAAATATTTTTCTGCTTTAATTTGGTGCATACTTTAAATGTTTTGTAATGGCTTTTTGGACTAACAGAAATGCTTCCACAATTTAAAAAAATCAAAACAAGTTATTAGAAAAAATATGCATTTCTTTAAAAGCGTAAAGGTTACAGCACTAAGAATGTGGTTGTAACCAATTACAGAGTGTGACTAAATGCCACTCTAAATATAACTTTACTGAATTTTGTTATATAAACAACGAGGAATGCAGAATGTGAATAAAATACAAATGATGAGAGGCAGTATATTGGATTTTAAGTTTTTTTACTTCTGATAATTACAGGTAACTAACTTAGGTAAAGAAAAGTGGTTTTTACATCATGATATTTTAGAGTGAAGAGCCAGTTATTTGGAAGAAGTCTTCTACCTTTGGGAGTTGCCGTAAAGGCTACTTTATCCTCAGAACTTCCTTTCTCTATCTATGCTGCCTTCATCATTGTAGTATCTTAATACCTTATAATTATTAATAGCTGTTATCCTGACAACAGTAGCAAGAGTGGTGGGCAACTGGAGTACCAGCCCCAGGTACCCATTTAAAGAAGGCAAAAGAATGACAGTCACCATCACTATCAACTCAGCTGCCAACAACCTTGCTACTGCTGCCACCCAGGTTTCAGATCAAGTTGTTACGCTTCTGCCCCACAACATCCCCCTGACTTAGGGAAATACCCTCATTCTTTTGGAATATGAGTAGGCCCAAAAGTTCACACACAATGTCTTTGGCTGAGCCCGGACTTTAACTGGTCTCCTGAATCCCATGCCAGCATCCAGTCCAATCCATATCATCCTTCCTTTCTACAAGACTACATTAGCTACATCAGTCCTCAGATATCATTACGGCTTCTTATCCATTTTCTGTCTTCCTGTTTTACTTCCCTACAACATATTTTCTCCTATTTCTTTGTTTTGTCAGCCTTAATTTGTAGTCCTTAAAGACTCAATTAAATAACTTGCCAAATGGCAATATGGAATGCTGTGAAAAACAGTGACATTCTTGTGAAGATACAGAAGACGCCTAGTCAAATTGGTTATTATGATGAAGGCATTTATTTTATCTGCTTAATAGAGAGAGTATTTATTCTCTTTACCTCTTTCCCCAAATAAATGTTAAGTGTTTTTCTTTTTTTTCTGTCTTTTTTATTTTGGTTCAGAGTTGCCCTTGTTAACCCATTTGTTTTTACTTCCTATTTTAAAAATAGGTTCCTTTTTAGGAAAATAAAGCCGTTTGTTCTAAGAAAAAATGTAAGACAATTTCAGTTTTTCATTTGATGACATCTCTCTGTATTTTGCAGCAAAACTGGCAAAAATCTCACCATTGTATATATCTATGTACCATTTGATTCCACATAAGCGTGTCTCTAGAAAACAAAAATCTGTTTTCTAGAAGGCAAACTACTACTACTAAGTTTTGGGAGTGTTAAAGCAAAGCCTGTAAACTGCAGCTGTAAACCGTTGGTTAGACTGACAATGAAAGGAAACAATTTGGTTTGGAGGATAAATGTGAACTGTTAAAAACATTTCGCACCAAAAACCACATATCGCTACTAGTAAGTGTATATGTTGCACCTCACTTTATATCCTTTTATTGTTTTATGAACTGTTCTTGAGTTTTGGTTCTTCACTGGTTTGAAAACATTGCCACTTGCCAAAGTAACATGATGACAAATGTTTGAGTTCAGTTTGCGCCCTTTTGTCTTCCTTTGTTGAAGATGATGTGGTGAATATTCCTCTTTTAGAGGTATAGTTTGAGTATAAGTGATATGGTGTTGGCACCAAGACACAGCCTTTAAGGAGACATTAGGAATTCATATACTGAAGACATAGATTTTAGTCTGACGTGGTCTGAGGGTCCCAGATCACTTCTCTAGTAAATTCCCATTTAAATATGCTGAGATGGCTGATGGTGCATAGCTTAAGGGTAAAATGGGATACTCATGAAACTTCCCATGAGTAGCTGTGGGCAGCTTGAACACCAGGCTCCTAGACTATGCAGTTGCTTTAGCTCTTAAACCAGAATTAATATAGCTGAATTTCTGTGAACCTGTGCCTGGGCTAATCACTTCTGTTTCTCATAACCTAATTCACCAGCCACTGCTACACAGTAGTACGATTGCATTGCTTCCAGCTTGGAAGCTAGTGGTCATGGAGTGAAAATGGCAAGTCTTTACATAAACTTCCACTAAAGGTTAAGTCACAAGTTACACTGAGACCATACTACATCTGCAGAATGTTAAGCAGTGTTAAAGTTAGAACGTGCTGTGAGCAGTCATACGTTGAAGGGTAATATCAGTTTTTGCTTGCACTGCTTTGACTTGGCCTTAGAAGGCTGGTGAGCACAGGTGTGGCTAGGAGCCAGGACACCTGGGCTTTATTCCTGTCCTGAGGGCAGGGGTGAGGTTGGGAGCATTGCATCCTAGGGTGCTAGCGGACCATTTTATCTCCATGGAGCAGACTGAAGTTACCCTAATACAAGCTAGGTAGCATTGCCTACAGTTAATTGTGTCCTGAAGTGCAGATGCTCAGATGGCATTTGGTATCTTAGTATAGTCTAATTGTAGCATGCAACTTTACCCTACCAGTGTGTGCTGTGGCCAGTCTGTTCAGCTTGTGGGAGTGGTGCGGAGCAAAGGTATAATAGGATATCCCTGGGCATTTATACACATACTTTTTTTTCCAGTGACACGCTGGAGATCTGCCTCTTCGAAGCAGACTTGATTAATTGAATCTGCTCCGCACCCAAGCTGAAGTGAAATGCATTGTGCCGCATGCAGCTGTATAAGCAGTGAAATGCACATCAGAGCGCAGAAAATGGCAGTGGTGCACTTTTGAACTAAAGCACCTCCGAGGTGTTTTAGTTCAAAAGTGCGCCACTGCCATTTTCTCAGAGCTAACGCACATTTTGCCACTTAGGCACCTGGATGCGTCACAGTGCCGGGTGCTTTTCAAAGCACCTGGTGCTGTGACGCATGCATGTGTAAAAATGCCCTCTGTGCCTTGGGTGGTGCATGGGCTAATGCTGGCTGCTATCAGTTATAGCAGTGGCTATCTTTGTGTGTCCCCTTCCCTCAGGTATGCCACTGGGAGGGACGCTTGTCAAGGCAGGAGGGTGTGGCTTGAGAAGAGGAGTTCTGTTGGTGCATGAGTGCAGGCCCCCAGTCAGTAGCACAACTAAGAGTGGACAACAGGGGCATCTGCCCTAGGTACAAAATTAAGCGGTTTGGCAGAATCACTCCCTGCACCCCTGTGGAGTCTGTGCCCTGGCAGCGGATACCCATTCTGGAAACTCCAGAATGCTTCCCAGGTTCTCCTGCTTTAAAGTTTTGTAAACTTCTCTTTTCTGAGATTCTATATTTTTGGATGAAAGTACCACAGAGTAAAGAACTACAGAAATGGAAAACAAGTTTGGGGTGATCTGATTTTGAAGCTTCTTACATAGACTTCATAGAAGTTAGGTCTGGAATAGACCTTGCGAGATCATTGGGTCCAGCCCCCTGCCCAAAGGGCAGGAAGTCAGCTGGGGTCAAATGACCCCAGCAAGATAATCATCCAAATGCTTCTTGAACGTGTCCAGAGTAGTTGTTTGCATCACTTCTGGGGGGAGTCTCTTCCAGAGTGGAGACTCGGACAGGAAAGAAGTTTTTCATTATGTCCAGTCTAAAATGGTCTTCCAGCAGTTTGTGACCATTAGACCTTGTCTTCCCTTGGGGTGCCCTGGTGAACACATGTTCTCCCAGATCCTGATGCACATCTCTGATATAGGCTGCCACCAAGTCCTCCCTGAGCCTACCTTTTTTCAGGCTGAAGAGTCCCATGGCTCTCAGCCTCTCATCATAAGGCCTGCTCTCTTGACCTCTGATCATGTGCGTGGCTCTCCTCTGGACTCGCTCAAGCTTCTCCACGTCCTTTCTAAAGTGTGGAGCCCAGTACTGGACTTTGTTTGATTATACTTATTTTAGGAGTGTAATATAGATTTTTATGATGGGCAAGTTTTCTATAAATTGATGCATATTAACACTGTATAAAGAAGAGAACCAATTTGTTGTTTCAATGGCCAGTGTTTATATAAGAAGGCTGAACAGTGATTTACTATCAGTCTCACACGCACACACACACACGTATGTGCATGTGCGCGCACACACACACACACACACACACAGAGTTTAAATCTAGCTGTCCTTTCTCCTGCCTTTACAACAAGATCAAGCTGGCTAGTAACCCAGCTTGAAATAAATGTGGAAAATATTATGTAAATTTGCCCTGTGTTGCTGCACGGATAGTATAGGCACTAGACAAGTTTTTGTTACTCCGTCTGCCTCGGCTATTTTTGGTGACCAAAGGCCTCTCCTAAAGTTTACATCTCTATTTCCTCCCCCCCGCCTCCTTTTTTTCCCCTTTTTAGTACCAGCATAATGTAAACCAAATGTCTGCAAACAGGCAAATGATAGCAGCAAAGCTGTTTCAAGGATTGGATATTGCTCTTTTATTGGATAAAGACAGAAGGAGGTGGATATAGTTATATAGTTCCTGATTGTATCAAAGCACCGCAACAGTCAGTTAGTGATCTCCTGTCCTGGAGTTAAACACTGCATCAATACCTCCCTCTGCTGAAAGCTCTACATTCCTTCTCTCGCAGTTGATTATTTTTTTTCTATAGTAGGATTTGTATAGGAGCATGATTAGTCTATAATACATGGAGCAGACAGCTAACTGCAGTAGAGGGAGTCGACACAGATGCTTAGAGTATGTAAGTGCCAAGGAGTCCTTCCCCCTCCTCCCCACAATCATTTACAGGCCAGAACTTGCTGTCAGGGATAGACATTTTTATATCTTAAAGAATCCCTGATGCTACTTGGAAAAATACTGAGAAATATTCTTTCAGGGGCTGTTCTCTGTGCTTTATACTTTTTTCCTTCCCTCCTTCTTTTCCCCTTTATAAGTATTTGAATGGACTCACGATCCCTGATCCTACTGATGAATGAACTTGTAGGTGGAACTGTATGACTTGGAGTTTTCAATCAGTCAGTTGGGATGAGGATCATGTTTTTAAAATCTGTAAATGATCATGCTTAAGGCTGGTATAAGCATGACTCTCCCTTGGAAGGAGAATCTGAATCAAGCCCTCAAATGCTCACGTGGATATTCCTTTGGTGAAGTAAAACTATTAAAACATAGTGGATGGATTTTGCTTACTTCAGTTTTTGAATCTTAAGGCATTTAAAAGTGGGCTGCTTCTCAGAGGGTGAGTGCTTGGACCTATCCTAAACTCATTCAGGCAACTTTAAATCAGTCCCTCAAGAAATTGTATGCATACAAAATTACTAGTTTCTTTTGAAAATGTTGGCTTTACTGTAGGGCCTAGGCGGTAACTCATACTATGCTGCTGCTTGACACCTACAGAATAATTCACTAGTTCAGCAACTTAAGGGAGATCAGAATCAGGCCCGTGTTGTATTTTATTTCTGACAGCACTCTGAGCTCCTCTGGAACTTTTGATGAGGATGACATCAGATAAGAAATAAACAGCAGGAGCAATTTTACTTTTGAAAGCAAAATGTCTGAGTATATGCAAAATGTCTGGGGTGCCTATACACTAGCAGGGAGGCTGCTCCAATGAGCTGTAATTCTAGTGTGTTGGAGCAGACTTGATTAATCGAGTCTGCTGAAGCGTGGCAAGCTTTACAAACTTTAGATAAAGTGCCTCCACTGCCATTTTGAAGCATGGGGATGCTGATACACAAGACGCTCCAGGCACTTTAATTAGAGCATCTCTTGGAGCCACTCTAATTAAAACACACTCCCCTCCAATCCCAGAGCATGTATATATACACCCCTTAATAATAAAATCCAAGTATAAAAGGATACCCGTTTTGATCTGTAAAACTTTTTAAAGTCCTGTATCACTTTGTATATGAGCTCTTTTGTATCTGGTTGCAAAATATAGCACTTTCTCCAGTTTTGTTTCTTTTATAGTTATGTACAAAAGGAAATGCTGATATTCTGTATAGGGTGCATTATGGAAACATTTTGAAAAGCTAGCTGCTGGTTTTGTACTTTGTAAATTGTTTTTACCATTATTTCCAGGCATCACTGAGTTCATTTAGGTGTCTAGATCCCTGATTTGTAGGTACAATTGGTTACTTACACAGCTGTATGATGTGCTGGGTTGAACCCACAAATAAATGCAGGTGCAAATTTCCATTAACCAGTAATTGTGTTCACAAAAGATTCCTATTGACTTTTGGATTAAGCTGAGATTGCTGGCACAAAGTCAGAGGCTACAGTATCTGTACAGAAGGCCCAGTCAATAAATGGAAAATGTCAGTGCCTCAGAGCCATTGTCCATATTTATCTATAGACATAATTATTGGAATATCTTATCTTCAAGTTTTTTATTATATTTATTGGATTATTTCTCTGAACTCCCCCCCCCCCCCCCCCCCCCCCCAAACCAAACCAAACCAAACCAAACCAAACCAAACCAAACCAAACCAAACCTTTCAGGTTGGTTGCCTCAAACATAAATCTTTCAGGCTGATTTCAAGCTGGTTTTACACTATTTAGGAGTGTAGAAATAAGTTAGTCCCTTAAAAATGCACTTTTTTGTTTCTCATTTTTTAAAGGTGTAGATGGAGACACACAAGCAGAATTTCATGACTAAAACTAAGTGTTGAAATGTCTCTTGCTACGTACACTTCTGTATGCATTGCTTTTCTGATATTTTGAGTATTTAATGCTGTTCAGGGAAGAGTTTTCAGAATGGTGCAGCAAAGTCATGTGTTTGGTGCTTGGCTTAATTTATGTGCCTCATATACTTATTTGCATGGTTTCTGTAAGTCCAAGGTCAAAGGGTATGCAGAGGTATACCTCCTAGGTGGTGGCAGCATCAAAGACTACGCTGAGAGTGGTGATAGCGGTGGCTGGCTGGGCTGGCAGCACAGCCGCTGCTATTTTTATGCCCCCAGCCTCAGTCTTCCTTTCCTTATGGTAAATGGTGCCTTGTAGTTAGCTTGATTCTTCCCACAGAGAAAGGGGGAAAGTTCTGAGTAAAATGGCCCTTATCTGAGGATCCTGGAGGGATGAACCTCTCCTTGTCTGCTAAATTTATGCTCCATCAGTTTGTGCCACTGGATGTACATCTGAAAATTAAATTACACAGATTGTCTGGAAGGGAAGTGTTAGGTTTATGGTGGGGAGAAGCTGGCAAGCCTATATATTGCACCTGTGTACTGATAGCACTAGGAAATACTGTACAGTGCAGTACTCCAGGCAGGCAGTAATCTAGCAAACTCTTTTGCATGACAGGAAGTCTAAAATGAATATGGCAATGATTAAATGGTTGACTATTTGTGAATCTTAAAAGCTGGGATAAAATCTGTGCATCCTGGAGGGGTTTCTCAAGTGGCCTGTAAAGTTGTTTTTGGCAGAAACTTTTAGTAGCAGGAAGATACTATGAGGACTCCAACGGCCCTGACCTCATGCAGCATAACGCTAGTTACTTTTCTTCTTTCATTTCTGTTATTGTTTCAGGCACAGAGATGCGATGAGTTTTCTGCAAGCTTTATTGCTCGGTATAGTTTAATATCTTGTTTTACTAGTATTCATCCCAAAGTGTGGAAAAACTAGATTAAATCATTAGGTGTAATGTGATTACATAAACCATAATTTAGTACTCCTATTTTCTTTCTGGGCTGTACCTTTACATGGTCACAAGACTGGCTATTCTGCATATCATTTCTGGGCTTTGATATGTGTTGAGCAGGAGTGAGTGGGGTAAGAGTCAGAGTAATTTGAACTCTTTAAACAAGCAAATCATATATATTTTTAATATATCATTAAAAAATGACTTATCTGCTACCCTTTACTTGACCCATGGGAGTGATCATCCTCGACCATGAGGGATTGTTGCTGCCAATATTTTTTAAGCCTAAGCAATGAAAAACAGAAAAGGGTAAACAAACCTCCCACCAGTTGGGCGGATTGTGAAAGAGAGCACTAAACTAGGCACTGTCTGCAGCTGGTCTAAGCCTGGCACTAACGTGTCAGGCTGAACACTCCTTAGTGTGTGTCAGTCAGCCTTGGGCTTTATACCTGTACATGGTCATGTGCTGTTGGGTTTTCATGCATGTGTGAATGGATGTGGGTGGGTGTTGCAGTTTTCTTCCCACTCCCTGTGCACAGTAGAACCTTTCCAAGACAAAGCACAAAAGATCTAATATATCAGTAGCCAGGTTAATGATAGTTCTGATATGTCCAGCAGAGTGGCAATGTGGGGCTTCATGTAATGCAGCCATATTGTTGGTTTTCATACAAAGTGGTTTACTACTGCAGTTCTATTCATTTCAGCATAATTATTGAAGTTGTTGCAGAAATGTTGGTAGTGCAAGTTAAGTCTCAGTGGGCACATCTACATGAGATGCTTTACCACACAGTAGACTAATTGAGTTATTGCACAGTAAATTAGTCTACTGCATGGTTAATAAGGGTGTGCAAAACAGCCCCTATTCGATTTGGATTTGGATTTGGCCTGAATCAGGGACAGTGATTCGATTCATTGATTCGGATCACTGTCTCTGATTTGATTCAGCTGAATCCACATCTGAAGAGGCGATGCTGATCAGTGATTCAGCCATAGACACAGCTTTAAATGCTTTTTCTACATACCTTGAGGTACCAGGCATGGCTTGTGAACATTGTGATGCTGGGGCATCCCTCAGGAGTGCGGGGGGGGGGGGGGGGATAAATGTGCTCGGCGGCAAACCCAGAAGTGGACTGGAAGTATTCTGGTCCACTTCTGGGTCCACTGGGGAGCACGCTGGGGGGTCCCCCTGTGCCCCCCCCCCCAGCTCGGCAATCGGCTGCGAATATCTGCACATGTAGATGCCTGCCCAGTGTTGGTTTACTGCACAGTAAATTACTGCACAGTAAACCCACATGGCACTAATTGCACATGTAGACATGCCCAGTATGTCCAATAGAACAAGTCTCTATGTTCTTTGTGTCCTGGTTTGAGCGTGCTGAGTGGCCCAATGGTTAGAGAGTTGCCCTGGGATTGTTAGAGACCTGAGTTCAATTTCCTTCTGCCACTTGCTTCCCTGTGATCTTGGACAATCACAAGCTTCTTTAAGCAAATGAAGTGTAACTGAGTAGGTACTCAGGTTGCTAATCTGCACTGAAATCTGGGCCACTGTGTCTTCACTACTTGTTACCTATTAGCCAGATTAATTTACCTATGTTCCTAAGCGAGGGGCACGACAAGTCTCTCACTGGGGCTGTAGAGAGGCAGCAGCGAGGCACCAGACTGCCATGCGTAGACCCTGAGATGGTGCAGAGTCACTTGGAAGAACTGGATGCCTTTAAGTCGGCAGGCCTGGATGAGCTCCATCCAAGGGTGCTGAAGGCACTGGCCGACATCATTGCAGAGCCACTGGCGGGAATATCTGAAAGCTCGTGGTGCATGGGCCAAGTCCCGGAGGACTGGAAAAGGGCCAATGTGGTCCCCATTTTCAAAAAGGGGAGGAAGGAGGACCCGGGCAACTATAGGCCAGTCAGTCTCACCTCCATCCTTGGCAAAGTCTTTGAAAAAATTATCAAGGCTCACATTTGTGAGAGCCCGGCAGGACAAATTATGCTGAGGGGAAACCAGCACGGGTTCGTGGCAGGCAGATTGTGCCTGACCAATCTAGTCTCTTTTTATGACCAGGTTACGAAATGCCTGGACACAGGAGGAGGGGTGGATGTCGTATACTTAGACTTCAGGAAGGCCTTCGATACGGTATCCCACCCCATACTGGTGAACAAGTTAAGAGGCTGTGACTTGGATGACTACACAGTCCGGTGGGTGGCGAATTGGCTAGAGGGTCGCACCCAGAGAGTCGTGGTAGATGGGTCGGTTTTGACCTGGAAGGGTGTGGGCAGTGGGGTCCCACAGGGCTCGGTCCTTGGACCGATACTCTTTAATGTCTTCATCAGTGACTTGGATGAGGGAGTGAAATGTAATCTGTCCAAGTTTGCAGATGACACAAAGCTATGGGGAGATGTGGACACGCCAGAGGGCAGGGAACAGCTGCAAGCAGACCTGGACAGGTTGTACAAGTGGGCAGAAAACAACAGAATGCAGTTTAACAAGGAGAAATGCAAAGTGCTGCACCTAGGGAGGAAAAATGTCCAGCACACCTACAGCCTAGGGAATGACCTGTTGGGTGGCACGGAAGTGGAAAGGGATCTTGGAGTCCTAGGGGACTCCAGGATGAACATGAGTTGGCAGTGTGACGAAGCCATCAAAAAAGCCAATGGCACTTTATCGTGCATCAGCAGATGCATGACGAATAGGTCCAAGGACGTGATACTTCCCCTCTGTCGGGCGCTGGTCAGACCGCAGTTGGAGTACTGCGTGCAATTCTGGGCGCCACACTTCAAGAAGGATGCGGATAACCTGGAGAGGGTCCAGAGAAGGGCCACTCGTATGGTTAAGGGCCTACAGACCAAGCCCTATGAGGAGAGACTAGAGAAACTGGACCTTTTCAGCCTCCGCAAGAGAAGGTTGAGAGGCGACCTTGTGGCTGCCTATGAGTTCATCACGGGGGCACAGAAGGGAATTGGTGAGTATTTATTCACCAAGGTGCCCCCGGGGGTTACAAGAAATAATGGCCACAAGCTAACAGAGAGCAGATTTAGACTGGACATTAGGAAGAACTTCTTCACAGTTCGAGTGGCCAAGGTCTGGAACGGGCTCCCAAAGGAGGTAGTGCTCTCCCCTACCGTGGGGGTCTTCAAGAGGAGGTTAGATGAGTATCTAGCTGGGGTCATCTAGACCCAGCACTCTTTCCTGCCTATGCAGGGGGTCGGACTCAATGATCTATTGAGGTCCCTTCCGACCCTAACATCTATGAATCTATGCTAATTAAAGCTACTGATAGTTTGTTTAAAGATGCTGCAGTCACACCTTTGTTTGCTGTGTGAAAGTACCCTTATTAATTTTTCGGAGCCAAAGCTCTGCGTCTGTAAAATAGAAAACAGTAAATATTCTTTTCTGCCTACTAGGAGTGTTATGAGGCACTCAGATACTATGGTAATGAGTCTGTAGAACAGTCATCCATCCACAGAACTGTACAAAGACACCTGTACCTCCAAAATAACATTCCAGGAGTGGTCTTGTTCTTTTTTATGTTCAGGAGTTTCTACTGAATTATCTGTGTCAAAGTGGGATTGGAGTGAAACAAGCTGTATTACAGATGCATGGATACTACTTTCTTAGGTATCTATTATAGATAGAAATGTTGCTAATGTGTTTGCAAATTGGCCCCAGAATCTTCACTGAGAGAGGGATGAAGGTGTATGGGCCAACCAGACGTAACACTTTCTTAGACTTGGTCTTGGCCAAAGGAGACGATCTGGTGACTGACTTGAATATACAGGGTAACCTGGGTGACAGTGAACACGAAACCATCACATTCACTATCCATCATAAGGCAGACAAATTAGATAGCAGGCTTGAAGTTTTGGATTTCAAAAATGTGAATTTCAACAAACTCAGGCCAATAGTAGGGGAAGTGTTGAGGGACCAAGGACCAAAGGTAAAAGGTATGCATGAAGAGTGGTCTTTCCTTAAGGATATGATCCTTGAAGCACAAAAGAAGTCCATTCTCATGAGGAGGAAAGGTAGCAGAAGGGCTGGGATGCCCTCTTGGCCAAATAGGGAAATCATGGTCCTCTTGAAAAAGAAGAAAGAGGCTTACAAACAATGAAAGCTTGGGACAGTCCTCAAGGAGAACTATACAACAATGGGCCAGATAAGGCAGGCTAAGGCAATGACTGAAGTTAAATTAGCAGCTGAAATCAAGGACAATAAGAAATCCTTCTTTAGGTATGTAAGGAACAGGAGGAAAACAAATGGGAGTGTGGGGCCGTTGCTCAACAACTCAGGACAGATGGTTACCAATGTTCAGGAGAAAACTGAACTCCTGGATGACTACTTTGCTTTGGTATTTCACTGGGCCAAGGGGAAAATCATGCTAGATAGGGTGCAGAATGGGCATGGTGGGAACGACTGCCTTCCTACTCTTGATGTTGAACTGGTGTGTAATAAATTAAAAAAAATTAGACATCTATAAGTCAGCAGGACCAAATGAACTTCATCCAAGAGTGCTGAAGGAGCTGGCTGAAGTCATTGCGGAACCCCTTGCGAAACTCTTCCAAAACTCGTGGCGCTCCGGGGAGGTCTCTGAGAACTGGAAGAAGGAGGCCAATGTTGTGCCGATCTTCAAGAAGGAGAGGAGAGAGGACACAGGCAACTATAGGCCAATTAGCCAACTTCTATCCCAGGGAAAATCCTGGAAAAATTCATTAAGGAGTCTATGTGCGATAGGCTTATAGAAGGTAGGATTCTGAATGACAGCTAGCATGGCTTTGTCGTGGGCATATCTTACCTTACCATTCTCATCTCTGTCTATGACCAGGTGACTTGTCACCTGAATAGGAGAGAGAAGGTTGACATTGTGTACCTTGAATTCCAAAAGGCCTTTGTTCTGGTATCCTGTGGCAGGAACAAGGCCACAGAGGAAGGCTTACTTAAAGAGAAAGACAAACAGAACTGGTGGGAGGCTGTGCCAAGCCGGAAGTGTGGAGGGAATGGAGCTGCAGCCAGGAAAAATGCCGTACCAGAAAAAGAAAAAAAAGAGCAACCAGTCTGGGAGGAGCTGGGACTGGCTCCCGCACTGGCATGCATGCCTTTTATGGCAGCATACTGGTGCCAATTCACCAGCTGGCCCCTTGAAAAGGGAATAAAAGCCCCAACAGACAGGGGGCAACAGGAACCGAAAGTGTGTTCCCCGGCAGGCCCAGAGTGGCCCAGAGCACAGCAAAGGCCCACTGAGAGAAAGTGGTGGCAGCCCCAGGAAGGGGCCTCCAGGAATAACCTAAGCCCACGAGAGCTAAAATACTCACCTGAAACCGAGCTGTGGACTCCCGATGTCTCTGGACAGGATTGGACTCACCAGGAACCTGAGAGAGGAAAAGGCACTGGGAAGCAAGGTAACCTGAGGCTAGGAAAGAGTCTAGGCCAGTCCCACTATGGCCTAAGCAAAGCAGGACGAGCTGATGTCCAAACGCATCTACCACAGTTCAAAAGGCCAAGATAAATAAAACCATACTGAAACCAAACCCAGAGGATCGGGGTTCAACATCATTGATTGGCATTAGGTGGGGTGTGGAGGAGGCAAAACCCCAAACAGGAAGATGGACAGGAAGATTGAAGGAGAGAACCCCTGAGGACACTCCGGAATCTAACCCAATAACAGGCTGTCCTTTCTCCAAGCAACGGTGAAGCCTGAAAAACCCATAAAGACAAGATGCACTGGTGAACAGCACAGGAGATTACATATTTCATGATGTTCTCATGGGAAAATTGGAGGATTTTGGGCTTAACTGCTCGATGGTTAGATGGGTAGGAAGCTGGCTACAAGTTAGGACCCAGAGAGTTCTAATGAATGGATCTGTGTTGTCCTGGTGAGAAGTGGTCAGTGGTGTCTCTTGGGGTTGGTGCTTGGTCCAGTTCTTTTCAACATCTTTATCAGTGATTTGGATGCAAGGGTAAAAAGCTCACTGGCCAAGTTCACGGATAACACCAATGGAGAGTGTGGTTATGCTTGAAGATAGGCTGCAGATACAGGTGGACCTAGACAGGCTGGCAACATGAATGACCTGTGCCCTCAGATGCTGGGGGGGCACAGTGAGCACCTGCAGGTGGCAGCAGCAATGGCAAGTGGAGAGCTGCTGCAGGCAGCCATAGTGGTGTCGGTGGTGGGGGGTGGGGGAGTGGTGAGCACCGACAAGTGGTTGGCGACCACCCGCGGACACTGCCGTCAGTGTTGACGGTGGCCAGTGGTGATCGGGGACCACCCGCAGATGCTTCCAGCGATGTTGGTGGCGAGGCGGGTGGCGAGTGGCAACTGCTGGCAGTGCTTTTCACAGTGGGTGCACTGCCTATCTCAGGGGATGCATGTGCACCCATGTGTACCCACTATGCGTCTCCAATGGCTCGCAAGTTGGGTGGATTGGAACCAGATGAAGTTCAATATCGAGAAATGTAAAGTGCTCCAGTTGACATACAATCCCCAACATACTTCCAGGCTTGGTGGCACCAAACTGACTAGCACCATGACTTAAAGCTGGGGTGTCCAGCCTTTTTGAATGTGGGGCCGGATCATGAACTTTTTATCACCCAGTGGGCCGGCGAGCCATATTCAAAGACATCACAGGAAGTGGTATCATATCAGGAAGTGATGTCACATGACCTTTGACACCAGTGAAATTGCAGGGGTTGACATGGTGCTGCAGGAGCCACTTTCTACAACCGGGTTGACCTGGTGCTGGAGAAGCTGCGGGGCCAGGCTGGGGTTAACCTCGGGCTTGCCTGACCTGCCGGTGCCATGCCTGGGTTGACATGGTGCTGCAGGACCCGCCTGGGCAGAACCGGGTTGCACCGGCCAGGAAAAGCAGCATGCAGCTGAAGCCAGCTTCCCATGTGCTGCTGGGGACGGGAGGAGGCCGGCCAGGTCTGCACTGGCCAGCAGAAGCGGCGGTGGAGCTGTGTGCCACTCGGGACTGACTGGTGCAGGCTCGTCCTGTCCCGAGCAGCACATGGCTTCTTTCTGTCCCCAGCAGCACATAAGAAGCGGCCACCTTGGGGCCTTGCGTGCGGGCGGCTGGGCCCAGAGAGCTGCAGCGCCCGGGGGGAGACTGGCCAGGGGAGCAGGCGCTGCCTTGCTGTGGGGCAGGGCAGGGCAGGGCAGCGGGGCTGGCTTGAAGCAGGCAGGTGAGGAGGCAGGCGCGGGCCGGCAGTGCCAGTGGCCACTGCTTGGCCTCCCACATAGGGCTGCTCCCTTGGGCCCCGCGGGGGTAAGCAGCTCCCCTCCTCTCACTGCTGCTGCCCCGCCCCCGCCATGGCTTTGTGCTCTGTGTTGCCGCCCCAAGCTCCACGCTCTGCAGAGGCTCTTCACTCTGCACCGCCGCCGCAGTGGCTCCGCTCTCCATGGCGGCGGCTCTGCACTCCATGGTGCCGCTGCTGCCACAGCTCCATGGGCCAGATAAAATGGCTTGGCGGGCCGCATGTTGGACAAGCCTGACTTAAAGGGACCTAGGGGTAATAATAGACCATAGTATGAACATGATCTGTCAGTGAGATGCTGTAGCCAGCAAGGCAAATAATACTCTGGCATGCATCAACTGATACATCTCAAGCAAAACCAAGGAAGTGATTCTTTCACTTTACTCAGCACTGGTGAGACCTCAGCTGGAGTACTGCATCTAGTTTTGGGCACTGCACTTCAACAAAGATGTGGTAAAGCTTGAGATAGTCCAGAGAAGAGCCACCTGTATGATCAGAGACTTGCAAGAAAGCCATACAAGGAAAGGCTGAGGGACCTGGGACTTTTCAGCCTAAAAAAGAAAAGTCTGAAAGGGGACTTGGTAGCAGCTTACCAATACTTCAGGGGAATACATCAAGGGCTCGGCAAACAGCTGTTCACCAAGGCATCTTTGGAGAAAATCAGGAGTAATGGCCACAAACTCCTGGAAGACTGTTTTAGACTTAACACTAGGAAAAACTTCTTCACAGTTAGCGTTTTCAGACTGCGGAATAAATTCCCACCAGTGGTGGTACAGTCACCTCCCCTGGAAATCTTTAAGAGGAGACTGGACAACCATCTCCCTGGGGTCACATGACCCCAGTTGTCTTTCCTGCCTAGTGCAGAGAGACTGGACCTGATGATCTTGTGAGGTCCCTTTCAGCCCTTACAATCTGTGAATCTACGAAGGGAGTTTTGCCAAGCAATGTTAAGAGTATGAATGTGACTTCATGTCCTAGTCGTGTTTTTAGTTTACTGATATACATAACTATGAATATATCTGCAAGGATACATGCACTCAGTATGTCTGTATTGAACATACGTATCCTTGCTTAGGGGCATGTTAATGGGGAGAAACAGAAAATCCTGTCAGCAGCAGTTAGAGAGCTGAAGGAAAGACAGTATAAATCAGAAGGGATCATTAGTAGAGTAGTGCTAAATGCTCAGTGAAACCTGAGACCAGGCAAATCTCAACTGCTTTCAGGTTTTCTTACAGTCGAAACTCAGATCAGGTTCCTCGAGAGTTTTGCTCAGGTTCAAGAATTTTTGAGCAAACCTAGACCTGCTGAATGCTTAAAACTTGAATAGCAGCTTTACAATACACATCTAAAGCACTTTAGAAACCTTAATTAATTCCCTCAGTACTCTTGTGAAGTAGGAAAGTCTGATTATCCTCATTTTACAAATCAGCCCTTAGGCAAAGAGTCCAAGAGCCAGATTTTTGAAGGTTTTTTTAGGTGCTTAAGGATGCAGATGGGTGCCTAGTGGGATTATCAACAGCACCTAAGTGCCAAATGCTGAATCAAATATCCCACTAGGCACCCATCTGCATCCTTAGGCACCTAAATACTTTAAAATATCTGCTCTGAAATGACTTATCCACTGAGCCTATGGTGTATCTGGGGTTACAACTGAAAGAAATATTGGCAATGAACAGAAGACTTTATTCAGATTTTGAGGTGAAGAATAATAGTACTAAAATAAAATAAATACTGGGAGCATATGTTACTATGTGCATTGATGGCTAACTATGCCTCATAGCTATTGCTTTGCTTATTTGCTGTTCTCAATGTGCTGCTTGTGTTATGTGCTGGTGGTGTTACTGTTTCTTATTTGTATGACTCTCATGCTCACAGAAGGCTTTCATACGGGGCACAACCCACTAAAGCAAGGTTACTCATGAATGCTGTGTGCCCCTGGTGGCTGGGGGGGGGGGCACGGTGAGCTCCCGCAGGCAGCCGTGGCGCTGTTGGCGGCAGAAGGGGGGATGGCGAGCGCGAACTGGCGGTTGGCGACCACCTGCAGACACCGCTGGCAGTGGCAGCGGTGGCCAGCAGCAATCACAGATCGCCCACAGAAGCTTCTGGCAGTGTTGGTGGCGGGGGGGGTGTGGGGTCGCAAGTGGCAACCCAGCAGTGTTGGTGGTGTCTTTTTGCAGGGGCTGCACTGCCACGCTCAGGGGGTGCACGTGCACTGCGTGCACCCCTTATGCATCGCCAGTGAGGTTACTTGTGCGTGTGCATGTGCATTCCCCAGTCTGAGAAGTTATATTACTAATTATATAACTTACCTGTGCAAGAGAGGGATGATGGCCTTTTCATGAAACAGCTGACTAACTGAACAAGATATGGCTCCCTGGCTCTGAATAGGCTTCCTCTGTGATTACAAATAAGCTGAATAGGCCGTGTTTACATGAGAATATTACCTTCCCCTGCAATGGCAACCTCAAGCACTCTGTACCACTGTGAGCAGATTGCCTCATGTCCCCATGGCTATGCTATGCTGGACTAATTAGCCCGGTGCAAGGTACTTGGCATTGCTACTCTCTAGTGAGTGCATGGATATGGCTCTACTGCTTCTGGTTTAGGAGGCAGTCCAGTCCAGCTGAGCGTGGTTGAGGGCACTGCACGTAAGTGGGGTGTGTGTGTGTTAAATTTACCTGGTAAGAATGGCCCTAGTGCCTTTGTGCCTCAATTTATCCGTACGTGACAGAGGGATAATTGTAATTCCCAAACACACAGGCTGCTTTGAAGGATTTTAGTTTATGAGATGCTCAGATATGCCTCTGATGAACGCCAAACAAAGCCAGTTGATAAATATTTTTCAAAATACTGTTGAATCTGAGTTCATAAAGCCTAGCAATGTTTGCATTCAACTGTAGGGATTCCTTTTAATATATTTGGTTCTTAGGGCTACAGATAGAGTGAGGTAAAATATTTTTCACTAAACATCTTCTCTATAAAATACTCAGATTTGATGACATTGGAAGGTCAGTTTTACAAAATGATTCCCTTAACAACTCCCTTCCCCTGTCTGCCAAAAAATGTAAACGTTTTTGTTTTCAAATATTTAAAATAAAACATTTTTATTTTTCAGAAATTGCTTTTTGTTTCAAAATGTCTTTTCACTTAATTTTTAAAACTAGATCTAAATGCCAAAAAGAAAAACGAAGCCTTTAATTTTGGGTTGGATAAAATGTTTCATTTTGGCTTGATACATTGTTTTTGGACTTTTTAATTCATGCAAAATGTCAAGGTTTTTCAAAACCATTGTGATGCCAGCCAGTCTTTTTCACCTTTTTGAATTTGCAAACAAAGTGAAAAAACTCATTCTCTCAGCTTTAATTACAAAGATAGGAATATGCTTTTACAGTATGTTCAAGACACCAAATTTATTATATATATGTGTGTGCATATATAAAATATTTGATTGTGTGTGCGTGTGATAAAATACACACACACACACACACACACACACACACAAGGTTTGAATACATCCCAACTAAAGAAACACTCTCATCATAAAGCTACTCTGTCTTTATTTATGGCTCAAAGAAAAAAGGATAATATCAGAGATAAAATATACTGAGGTAAGCATTGTAACTGGATGCTTTTAGATTCAGCTAAATATATATATATATATATATATATATATATATATATATATATATATTTAGTTGGGAGACAAAGGAAGATTTATAGTCTCTGGCAAAATCTTTTCACTAACTACAGGGGTAATTTGGACTGGAAATCACTGTCTTGTTTTCCATTTAAAGGCTTTCCTCCCCACAGTATAACCTGTCTACTCCACTAGTTGGTCCCTGCTATCACAGCTGATGAAGAACCTGCTCTACCTATGTCTCTTTCTCTCTTGATCTGATGATAGTCCCCGCCTCTTAACTGACCAGCAGCAGGTTCTACAGAGAGAAGAAGTCGGCACCCTTCTGTTGAACACAGGGTGCTCACTTTTCTCTGCTGAGATGATGATATGAAGCCAGCTTCACGCCGGCAGAACTTGATTAATAACTGAAATGAAACCTGCACCTGTGAGGCTGTCTAGGTCAAGCTGTCTTTGGGAGAATGTTTTATCACCATATATACCTGGCTTGACATAAGAAGATTTAGGGATGCTACCAATCTTGATGATGGAGTTCTGGCAGCCTGAGAAGACTGTTAAAGGACAACAACTTGCAAAAGCTAGCTAAATTACAGCTTTGCTTTTAGACACCCACCAGGAATCTGGATTAAAGGAAGTTTGAACCCAGCCCTGTACAATCATTAACTATAGTTATTAGCTAATAAAGCAGACATTGAATTTCTTCCATTGTGGAATATGCTGTGAATCAGGACAGAAAACTCTGGTCTGTTCACAGGTCACTGTGGGCGAGTAATCTGCTTGATTAATTGAGTCTGCTGGAGCATGTACATTAAGGCTGAAGACATGCAGGATGTAGGTGCTTTAATTAGAGCAGTTTCAAGAGCCACTTTAATTAAAGAGTGGTTCCCTTCACCATGGAGCATATCTATAGACACCCTGTATTTCATTTGAGAGAAAACTACTGTTTGTGTTAGTTTCTGTGCTGAAAATTCATTTTTTTTGTCAGGACCATGAGAGAAAAATAGGTAACTCCCCAGTTCTGCTTAATTTGGGAACAAGTAAGGTATAATTTATAGATGTTGTAATGGTCCCATGTCTGTGTAGCAGCTGATACTTTAAGGCAGGGCTGTCTAATCTGTAGCATGGGTGCCACAAGGCGTATGGATAGTCTTTACATGTGGCCAGAGCCGACCCAAGCAGGGTGTGAGGCCCGGGGCAAATCAGCCCATGTAAGCTCCAATTCCACATGACCTGGACCCGAAGAAGCTGCCACCACCATCTTGGGGGGTTGCGAGCAGCTGGACGGGAAGCCGGCAGTAGTGGTGCGGAGTTGCTGCAGCCACTCCACCCAGCTCCGTGGGGCCCCCCAAAGTGCGGGGCCTCGGGCAGTTGCCCCAGTTCAGCCCCCCACTTCCCTCTGGGACGGCACACAGGAGACTGGGGAGGGAGTAGGCAGCATAGTTGCAGATACAGCAGGAAGCATAAAATAAGGCAGCAGATCAGGAAGGAACAGGGGATTGAAGTGGCACATCTAAGTCATTGGAAACTATTTAAGGGAGAAATGGGCCTGAGTGCAAAATTCTACTCCTGGTCCAGAGGCATACCTGCCCAGATCGGCGGCTGGGATTGCAATGCCAGACAGCACATGAGCAGCAGATGGGGGTTCATTGCTGCTAGGAGAGAGGTCATCTCTCTCTTTTTTTGCCATTGGCATCCATGTCAAGTGGCCATTTAAACACCAGTTTTGAGCAGCAAAATAAGGAAGTGACATCTTTCCTACCAGAGCAGTAAACTTCTAGCCACTGCTCCTACTGTGTCTTGCCACTGTCACACTGCTGGAGCTAGAGCCACTGCAGAGAAGGTGCGAGGTTCGGGGGGGGGGCAGTGAGGTGCATCCCTGACAGCTCCATTCTGGTGGCCCCTTTTAGTTAGTACCAAGGGCTCCTGCTCTGCTCACCCACCCATACTTACACTACCGGGCCCAGATTTCAGACACTTTCTACTTTCAGGGCTCCAGGGCTTTAGCTTGGCCTGTTCTGAATCAGAACTTGTGTGTAGCTTTTAAATACCTTCCTTGCCCCAAATCCTGGGAATACTCACTTTAGGTCCACTTCTGTTTTATAGCAATACCAAATCTGCAGTGCATTTTGTTCAGTTTTGCATAGTTGTTTCACCTTACCCCAGACGTCAGCATAAGTTCCCACTGGAATGTCCAGTCTTACTCACAGGACAATTTAGTTCTGATTTTGACAAAATCATATTTTGTGAATATCGGGAGGTGGGTGTACACCACTAGACAACATTTTTTTCGGTTGGAATCATGCAAAAAAAAGGGGCTGTGGGGGGAGAAAAAAAATCAAAACAACTCTTTAAAAAATGCTATTGAACTTGAGTGTCCTGCATCTTAAAAAGTGTTGACATGTGGAGCTGTTAACAAACTTTGGTCCATTATAACCCTTGCTGTAGGAAAACAGCTAGGGTCCGTCATTTCCTGGTATTAAGTTACAAAATTCCACTGATTTCAGTGGGCTACTTCCTATTTATAGCATCTGAAGATCCAGTTACACAGCTCAGCAAAGCAAACCCAGAAATATATTCCTCTTTTTGTTTTTTCATTACTTAACAGCTCATTGGGGCAGTACTATTCTGTTGATTCCTCTGTGCTAGTGACATAATATTTGAACTTTAATAAATGAAAACTATGTATTAGAGACATCATAGCCTCCTGGATGAGAGCACAGGACTGAAAGTCAGGCGATGAATGTTTTGTTCCCAGCTACTACACTGCTGGGAAAGCTTAAGCCGGTTTAATTCTTTTTTGCCTCCTTTGTAAGATGGGGATAATGTCGTGAACCTCCTTTTGTAAGAACCTTAAGATATGGATAAAAATGCTATTTTGCTATTTATTTTGTAGTGCCCACACGTAACAGAGGGCTTCTTCCCTCTGTTAGTTTGAAAGCAAAAGATAGTATAGTAGGGTTGCAATTAGTGGTCAGCTGAAGCAGATATGATTGTTAGAAAATGAGTGCTAAAGGCACATAAATATAGGAGCCACAAGGCTACAGCTAACTACTTGGCAGCAAGTGGCACCTCAGTAGGTAATGAAGGGCAGAGCTCCAGATGGGTAATGACTGCAGTGCAGTGGGAGCAAACTGCATATTAAGCTAAAGAGAAATCCCTGCGTGTGGTTGGGACTATGACCTCAGTTTGTGAGCCAACACAGTCACTCTGGCCCTGACTCCTGAAGAAAAGGAGTGCTTGCCAGCACAGGTTGCTAGGAAGGAAGCTGCACACCTAGAAAAGGTACTCTGAAGTCTGGGAGGGAGCCAAGGAACTGAGGGTAGAGGTTTGTGGCAGGGTAGAGACCTGCAGAAGGGTTTAAGGCTTTGAGTTAGAGACCAGCTGTGTTTGTGTTTTGCTTAACCTGAGTTTTGGGAGTGGCTACAGGTGGTGCCTGGGAGGTACTCAGCAATTTGAGCTCTGCAAGGGCCTGAGACCCAGTGGGCTGCCACTTGTAGTTGAGCCTTGCAAGGGCCCAGTATGTGGAGCATGAATACGACTTGTGAGGCATGGTTGTGGCTATGGGAGAAGGCTGGAGGCCACGATTAGAGCCAGTAAGGTTAGGATTCGGGCCAGTGGGGCACAGAATGCCTTAAATCGGGGGTAGGCAATGTTTTTGGCTGGAGTATCAAAAAACCCACAATGTCTACGTTGTAAGGTGCGGGAGTGCCAGTGTGCCAGAAAAACAAAATGAGGGCAGGGGATACGTGGCAGGATGCACTGCATCATAATATAGTTAATAATCATAAATGTTGAGGGTTTGTTTGTTTGTTTTTACAGTAAACACCAGGTTTTCTAACTGTTCTAAACCTGGTGACAATAAATATAACTTCATAATACTACCTTTGTGTACCTTCTCACTGTAACATTTCTTGAAGTTTATGCAAAGCAAGGGCAGGGCAAAACATGTAAACAGGCAAACAAAAAGCAGAAAAATCAGAAAGGATTGAATTATTTGAAGTGTGTATAAATCTGGGCAAGTATTTCCAAGAAAGCAATCGGAGAGCAAAAAACACAAGAAAAGTAAGCAATATGAAACACGTAAATCTAGGAATGCAAAGTGGAGAGATTAAAATAAACTGAATATGAACTGTTTTAAGAAAAGAAAGTAAAAAATTGAATAATATGAACTAGTTTGAGAGAGGGCAAAACCTGAATATGAAATGATTTAACAGCGGAAAATAAACTGAATAATATATGATGTTAAACTCAATTTGCAAATCGGCACCAGCACCAACAGGCTACTGAGCTCTCTGCCATCCAGAGCCATATGCTTCTTTCGTATATTCAGAGGGGTGTACAATGTCTGGTGGCACTGAGCTTCACAAAGCTTCATCAGAGCTCCCAGCACCGTGGCATGCACTGGGGGTGAAGTTAGGAGAACACTGGTAGGGACTCAGTCTACTGTCTGCTGCCCCTGCCCTCGGCGGCCTGTGGCTGAATTCATGAAGCTTTGTGAAACTCTCAGCACCATCACAGACATGGGGACAGGGTCAGCAGAACACAGGCAGGGTCCCTGTGTCCTTGTCTGTGCTCTCCTCACCCTGCCCCTGGTGCCTGCCATGGTGCTGGGAGCTGTGACTGCTCCAGAGAGCTCAGAGCAGCAACTTAAAAGGTTTTTTTTTTTTTAAACATTTTCCTTGGCACATCTCCTGGTATGCCGAGGAAAATAACTCCACCTGCCACGAATTGGCAGGGGTGCTGAGGGTTGCCTATCCTTGCCTTAGAGAACTTAAGGTCTGGCTAAGTGAATGGAGCTAGGCCAAGTGCAGAACCATTCGACTTACTCTAGGGGCAGCCTCCCAAAGTAACATAGGTCATTTTTACACATGGATGTGTTGCAGTGTCGGGTGTTTTGAAAAGCATCCAGCGCTGCAACGCATGCATTGTATAAGTGGTGAAAAGCGCATCAATGCTGAGAAAATGGCGACGGCGCGCTTTTGAACTAAAACGCATTGGAGGTGCTTTAGATCAAAAGATCACTGCCGCCATTTTCTGTGTACTGACGTGCATTTCACCACTTATACAACTGTACATGGCGCATCGCAGTTCGCCTCAGCTTGCGTGCGGAGCAGGCAGACTTGATTAATTGTGTCTGCTCCGAAGCAGCGGATCTCTGGAGCCCCACTGGAAAAAAAAAAAGAAAAAGTAATTGTATAAATGCCCACTAAGCTTACATCAAAGGTGTGGCAGGTGAAGTAGAAAGTGGGTGAGTGGGGGGATACCCTGAGGAGCTGGAGTAGGTCAGGGTTAGTTTGGCTGTCAAGGAGCATCACAGGGGCTGGTCCTGCTATGTCCACCTACTGTGTATCTAGTACGGAAATATATGATGGTTACTGAGCAGGACAAAACACTCCTTATACTAAAGGGCTCTGCCATTATTTAATGTATGCTTGTTTAAGACTTACAGATTTTTTTTTAACGGCTGCCTATATAGTGAATCAAATAAGCTGAGATGGAAATCTCCTACATTGACTAGTTATCGAGGGTGATGATGCCAAGCCTGTTTTTTGCTCCCACTGTCCACTTCCTCAGCTCTTGTGGTCATGCTGCAGAGCATCTCTGGCAGAAATGCAAGGGTAAAGGGTACATGTTTCATCTGGGGGGTATAACTGCAAGGTATTTGCAAGAATCACTTTTGAAAGTACAATAGAACTGTTCCAAGACCCTGCAGTGAAACTATTATAAACTTTAGGTCATTGCAGTATAATATTGTAGTATATTTTAATAAGACCACATTGTCCTGAGTCCTGAAATCACTGCAGGACATAGGCAGAACAATGTGTTTGTTTTTTTTTTTAATTACCACTTAGTTACAGGGAAGCAGGTGATGCATATTAAGTCTCCACCTCCATTTCATTCATTTCAATGGAGGCTATGTATACATACAATAGAAAAGGTGTTTATTGAAGTGGAGTTTTTGGATGTCATTCTAGTAAGATCCATTTTTGCATAACTGCACATGGACCAGCAGTTGTGGCTTGAAAATGCTCTTGTGCTGAATGTTTTGTAAAAACAGAATGTCTTTAAGTATGGACCACTGTAATGTCTGTTTCTTCTTTCTTGTTTCACAGTGGGTACATCTACACATTAATTAATGCACCATAGTTATGGAGCATTAAGTTTAGTACTTGCATAACCAAATATGAAATCAGTGTGCAGTAACTGGCGCTACTGCACAGTAGTGCTGGTGCACAGTTTCTTAGTGATGCTAAGTGCACAGTAGCTTAATTCTACTGCACAGTAGCTTATTAGCACTGGTTTTGCCCGGCACGCTACCGTGCACTGTTATTAGGCTACTGTGCAGTTAACATCTTGTGTAGACACACCCAATGAGTAGTTCATGCTGCCCAAAAAGCCAGCTTTAGCATAAGATAGACAGTGGAAACTGTAAGTCTTTCTGTGATCTGGGTGCACGTGCATGTGTGCACATATACATACATGTCTCGGGTAAGATCAAACTTTTCTATAGAAGCTGTGCCACAGTACGCACAAGAATGTAGACTTTAATCTCCACTGTTTGAAAGAGTCCTGTTGGCTTGAAGCAGTGAGGAGAAATGCAGGAACTGGGCTTCGTATTTTTGTCCCATACCTCACTATGGCTAGGAAAGTGCTGTGGAAGTACACAATTTTATAAACTGCTGGAGAAACATGTAGA
Organism: Alligator mississippiensis; assembly: GCF_030867095.1. NCBI lineage: Eukaryota > Metazoa > Chordata > Crocodylia > Alligatoridae > Alligator > Alligator mississippiensis. The sequence continues at coordinate 195,576,609 of NC_081824.1, read as the reverse complement.
TGATGTTCTATGGCTCTTTCAGAGTCAACTCATGCCAAGGGCTACACAAGTCATTGGTTAAATAGGATGAAATGATTTAGCAGTGTTGCAGTGATGGGGTTAGTTTATACACATGCAAGACATAAGGAGTTTTTTGGGTGATTTTTTTTTTTTTTATTAGACTAATTGCATGAATGGAATAAAGTGAGACAAGCTTTCAAATGGAAGGCATTCTCCCTCTCAGTTCTTATCCTCAGGAAGGATGCTTTGCATTTGAAAGCTTGTCTAACTTTATTCTAACCATACAATTGGTCAAAAGATATCACCCCAAAAAGATATTACCCCCCAAAATCTTTGCCTTTTGCATAATTCCTGAACCATCATGAATACAATATCACTCTAGCAGTGTGGTCCCACAGAACATAGGCATTTTGCACACATGAGCATACATTTTGTGCATGTAGTTACCTTTTTTTCATCTGCACCTTTAGTTTGCATTTGCAATGTATGTGTCTGAATAACTGGGCCTTAATGTCATGTTCCCCCTGCTTTTCAAAATGCCTAAGTGGTCTTGACTTCCTCCTGCCCTGTTTTCTAGTTGATTTTTCTTTTTTAAAAGTCCTGACTAGCTGGGCACTCTTCATGGATGCCTTACTTGTATCTTGTTCTTCGCTGACTGCACACCTTTCTTTGCTTGCAGCCATATCTTGTACATCTTATGCGCTACCCTGTACATTCATTCATTGGTTGGTCTTGCCTCACTTGCTATGTTCATTTGATTTACATCCAAAATACGGCATTTCCTTTAGGGCTGATGGGGAAAACTTTGTTATATCACGATGCATAGGATTCTTCCAAGAGACTGATATAAAGCCCATTTTAAATCAGTCAAAAGACTTTCATTAACTTTGGGCTTTGGATTAGGTACTTTGGGTTTTGGATTAGGTACTCCAATTTACATGGAAACTAATTTTATTTGACTTTGGAGTTATTCTGCATTTCCATTTTTGTAAGAGAATTGAAAATCTGGACTAGTATGATTTTTTTCTCTAGCTGTATTCTGTGCCATACTTAAGATAACTCCGCTGCAAACAACCAGAACTAGCTATCTCCCACTGCCAAATATCTCTGTTTAAAATTGAATTGGCAGCTTTGACTTTAATGATACATAATTGACATTTCAGGCAGATCTCCCTCTTCCACCTGAAGCATTCGGTATACCGCAGAACAATATTTAAGAAAACAAAACAAAAATCAACTAACCAAACCGAAAACAAACAACAGAATGAAACTCTAAGGTGTAATTCAATTAAAATAGACATACAATCTTAATCCAGGTAAATCCTTCAAGCATGATTGAACCTAGATAATACTGCTGTCATCAGGGGAGATTTTCTATTTAGATGAGGAAGAAATTAGGAGGACTGAATTCCAGTAAAAGCTCATTTCACAATAATGATACCCCAATTGCAAATATGTACTCTGTCAGTGATTTCAGGCAAACTGGTGTTACCAGTTATCACCAACAGCTCATCTGAAGAAGAATCCAGAACAGGATCAGTGAATACAGATCCCTGAGGGTCTTTACTCAGTCTGTTCATGAAAAAGAAGCCTGGACTTGCTCCCAATGAAGTTGATGGCAAGACTTCTGTTCTGTTTACTGGGATGTATTATTGGGCCCTTATCCTCATTAAAGCAAGGATTCACTTATTCATATTTTATTGGTGTGTAATCAAATAATACTGGTGATTGTGAGGCCCTCATTGTGTTATGGTGTTGTACAAAGGCATAATAATAGTACAGTCCTTGCTCCAAACTGCTCACAATCAAAAATATCAAGGGGAAGCAAGTAGATGAAGCAGAATAAAAAGAACACAGTTTAGTAGAAAAGCACAAGTCTGAACTTGCCATTTAATCCATGTCACGTGCCAACAAGAGAACTAGATCACAGGGTTGGGTGCCATACTTGCAATTCACATTTGGCTCCATGGGCAGCCAGTACAAAGAACATTTGACTTAAGTTTTTCTCAAATATATTCTTCCTGTCTAGTTGTCTTAACTTGTCTTTCTGCCTCATATCTGCCTTACCACTGAATGCTTTTACTTATTTGTTGTTTAAACCTTTACACTGCTGCATTGTCATGTATACCATGTATATTCCACCATCTTGTGTAATTTATTGCAATCGCAACATTTTTGCACGTGGCTTATACAAAAAGACATTATATGCTTATTGTCCTCCCTGGTGAATATGATCATGCCATAAATAGCAAGTCCTGAACACTGAAAGCATCATAATATCTGTCCGTTACATCAAAAGTGTGAAACCACATACGAAAATCGCTCAGGTTCTAGGCTCAGAATATGCCTTCCTGTTTTTTTTTTTTTTTTTCCTGTTTTCTGAGCTGAGCTATGAATGTAAACAGACCATTTTTTGTTCCTTTTGCTTTGCATATATCTCTTTCTTGCAAGGAGGTGGCTGTACAGTTAGTTCAAAACATGATAATTTCCCTAAAAGTTTTTTTTACGCAAATATGGTTATGACACAATTTAATTAGGTCAAAACCACACCTGCCTGCAAGTGGGATTTTTGTCTGTACAAAGACTTGAGATTTGACCTTTGATTTTAAGTAATATTTAATGTAGGTGAGAATATTATTCTTACTGTATATCACTGCACATTACAGATGTTGGTTTTCAACTACTAGGCTCAATGTCTGAGAAGCAGAAGGATGAGAGTTCCTGTAAAATATAGGCTGATGATAGCTGCTTTTGCAAATGTTTCAGCATTCTATTACTTGCCAAGCACTTTCTAGATCACATGTAAACTGTTCTTTATATTACCTGGATCCAGCTTCTTGCTAGATGCTATAAGTAGGAAACACAATGTATGTGCTATAGAGGAAAGATAATGTGGTACCCATAAGCTTATTTTTATGTCTGTCCCAACCAGGAAGTTGGTCTAATAAAAGGTATCCCTTACAACAAACCTTGCCTCGTGTGTGTTATAAAATAATTCAGTAAAATGAATTTCACTCTCACTTATTCTGGTATAACATTCCCGATGACGGTGGAGTTATTCTAAGGACTCCAGTCACCGAGGGCACAGACAGAAGTGACAATTTTTGCCTGATCTAGCCACAGAAAGCAGTCTATAGCTGTGACCAAACACAAGTGCATGGCTGCATACCTCTTAAAAATGGCTGATAGGACGAACATCCATTGCATGAGGGAGTCTGATGAAGACTTTCAAAACATAGCTTCTTTTGTAACTTGAGGCGGCTGGCCTCCGAGCTATTTTTAGAATGGGAGGTGATAAAGGGAGTGGAGGGAGTTTCTTCTGGGGTTTTTTCAGCCCCCTGCTGGAGGATGGGGGAAGGTGTATTGGAGGCCCCCCTCCAATACAGAAGAAGAATTTAGAAGTCAAGTGTTCTTTGTACTGGCTGCCCATGGAGCCAAATGTGAATTACAAACATGCAATCTAGCCAGCAATCTAGTTCTCATTTTGAAATGTGACATGGATTAAATGGTGCATTCAGGGAGGAAAGGAAGCAGAAGGAGCTTGTTCTAGGCGTCCCCCATCCTACCCTCCAGTGTCGGCTGGGGGAACCCTAGAACAAGCTCCTTCTGATCCCTTTCCTCCCTCCCATCCTGGAAATGGGGATAGACTGGGATGGAGGCGGGTCCATTGCTAGGGGAAACTGGCTGCAGGTTCCCAGCCAGCAGCTAGATTTCCCTCCCCACTGGAACCAACAGTGAACTTCTGTTTGGTTTGGGGGATTGTTGTAACTCAGAGCACTTCTTGCAAAGCCTTCTCAGTTGCAGTTCACAGCAGGCATCCTGGTTTTCTCTGTTTGAAAAATCATGAATTCTCTGATTAAAAAACCCCCAAAGCTTTAATTAAAATGAAACACCACTAATATATATATAAATATGTATCATTGCAACACAATGTTTTATTGATATATTTACAATTTTAAAGCAATTTGGAAGCCTACTAGTCCCTCAATTGCTATAATAAAGTGAATTCTAAATACCTATAAATTTTGACATTTGATTTTGGGTCTTTTATCATGGAAAATTAGAGTTCCCCCTACCCCCTTCGCTCACCAGGATGCAGGTTCAGGTCGCTCACTCCCAAGCCACAGCCCCACAGCCCTGCTGGTGACCTTCACTCTCCACCCACAGCCACTAGTGCCCCTCACTCCCCACCTACAGCCTCCCCCGCTCCCAGCCCTGCCAGAGGGGGTCCCCATCTGCCAGCGATATGGTGCCAGGGACCTGGGTCTACAGCCCCATGCCCCCCAAAGCAGCACCCAACTCCCAGCTGGCATCCATAGGAGATGGTGGCTGTTGCAGCAGAGCAGAGTTCAGCTCCCAGCTCCCTCTCCCCAACAGGCAGCACAACTGGAGCAGAGCCTGTTGGGGGGCAGCGAGGTGGGGGAAGGAGGGCATGGCTGCAGACTGCCTGCTGTGGACTCAAGCTCCGCACCCTGCTGCCTTCCCTGGGGCCTCTACAGCTTGGCAGGTGAGACGTGGCATGGCAAGGCAGTGCGGGGCCAGGTGGAGAGGCTTGTGCCAGCACTGGGAACTCTGTGCCACCATAACGAGGCAACTTTGTGCCACATCCCCTCTGCTGGAGCTGCCTCACCTTGGTGGTGCAGGGCTTGTGGAGTTTGGGAACTATGCCGCATACAGAAAGCCACATAATTTATATTGATTCTGCCTTGTGCTTTTTGAATTTGTTTAAACTGAGTTTGAATGTATGTTTAAAACTATGCTTAAGACTGAGTCACTCAAAAGTGAGGAGGAGGAGGAAGATGAAGAAAAATCACACAGCTGACTTAAGCACGATTAGCACTTAGGTGCCCAAATTCACTTACGTGTCTGATTGAAGGAACAGAATGTGACCTGAAGAGATTAAGGCCAAATTATCTTCTAATTTATATCCAATTTGAGACTCATCAAATCTGATTTTTTTTGGAATATGTAGCATCATATACTATTTTATATATTCAAAGAACAGCTCCTACTGAGTTCAATTGTAGCTGAGCACTTCAGCATATTATATTCCAATATATTCAATCAGACACCTCCAAAAATAAGGAACACTCATTTAGAGACCACTTGTCACTTGACTAGTGTCATGCAGGAACTTGGTGGCAGTAGTAGGAATGTAAGTCAGTTCCAGAGTAGCATCCAACTCTCTTAACCATAAGACCCTCCTCCCCTTTTTCTTCCTGTAATTCCATGCCATACTCATTACACCTTCCAGTTTCTGCAACAGACCAGACAAGGGATACACAAAAGTTAGCTTCTTTCTTTAAAAATCCTGGTTCATCTCCACAACCGGTTTGTCTTGTCCACTGACTGTCATCATGCAATTAAAGACTGCATTATAATGCACACAATGCACAAGTTGTGTGTTTGGGGGCTGGGGATGGGTTTCAGACTCTTAGTTCTGGCACTTCCTGTCTTTTGACTCTCTAAACTTAATAAGATTCTTCTTATACAGGTTTTTTTTGTTTCTTTGTTTGTTTGTAGAATTTCCAAATTTTTTAAAAATACCCCCTCTCCCCACCCTGAAATTCCATTTTGTATCCCTGAACTGATGCCTACATGGTTACCCAGTAGGGCTGGGAGCTTTAGCTCTATTGCATAGACATCTGCTACTTGGAATAGCTGATAGCAGTAGTAGGTTATATTCTATATGGTGCAGTGCCAGGGAGACATGGCATGCACTTCATCAAATCATTTCTCCTGTTTTGGCTCCCCATTTGTCTGCAGATCTCGGGTTTCATTCCTCACTCTAGAGGATAGTATATTATCATGATCTCAGATTTGTCATCCTCTTTTTTTTCTCCAAGCTTGATTTCACCTGCTCCCTCCCCTTCAACTTGTTCCTTTACCAGTCCTGTCTCTCCCTTGACTTCTTGTCTCAGTCCTTTTTTCATCATCTAGCTAATCTCAGTTTCCCCTCTCGCTCCCAGTTTGCTAGTCCAGCCCATTCCTTGTGCAACTCACCCATATTTATTTACTCCACCAGCTTTCAGTATCAGTCTCCCTCCTTGGACTTTCCTCCATCTACTTCCCTCTACTCCACCTTTGTTCCCATCTCCCAGCTCTGGTAATTCACATACTTCTGCATTCCACCTGCCTATCAGAACCGTCTTTCCTTCCCCATTGGTTACAATCCCCACTCTCCTTGCTCAAGCTTCTCAGCCTCCCTTGATTCCTCATCCACTCTGCTTTATCCTATCCATAGCACCCTGTCCCCATTTCTCTCCTTTGGTCCCAGACTTAATCTCTTTGCCCAGCTATTCCCAGTCTCTCCTTGCCACAGTCTGCTTCTCCGCCCTATTCAGAACCTATGGGTGCATCTACACATTCATTACTGTGCTTTAGGTAATGTGCATTATATCTAGTACCATTGTGAGATAGTAGAAAAATGTGCATTGGCCTATTTTAATGTGTATTACCTAAAGAACATGGCTTTTTGTGATGCCTCAATGCACATTAAAATAGGCTAATGCACAGTCAAGCACATGTGTACATGCACAGTATTGGTTCAGGCTTTGTCCCCTGTACATTCAAGCCAAGTGACTTCCTTCTTTGTGATGCCTGGGTGCCTCCAGGGAGTCACTGAGGACACAGGAGAGAGGTCCCTGCTTTCAGTTCTAGTGTCCAGACTCACCCTGGTCTAAAGCAGCTTGGAGTAGCCATCACTATTTGGTGTTATTCTTGTATCTCTGGGCTGGACCATTACCATTTGATCAATGGATTTTTGGTGACTATATCATTCAGTCAGAAGCAGAAGCTATGAGTAGATGGAATAGTGTTCTGCTGCTCTGAATACATGCAGAGCCTGGTCAGTTTTAAGAGCTGTGAAAGGTTTGAGCATGCTCAGTGAGGCTAGAATAGGAAATTTTAGTTACTGAAATCAAAATCTTTTGAGCATATTGAAGTCTGATTGTTCAAAGGCTTATCTTTTGACAAAAATTGGGCAGACTTCCCCCAAAACTGCAAAGAGCACATCCCTGACACACATCAGTGCCAGCTTTCAAGTCCTTGCTCTAAAGCATGGAGATGATGGAACTGTTCAAGAAAATGGCCACCAGAAATATAAAAATTGCAAAACAGTTTATTTTTTCCCTTAGTCTCAGAAACAGCTGAACTGGTGGCTGAAATTACCCCACTGAAAAATTTCTGCTTCAGACATCTGGTGTGGAAAATTTCAGTCCAATGAGTTATACTTTTGCAAAACTTTTTAAGCAACTAAAAACAGGGTCCTAAAACAGGAAATGTCTCATGACTTTAATAATAGGTACTTCTACTAGCTACGCCTATAATAAGGTCCATCTTCAGAACCCATTTACACATGTAAATCCAAGATCAGAGTCTCTTTCAGCCTAAAACAAATCTATGGGCTGATTTTTGCTTTTTCAGAAAATGAACCCGTTACAAAAGAACAGTTAATGGAATGAGATGAGATCTATGCTTGTTTCTATTTTTGGTATGTATAGGGAAAACAAATGGATAATTGTTCCTTAGTGTGCCCAAGACCATATTCTTCTGTCGCCTATACCCATTTGATACTACTGTAGCAACTTTATAATAAGAGGGCACAGACACTTAAAATGGCTCAGGTTCCTTTTAAGTCCCACAGTAGAGGCAGGTTTACAAATGTTGTCAGTATTCAAAATGCCCCCGGCCCCTCTCCCTGGCTCCTGTAACACTAGTTTGGGATGCTTGAGTTCTTTAGAAAATTTGGCCCTTTGTGCTTTCTAAAGTAAAAGTTAAGCAACTACTAAAAGTCTAGGACTACATTTTTAGGAAAGTGATTTTCATATGTAATGTTTTCAGGACTCTAGCCTGAGACCCTTTCCAATTGCTTGATTTTAACAAAATGTTAAGCACTCAGCCTCTGAAAATCAGGTGCTGATAAGGCAAATCAGGCTGGTCTCATTATTTTTACAAAGGTAGGACTGAGAAATGTTTTCTTTTAGCAAGTTTTTTGGAGGAGGAAAAAAGAGCAAGAATTCCAGGCAGGTCACAATGCTATATTTCATTCCAGGGACAGGTACAAGCAGACTGCCCCAGTAAGCAGCAAGCATAGTGTTAAAGACAGTTGCATCTATTTTTTTTTTAAATACAGCCAAAATGTTATGTTTGAGAAGTCCTAGGAACTGTCAAGAACATTGCTGTCACAAGATTTTCTTGGCATGTAGTTTCTCAGGGTGTCAAAATATATGTCAGGAAAAAAATGTAGGTAATTCTGTAGTAGTATATCGAAAATAAACAGCAACTAATTTAAATCCTCCTCATTAATCATTGTTATTAAAACTGCCATAATCCTACGTATCCTGGATATTGATTCTTTAACTGCATATTGTGAAATTGAATTAGTCATTGGTTTCTCTTGAGCACCATCTTAGCTCATAACAAGTAACTGAATGAATAAGAAAGCCTCATTACTGAAGCCTTTGGGTAATGCAAGGACTATTGAGCAATTATCTAAGGAAACTGATCACAACAGTTCTACAGTTTTAATGATTTACATACGTTAAAACAATCATTCCTGGATTCAGACTTTAAATTTTTCCATAACTCTTTTTATCATAGCCAGAACAATTTAAAAGAAGTTCTAAAGTTAATGGGTTGGTATGGTGTTGATTTGGAATTCAAGTATAATATTGGTGCAGAAACTGCATAGAAGGACGAAAGGGTAACCTGTTTCTGCAGTGGAAGGCTCGGACTGTCTGTTGCCTCTGATGTGAAAGTGTGCATTGATACAGGCAGCCCTTCAATACTGCTGCTTTATTTGTAAGCATGGCTTCTAATGCTTTTTGCTTTCCCACTTATCGAGATCTCTTTTTCAAAACAACCACTTTTAGATAAAGTAAGTCAAAAGTATACTTTAATTATACTCTCAGAGCTCTCGCACAGCATGGTCAGCCATGACTATTTCTGTTAGTACGGGGGAGTTTCCCTAGGTAGCTATTAATACCTATGCGCAAATGTTTTTAGAAAGTCCGGTACATTCCCTTTTCTTCAGCAAAAGTTTTGTGGTCTAAACCTCTTAGAGGATGCTTATACATAAATAGACTGAAAATCATATGAGAACAGGTTCCAGACAGGTCCTTCATGTTTCTTTTTACAGGTTTCGAGAACTACACTGATGTTTTTTTTGTTGAACTTATTGGATAGGAAAAAATATTTTAAAAAGTATCCTGGAAATATTATGTAAGGCACCAAGAAACAATGTTTCTATTATCTTTTCTAGTTCCAGGGCTAAGTCTGTTTTAACAGCTTGTACAGTGTGGCTACTATATAAACATAATCAGAATGTATCTGAAGCAAAGCTGTACACTAAATTATTACAAAGTCTGTTGAATACAGGGCATGTGGTTTTAGTCCCAGAGCTAATCTAAAATAATTCTTCTGACTCTAGTCCAATTAATAATGTGGCCTATTATGGTGAATAAATCTTCAGGGCTGGGAACAGGTTTTAAAAGGGGAACTTGCTGTTTGGTACATGCATCAGCTGTTCTGATTTAACTGTTATGTCTGTCTGCTACTATAGCTGAATAAGCAGACTAAATTGCTGTAACTAATCCAGGTAGTAAGGCCAAAGCATAGTAAGAGCCACTTCTTTCACACACTGCTTCTCTGTTGAACTCAGTACTCTGTTTTGTGCTCTCTAGGTCAAGTAGGTGGTAGCAGGAATATAGGCAGCATCTCTTGCATAGCTTGGTGTTCTACCATAATTCCCTTCATCTTCTTAAAAAGGAGTATATCAGAGACAAGTTGATCTGGTAAACTGAAGTAAATTACAGTAGAATTTAATGAGCCAATACAAAATTGGCAAGTGTACTGATTAAGTATCCCCACTCCCTAGTCACTCCTTTTCTCTGCTCTTTCTTCATATCAACATTGGGAACTTTCTATGAGCATCTACTTCTTTCCTGATTTAGAAGTATCCCCAGAGAAGATTTTTTGCATGACTCTTCAGTGATCATAGGCTAAAAACAGATAGCATTTTTGTTGTGGCATCAGCTGTGCTGGGATGTGACTTAGCACAACTGATCCAACTGATTAGCAACAGCAGACATTGCCATTGTCTCACAGGATCAGCCCCTTTCCGCTCCCAGGGCTTCAGGGGCCTTCTCCTGTGAGACAATGGCCCTTGCTGCTATGCCCAACCTGGGGCACAGCAGCTGGAAAGTGTACCCTGGGATTCCCAGGGCATACATTGGGAAGTGCAGAGTGGAGAGCCCCCTGGAGCTCTCCTCCTCTGTGCTTGTGGACCACAGCTCAAGTTGTGGTGTGGCAATGCAATACATGTGCCTAGGGAATTTTTAAGGCACACCTCTGCAAGTGGGGAACCTATGAAGACACTTCTAGGGTTTCAGTGGCCTGATCCTGTGCACCTCCAGGAATCCTTGGGGTGTGCAGGATTGGGTCCCTGAAGCTCCCAGATTCCTATGCTTTCTTGCCGTAAAGCATGACAAGGAGCATGAATGTCTATTTGCTTGGGCTTTGTACTGCTGTAAAAATGTTTATGGTAGCATAGAAGTGACATCTGTTTCTAGTCACAGTGTCAAGCGGGCATGTTTATTATAGGTGTGGGGAAGTGGTGGTGGGGGGGAGGGTTGGCTCAATGGGACCTGCTTTCCCCTATTCTACAGGCTTAAGACTCTCACTGTAGGAAATCTTGACCTCTTGCTCAAAGACTTCTTCAGGGAACCTAAGGGATGGTTCTAAAAGTGCTTTGGATTCAGCCCTAGGTCTCAAAGCATCACGAAGAGTGGGGGCCCAGGTCTAGGATCCTTTTACTTTCAGTGTTGTAACTGTAGAGCAAATGGCTTTTATCTACACTATTAAAATTGGCAATAGTGAAAACTGTAGTAGAGACTGAGGGCATGAGATTTTTATAAGAAGTGGCAAAAATATTTGCCCTCCTTCTTTACACCACCATCCCTCATTGTTACCATTGGGGATCCCACCTTGGTGGTGAGTTACAAATCCCAATTTTGCACCATAAATACAGCCAGAGAGTGAATGGACCACAGATAAAACTCCCTTTTATTCAATACTAGTTGGGCTCCATTGGCACCATGCTATTAAGGCCTAGAAATGAGACACCACATTATTTGGGCATCAAAAAGCCCCAGTTCAATTTCCATTCCAGGTCCCATCTTGAAAGTGCATCCAAGAATATGCCCTATCCATGTACCCCATTTTGCTGCCACTCTCAAGCACGCTGATTTTTTAGAATGGTAATGAGGGTGTCCTCAGAATGGCTTCATTGCCTCCTTCCAGGGATAGGAATGTAGGGACTAGAAATGGACAAACATGATGTGCTATTTGAGGGTGGTCAAACATCTGAGTGGCCAGGGGTTACATGCCACAGTAGTCATGGGTCCTGGGTCACAGTGTGAAGGCCATAAACTGTGGGGAGTTTATGCCACACTGCCAGTGAAGCTTCCCTACCACAGAGGCAGCATGAACCCCTTTCCCTCTCCTTCTGCTTTACTGCCATGTGGGCAACATGAGCTCTTGTGGATTGTATGCAGCCTGCAGGCCACCAGTTGGGCAGCATTTTGCTGCTTGTCTGTGATCTCAAAAAGGTCTCAGAAATGGTATAGATGCATCAAAAGTACAAGGCAGAGAAGAATCAGGTTCAAGGTGAGGCCTAGAAACTATGTACAAGGTCATACCAGGTTGATTAAGGGTAGAAGGCCCATAAATAAGTTGCCATGAGGTTAAAGTGTATGTGGGGATTTACAGTGCATCATCTGCCCTAGGGTAACTACCCATATGCTCAGTTTTACCCCACAGTAAATGTAAGCTAACCATGGTAGCTTAGGCCTTACAGTATTTTACTGAGGTCTAAAATATTGCAAAGTTAGATTTCATTTACCATGAAATAAAAGTGTATTCAAGGGCAGCTACCTTGGGGCAGATGATATGCACTAAATCCTTGCCCCCTTTTGTACATCAGAACTGGCTTGTGAGTTAATTAAACTAATACAACCTTGTACACAGACTACGCTTCACCTTGGACCTTATTTTTACCTCATGGGAATGTGTTCATGTGTCCATGTAGCCATGCCCTAAAGGTATGACTCTCATACTAGTTTAATCGAACCACTGCGATTTTATGCACATTTTGTATTGGCTTCAGACTGGCTTGTATTGGCTTACCTTGCAATGCTAAACCAAAATCAGCGTACACACACAGTTTCATTGACTTGTGTGGCAGGGCACCTGCAGTGCCTGCCACTTCAAGGTTTCTAGTTGGCAGTGGAACAGCCGGCAGGTGGGTGCTAGCCTCATCAAGGTTAGCATGTGACCCTAAGAGGACCCTGGGGTTGACTGAAGGGGTGGAGCAGCCTCCATTTTAACCCAGGCCCTCAGAGAGAGAAGCAGCAGTTGTTGTTGAGCAGGCCAGGTGGCAACATCAGGCTGAGCTGCTCCTGGAACATCTTAGAGGTAAGGACAGAAGCTATGGCGATGGTTTGGAGGCTCCTGGTCCTGGGTATGACCTGAAACTGCACCCTGCTGGGGATGGGTGGTCTGGTGGGGCTGTTCATGGTGGAACAGTCCCCCAGAAATGCCAGGTCAGTTACCACTCCAGTGAAAAGCGAAGAGGGGCGCCTGAAACCCCAGCCCCTGCCTATGGGCAGGTTACCAACAAAGAAAGAGACCTGGGCTAGGCAAGCCCAGAGGGGGACACCTGAGCCCAGTGTAGTGGGGCCAGGTATGGCGACAGCCACCTGAGCCCCACTGGGTGAAAGACCCCAGCAGCCCAGTGAGGGACTGGGAGTGCGAAGCAGTCCAGTGAGGGGCTGGGTGTGTGAAGCGGTTCAGTTAAAGATGAGTGGCCCTAGTAAGGGGCAGAACCACTGACTTGGGGAAACAGATATAGGTTCCCCTCATTTTATGCAGTACATGTTTTCCCAGAGAACAGCGCATAAATCAAATTCACATAAAGCGAACCCACTTTACAATGTAACAAATAGAGATTGGTTCCCATGGTGGTGAGGGAGGGAGTGAGGCTGGGTCTAGGGAAGTGGCAGGGGGAAGAGTGCCATTCCTGAAGCTGTGCAGCTGCTGGGCTGCACCATGCTCTGCCTGTCCCCCTGCTCTTGGGCTCCACTTGTCTGTACTCACCTCTGCCTTTGGGTTGCACTGTGCCCTGGTGCAGGCAGCTGGTGTCGGCTGCTCCTGGGGCCGCTCCATCATGGGCTGGGATGAATGTGGACAAGAGGAGCCCTGGGTGGCGCGAGGCACGGCACTCACCCCAGCCCCAGCTGCAGCAGCCCTGGAAGTGGCCAACACCAGCTGCCTGTAACTGCTAGGCTGCTTTGTGTCCCAAACCCTGCTCTGAGCTGTTCTGCCTGTCCCCACTCACCCCAGCTCCTGTGGCAGCAGCCCTGGGAGTGGCTGATGCCAGCTGCCTGTAGCCACTGGGCTGCACCATGCCCTGGTGCAGGCAGCTGGTGTTGGCTGCTCCCAGGGCCACTCCAGCATGGGCAGGGGTGAGTGCTGCACTGCCCGGGGCTACACTTGTCTGCATTCACTCCAGCCCATGCTGGAGTGTCACCAGGAGCAGCCAACACCAGCTGCCTGCACCAGGGCTTGGCGCAGCCCAGGAGCAGAGGAGAGTGCAGACAAGCAGAGCCCAGGCATGCGGGGGACAGGCAGAGCACGGTGCAGCCCAGTGGCTGCAGGCAGCTGGCGCCAGCCACTCCTGGCGCCGCTGCAGCTGGGGCTGGGGTCAGTGGGGCCATGGCCCTTTTCCCGCCCCCCACAGACTCACCTGCTTGGGCGGGGGAGGCTGTCTATGCTGATCGCATAAGAACAAATTTACCTTGCATATAATGAATTATGGGTCTAACTATGCTCATTGCATAAGAAAATTTGCATATAATGAACCCACATAAATTGAGGGAAACCTGTATATCGGACAGGACAATATGGAAATACCAGACATGACAGAATATTGGAATTGACAATATGGAAATACTGGAAGTGACATAGAAATAGCTGCGAGGCATGGAATATGTGTAAGGGAAGGTTGGAATGTGTACTCAGGCTCTTGTTTTCAAGAGGTTGAACAATGGGCAGCCTCCTGCCTTAGATATAACATTCATATTAATTTCATGAAGGCATGGCAGACAAGTGAGACAGGGGGTGGGGGTTAGCCCAGAACAGGTGGGTGGCTGGTACTGAGACCCGGTCCTGAATGGCCAGCATGTTACATCTTGACTAAAGTGTTTTACGTTAAACTGATGCAGCCTCTGTGCATAGATAAGCTCTGAACTTGAAGCAATATGAATACAAGCTTATTTAGCTCTGATACTTCTCTAGTTATAACCAGAAAGGTGTAGGCTGAATGGAGAGTCCCTCACTCAACTATTGTTGTTTCAAATGAGCAGGTTTTTGCAATCAGTTTTACTCTGAGTACTGACTATTATTCATAATACAAATGGTATATTGCTAGAGTACCTGGAGTCTTCAGCCAGTTTTGTGCCACATGGGGTACTGAAGGAAACAAAATAAAGACTTCATAGATACTTATGGACTGGAGCTAATTGAACATACCTGTAGAAATTCTTTTTTAACAGAAAATTAGGTTTTCAGCTAAATGTCACAGAAAATATGATTTACTGTTTTTTTAAAATTTTTTTTGGCGGGGGGCATGGGGTGTATAATTTTTATTAAGGAAAAGACGCCTTAAAATTTTCCCCAGCTTGTTCAAAAACTGAAAAACTTAACAGCCCTCTTCCCCCCCACTTTTTTTTACTAGTTTAAATATGGACCAGGTTAACCCTTGCTCAGACTTATTTTCCTCTTGTGTAGCTCTGTTTGAGTCAGAGAGGTTATTTCTGATTTCCTCTGGTACAATTAGAGGAGAATCAGGCCCATTCATATGGAAAAACTAGAAGCTAGGAAACCCACAAACAAAAACAATTTCAGGGTTTTAGCTATGAAATATATTGGAAATTAAATTTTTGCTTCTTATTTTGCAAAATGTTTCTGACATTTTGTGTGTTCTATTGGCAGACTTTTTTAATGAAATGTGATACAGGTGTAGCCTTTGCCAGGTAAACAATCACCATCACAGAATTACATTATATATAGCATTATATAATGATGAAAAGGGAAGTAGAAAAATATGTATACAGTTTTCTTTAATACACCTCACCAGAAAGCTTGGCAGTCTCCAATTAGCCTCTCATAGCAACAGCAGTGTGAGAGAGGATTTGGCTATAGCAGAGATGATCTCATCATGTGAGATGGGAATATACAGAAAAAAGGCATAACACCCTGTGTGATGGAAACCCATTTTAAGACAGAAAGTTTCATCTGTGAATATTACAGATGCCCTAATTAAAAGATACCTTAATTTGAACTGAATCCACCCAATAACATTGGATATGAATATGGTTAGTTGTTGCAGTGTAATCTTTCCAGCAATCACTAAAACAAGTTTGGTGCTGCTTTATTTCCTGTTTGTCAGTGAAAAGCTTTGCTTCTGTACTTTCCTTTTTTTCCTCTTTATTTTCACAGTATTGTTGGTTCAAGTCCTGAATCTGAAAGCCCCTGAATTTGCTGGATCTTATATGGGCAAGGCCTGTCTCTAATATTTAATTTTGTGCATAAAAATTATTCATTAAAATGTACTGCAATGGTGCAAATTAGTGATTCATAGCCTACCTTTTTTTGGATGTTACCAGATTTTTTCCAAATATTCTGCATGCAAATGTCAGCACTGAATTATGTTAATTTTGTAACAAGTCATATGCTGAATAGGCATGGAAGGTTGGGGTCAGCTAAAATGAGATCTGTCCCCTAAAATGATCAACACACACCCACTCATTAAGGGCCAGATTCTAGATGATGACCTTGCCTCTGTGCTGTCCTGGTGGTTCAAAGAAACCAGAAAGTAGACAGATTTCCCTAGCTGGGGGTTTCCCTGCTGTGAGGAAGTTGACAGCTGGCATAGTGTCAACATAGTTGGCTTCCTACATCAATCCCACCCTGTATTTGCTTATATAGGAAGGTGTCAGGGCTAGTCACTACAACTTAGGGCAGTCCAGTGGCTGCTCTAAAGTATGCTGTGGAGCCGTAGTATTTCTAGGTTAACATAAACATTAAATTAGACTCTCATACTCCCTTCTCCTCTCCCCAAAAATCAGTTCTCATGACTTTTTAACCAAGTTTTGAAGATGCAGCAGGTTTGAATTGTTTGTAGATGATCTCAGATGTTTGAGTTACATTAGGCAGAAAAGTCACATTCTCTGTCCTGGGTGGACCCTCTCTTTTTCTCTGCATGCTGGAGACTGAGAGTTCAAAACAGTGCAGGAGGGTGGGGAAGGAAGGGTGGAATCTCTGCTTCTTTTTGGGATTGGCACCTATGAGGTAAATAGACAGGATCGTAATTTTTGCTTTTGTAATCAAAAGCATCATGGACATAGTGTAGACATAGCTAGAGGCACAGGGAGTCTGACCGGACTGCCTACAGTTCTGCACAGCTCTTAAGTGGAGGAGGTGGGGAAGCTGGTCAGATTTGCTGTAACCACTCCTACTGTGAAGCTCTGGAATCCTCTAGTTTCACCTTTCTTTTAAATGAATAAGATGAGGAGTGTTTCTCAGTTGGATTGCTGCTATGAGCTGCTAGAATGAAATGAAAGGGTCTGTGAGATAAAGAATATACTAAATAGTCTGTCTGGTAGGTCAAATGGTGTCAGGTCCCACTTTAATTACTTAACAGACAATAGAAATAAATAAATGGCACAATAAATTTGAGATTAATTAAAATATTCCAGACTGTCAAAATCACAGGTGTTACTATAACCATGGTTTACAGAATAGTTTTAATGCTAACCCTATCACAAGGCTCTCTTACCCCCACTCAGATAGCAGCCAGGGCCATTCTGCCTCTACTGGCCTGCCCTCATTGGCCCATGGAAATTGCTCATATGATATGTTGTTTCAATCTGTGCCTAAAGAAATTGCAGGTGGTTTGGAGCCAACTGAATAATTCAACATGCAAACATTAAGGGTGTGCTATTTTTGGGAGTGCTTAATACCTGCAGGTCCTCTTAATTCCAGTGGATGTTAGAGATGCTCGCCTCTTTATAAATATAGACCATGAATGTTTTCTATCATTCAAACCCTCAACTACCTGCTAGCTACCTGTTCTAATATTTTCTGTCACTGACTTAATTGCTCTGCTTCAATTGCAAGCCTAGGATGACAAATCTCTCCAGTGTAGTTCCTCTTCTGAACTGTTTACACTGAATCTACCCACTGAAATTGGAAGATGGTAATAGATCTTCTGAAAGATGGTCACCTGTGTTAGACCTCTATTACCATGGTGACATTACAAATCTATCCAGCTGCCTGAAAAAAGTTTGTCCCCCAAAGGAAAAGCTCCTACCATAGGAAAAATAGCCCAAAGAGCAGGGAGGAACATGAAATCCAACATATTGCTCCCCAGCCACACTTCAAGTAGAAGTGTAACCCTAGAGTATGTGTAGGATATTTCCTATGCCTATCTTTAAACTATTGTATATTAAATGTATAGTGAATTAATTGCTTTAGAAACGCTTCCTCCACCCCACCCTGTGCTTTTTCATTACAAGCATGTAATGTTGCTAGTGTTGTTGAGTATCCTTCCTGTGCCTGAAAAAGTGTGACTTTTATGGGTGACGTTATGTTTATGAGACTTTGTTCATCCTAGGCCTCGTGTACCCCACTGCTGCTTCCTCTGAGGCTTTGCTGCTACACCGCAGGGTGTTAATTTCCTGTTTTTAGTCTGTCACAAACTAATTCACAGCCATGATTTAAAAAAAAAAAAAAAAAGCCCA
This sequence comes from Alligator mississippiensis, assembly GCF_030867095.1. Classification (NCBI taxonomy): domain Eukaryota; kingdom Metazoa; phylum Chordata; order Crocodylia; family Alligatoridae; genus Alligator; species Alligator mississippiensis. The sequence continues at coordinate 195,558,748 of NC_081824.1, read as the reverse complement.
ACACACACATACACAGGCACACACAATGCTGACAAAAGCAGTAATAAAACTCTAAAGTTTAAAGGCGGCCCTGGTGTTTCCTCATAGAACAGCATGGGGACCTTTCACCCCTCTGAGACACGGTGCTTGTGAAGGACTTCCCCCCCTTTCTTTCTTTCTTTTTAATTAGGACTTCACAGAATGCTTTGAGTTTAAGCAAGTTGTATTAGCATTTGGGGTGAGCATTTAGTTTGCAGACAGATGGGCTGAAAAGCATATGCTGCTCACTTGAGCCTGTAAACTAAAAACGTACCAAGTCAAACTAGGTGTATGAAATTCATACAGGATACAAAGAAGAAAGGTTTGATTAGAAAATACACATCTTGGTAACCATCAGGAAATGGGGCTGGAATGTGAGATTGCTATAAAGGGTGCACAATAGGTACTTGAGCCTCTGGGCCTCCTTCAGGCTTGGTTACTGAGCAGAGTAAAAATTGGTGTTCCAGCTACACATTTCCTGTAATAACCACTGCATCTCTACTCCTAAATATTTAAGATTGGAGATGAAACTATCTGACTAGGTCATTCGTCTGCCAGGGTAGGATTCCTACAGTGTTTTTTCTCCTCTCCTTGTTCATAATAGTTCACATTTAAAATTCTCCATTGTCTTCTCTTGGAAGACTCCCATAGATAAGAACATTTAATTGAAAAAAAAATCAGATTCAGTCTACATTTTCCTTTTGTAATGTTGCTCTGAGCAATGCATCTACCATTATGATGCATACAGGTCTAACATGGTTATGCTTACTTTAGATTTGAAAGAGCTTAAAGTAATGCCTTGCTACTTTCATTTAATAATGATATCGCTTTTCTGTTGTCAGTAGAGGCTTTCCCCCTTGATTATCTTTCCAGGAAAATGTACTTGTAAATATTTATACTTAAAATTATGAAGGTGTCTAATCAAGAGTCTAGGCTTCCTAAAATAATCAGCCATATGATAATATGACAATTGAAGTAAATCTCAGCAGCTTTAAAATTCGTGCCATGGGCACTTTATCAGTCAGCTACATACTCCCTTTACCATCTAGGGAGATATCCTATGGCCTGTCCAGACACTTCCTCAAACAAATGTCTTTTGCCACAGGTCTAGAAAGTCTAGACTATTTGGCTTTTGAGGACCAAGGTGGTGAGCAAGTTCCCTTACAGAGTGGGCTCTGCCAGTTACAGCCCCTCCCCACCTCCATTTACAATAAGGGGAAAACAACTTGAGTCCCTCTGCAGACTGCAGCTGGAAAGGATCATTTAAGCTGTCATAGGAAATCAAATAGTCTTGAGTGGAATAATGGATACAAAACAAAACAAAAAACAAAAGAAAACAAAACAAATCCCTGTTATAGTTTCAGGGGAACTGAGATTTGGATACAGTTCTGATTTCAGTGATTAAAGTCTGTCTTGCTGATAGGCTGAGGGTTCAGTTGTCTGTTTTGGGACTTTAAGAACAGTATTCAAAATAATTACACTGTCTTTGTGCTCTGTGAATTCTGTGTTCAACACTCAGGACATGTTGGGGAAGCCTCAGGGTTGCTCTCACTTGAGGTCATAGTTTGACAGAAGTGCTCCAGCCATAGGCCTTCCTGGATGCATCTTCTAAATTCTTTTCATGGTACCTTCATATTATAGGTGTGACACAAAAGAGCAATATTTGAGAGGGTGGACACTGAAGGGAAGGAGCTGTGGAGGACAGAGGGGAGTGGATAACTTAAGCAGCTGTGAAGTAAAGCTGGTAGTGTGAAGGAGGAAGAGAAGGTTGGAGCAGATGGCCGATCCAACACGTCCAAACTGTAGAAAGGCTTCTGAATGATACGAGGACCTTGCTTTGGCTGCTTCTGGCATTGCTTCTACCTACTGGAAGCTGGTTGGTTCTTCTCTGCAGATTTTCCCAGTAGCCAGGTAGTTAGGTGTGGGTAGAAGATAGGAGGCATCACATGTATCCAGTGCCCACAACATTCAGGAGGTCCTTTTTATACTGGCTATTCCATGGCTAGTAGGGAAAATCTTCCTTAATAGACTCCATTTTACTGCCTTGCCTCAGTGCAGCAGTCCCTGTATCTGTGTAAGAAGAGAGAAGTTGGCCTAGTAGATCAGACTGTTGGTCAGTCATAGCCTACTATTTTGCCTCTGGTAGTAGCCAAAGCAAACATGGATTTCAAAGAAAAATCTTGTCCTCTTGGTTACCTGAGCAAGGGTATTCATGGCAGAAAAGATTCCACCATGGTTTCTCCAACAGTATGGTTTATCACAACACAGTTGGACAACCCTATGTTAAAACTCCAGTTTACTCAATGTGAGTTTCTCTGTGCCTTGTAAGGTTCAGGACCCTTTGTTTACCATGCCTAAATATATATATGCAGGTACCTAAAGAACCTAACCTGGAAAATTAGGACTAAAGAACTGGACTTTTTCCTCTTTGTTTAAATATAGGGACATAATAATCTATTTCTGGAGTGTATCAACCTGGTGGAGTAGAGTACTGAGTACATCTGGATCGTGCGGGAAGAATTTAGAAGTACTCAATGTGATTAACTGAGTAGAAATTAGAATGGTGAGGCACACAACAGGTAGGTATTTTAATGACTACAACTGGTCAGAAGAATATTGGTTTTACATCTCAACTAGAAGACAATTGAAAAGTTGTTCTAATGGGAAGCCTGGCCTTTTTGGTGGTACTGTGTATCACAAAGATGGCTTTGTTTACCTGGTGCTTGCAGATCTCAGTCTGCTATATGATGTTTAAGAACATTGTAATGGAGGAGATAAAAAGAAAATTTGTATGGGCAATTGATGTGTAGTATTAAGAATGGTTGGGGAGAGCTCATCAGTCTAAATTATTTTGGCAGTAGAGGAAATAGTTTTGGATCCAGGGAGCATTTGCAAGCCTTTCACATCTGTATTTTACAGGATCCTACATTTTATAGCCAGTTGGGAGAGGTGTGATTAAAGGTTGGTACACTCAGCAGGATTAAGCCATTAGGCCTTTGAAGACTGAGACTGTCTCTTTGTTCTGCTAAGACAGTGTCTAGCCTAATGGTTCTTAACCTTCTTAGATTCGTGCCACCCCTTGTTAGACTCAAAGCATCCCTTGTAAGACTTGGGGCACCTCTCAGAAAATGTCAACTCTTAGTTTTCACTTGTTTCTTGACTACAAAAAATAACAGAATAACTTTTCTGTTGCAAAGAACTCAGAAAGACCACAACAGGGCAGGATGTTTTTAACACTGGATTCCTATTTGAAATCTCTGGGTTCATCTGGTGAATCATGTTTGCACATCTAACAGTGCTGACATTGTGTGGCACCCCATGACACTTCTGGCACCCTGGTTGAGAATTACTGGTCTAGCCTAGTAGGACACTAATCCATAGGTGGCACTTCCAGGTGCTATCAAAATACAAATAACAACAATAGTCATAATGCTGGCCAGTGTCCTCTGTTTTATTTCCTTCTTGTTCCAGTCAGATGTGGTACTGTATATATTGTTACACATTCAGTACTTTATCTGTTGGTTTTAGTAGCCTGGGAAAGCATTGCACCTACATTCTGAAATCAGTGCAAGAATATGTGAAGTAGTTTGGAGCAGAAAAAGGAGTTCAAGCTCCTCTTTTCTAGGCATACAGGAGGTCACAGAAAGATGAACATGGATGATAATCTCTTAGGTTAAACCAGGTGAGCCTGAGGCTTTTCACCATTCCAAGTATACTCCCAAAGCAGGGCAAGCCTCCTTAGGTAATGTTTTCCATTGTTGCACTAAGGACTTGAGCAAAATAGCTGTCCTGAATTCCTTTTTCTTTTCAGGGAGCCAAGATTTATAAACAGTAATAACTTGGACCTTAGAATTATGGACTTGTTGCTATGGAACGATGTACATGCTCAGTATCTGTCACTTTGTGCGCTCTCAAACATAAAAGGATTTGTCAATTATGTTATATCATAGGATTTTAAGAACTAATCAACAGGTCATGTGCACTGTTGTTAGAGTCACTACAGGTGATATATTAATACCAATAAAACCTTAGCATTTGTCACTGATCAGTCATTGGTTTTACCAGGATGTGATGGGGAATCTCCTGTAATAGTAACTAGCCTTTAAATGGTGTCTCTCAGCAATTTGCTAGGAGTCCCTATGGATGGAGATGTGCTATGTGAAAATGAATATATGTGAATCATGTTTTAATTAGCTAGATGTGATGCATTCCATATGCAGGATGCACTCATTACTCAGTATGTTATGAATAAGGCTAGATTTGTATCACAGATGTCACTTAAGTCATGGCTTCTATGTTTTTAACAAAACATCTGTGGCTTTTGACCTCCTGGGTTTGTGTGCGTGTATGAGCGAGCGCATGGATGTAATTATGATGTGTGGAGTAAACTTCCCCAAGAGCTGCAATGTTAGATGCTGGAATGCATGAGAGAGGCAAATAGAGAGCTGGAGGCCAATGATGCCACAAAGGAATAGACCCATGGACTCATTTGAAACTGCAATTTCCCAAGGATATGAGGTTCCCTAGATTAAGAAAAAAGACAACATTGCTACCTTCTCTGAATCCCTTCTCTGGCTTCCTTTTAGCTTTCCCCTGCCTTTTGCTGGTACTGGCCCATGAAAGAAGAGTGCTTCCTCAGTGTGAGAGTATGTAGAGAGGCAATTGAACGAGCAAACAAAATGTTCCAGGATGGAATCTCCCAAGGATCTTCAATACCATCAGTGTAGATGCTGAGTTGTTTGGAGATGGAATAGTATCTTCTGTACCTGAAACCTTCACTGCCATTATGGTGGGACTCATGAGGTGGCAATGTTGCATACCGTCATGTGTGCTTTTTCTCTTAGCATGGGAGCACTGTTCAGGCTTTGCAGAAATGCTTGTATAGCTGTTAATTTGGTTGTATTCTTTCTCTCTTTTGTGGGCACTGTGGCAAGCAGCCAGTGATTCCATCTCTTCTACTAGAGTCAGTTTTTGAAGCTTAACTGCCTGTTTTGAGGGCCTTTAGATTGTACACATACAAGCTGCACTAAGGTTATACCGAGATTCCACATTACTGATTTTTTTTTCTTTCTTTCCAGCAAGAAGCCAAATGACAAGCCCCTTCTCAAAAGAGGAACAAAAACATCCCTGCTGAATTCATTTTGGTTTATTGTGTGCCACTCCAGATTTTATATGGAGGTGTTTTATTATTTGTAAGCAAGCCACCTAATTTATATTAACAAATTTTACTCTGGTGATTTGTGGACTGGTTGCCTTTCATTCCTTAGCCTTTAATGTGTGAGGAATATGGTGGAAAAGCTGATATAATACGTAGTCTCTTTGCTATTCATAGTGGGTGCATCCACATGAGACACTTTACTGCGCATTAGTCTACATGTGTGTAGTACTTACTGTAAATTAGTCTAATGCTCTGTTTGTTAGTACCAGGAAATACAGGTACCAGATTAATGGCGCATTAGCTACTGCACAGTAGCATATGTGTAGATGCCTAAGCAGTAAGGGGCCTGGTGCTGTCTAGCTAAGCCTCCGTGCAGGGGGGAGCTGTGCTGGCTGCAGGGGAAGCTGTCTGCCCACCACGTGCCTGAGAGGGCTGTTTTTGGCAGCTGGGACTGCAGCATCCCAACCACATGGAGATCAAGTCTAGACTCAATCCCCACGTGGCTGGTAGAGCTGTCCCAGCAGCTGGGAGTGCTGTATCACAGCCATGTGGAGATCGAGTCAGGACCCAATCTCCATGTGTCCAGGAGAGCCATCCCTGTTTGGCAGGGAAGTTGCCTGCTAGCCATGTGGGGATCCCAATTGGATCTGCCTGCCAGCTGAGTGGGGATGGCTGTCCTGGGCACATGGGGACTGGGATCAGTCCCCTGTGCCTCCTACCAGCCCAGGGGCTGGCACCTGGGGAAGCCTGGAGTTCCCCTTGGCTGCTGCAGGGGGCAGAGCATGGCAGGAGAAGCCCTGGACTAGGCTGCTCCTGTCAGGTGCAATTTCCTCCTGATGGGGGCGCACGTGTAGATGTGTGCCCTGGAGGGCTTTAATGAGTTTGAATTTTCTGTGAAGAAAATTCAGCCGCACTAATTCCATGTGTAGATGTGCCCAGTGTGAAGTAGATTAGTTAAGTCACATGATATTGTTTCTACTCCTTAGCTGGGAATTAGAACTTTCAAAACATACTGGTGAAAGATTCATGAAAAAATGCATTTTCTGGGAGTAAATTTCAGATGCACGATCATTTACACTAAAATTCTTGAAGCTCTCAGAATTTTGTGCATGCTTTTATAAATATGCGGTGATGAGAACTAATAGAGCTGGTCCACAATTTCAAACCTAGGTACAATGTTTCTAATGTCAAAATTTGAGGGGAAAAAAACCCAACAGTACATAATTAAAAAAACCAAAACCAAACTCAAAACATGTACATACATTTGTGATTTCCCTCTCCTTTTTAGATTATCCTTACCTTTGAACAATGGATTATTTGTCTGTGTAGGTTTGCAAGTTAGTGCGTATCTTCAGGTATCTAAGTTTGTTCCTGTAGTAAGAATGATGATAATTTCTTTCTCTGCCAGCAAATGTCAGTTCAATTTAATTAATATTGAACCAAAGAATAGAAGCATTGGTCTGAGCAAGGTTACAAACCCTATGAAACTGGGACCAAATGGTAGTAAAGCGAACCTGACAAAACACTGCAGCAAACATAGTTTTTAAATTCTCAGCATTTTCTAGAGATCATTGTTTGCATTCTTCAGCTGGCTCTCTACCTTTTTAACATTTCCCTCTTCCTCTGTTTCTCTCTCTCTTTTCTATTCTCATCAATTCTTTACTGAAACTGCTGTGTGAGAATTGGTCAGAGAAACTTTTCTATGTTAAAGTGCTTTCAGCGTATGCATAAGTGTTGGCATTGTAACAGTACAAACTAACAGTAAACAATAAACACTGCAAAGAACAAAAATACCTCTTTTTTTTTTTTTAACCTGTTGATTCTTTTGTTGAAGTACTAAAAACACTCCCAAGTGGTAAAAAGTGGAACTGAAACTACTATAAAAACCTATGTTAAAGAGTTCCTTCTAAAGAAAATCAGTACTTTTTTTGATGTTCTTAGTCAAATTGTTATAGTTACAATAAGAGAATCAGGCAGCCCAATGCAAATTACCCTGCTTGGTTGTTGGCAGCTCTTTTTTTTTTTTTTAAAAGAGAAATCAATCATTTCCCAAATGCAATCAGATCAGCAAAAACAACAGTCACAATCCAAGCTCTGAGACAAAGCCTTTCAGCTGTTACACTGCTGTAAATCCAGAGTGAATGGTTCTACTGATGCAACAGGAGCTTTTATTTTTAAACTCGGATACTTTGCAAGAGAAAATTTGAGGGGCTGTTTTTAAATTGCACAAAACTTCAGAGAGAAATATTTGCTAGTCCTCCATTTACTATTGTAAGGAAACCATCATAAGAAATGCAGGCTTCCTGATTCAGAAACTTTTTTTCTTGTTGGTAAGAAGTGTTTGAGTGCTTTGGGTTTTATCCTCTTATTCTGAAACAAAGGAAACTGCCTGTTGTGCCATGCGATGCATAGAGCGATGCAGATTCTAATAACCACACAGCTGTGTTCCTCTCTCCTGTTGCCTCCCCTTCCTACTCCATATCCCCTTACATCTGTGTCCTTCTCCACAGGTTCCAGACATAGACATCTGGGTAAACCAGGACCCTTTAACATTTTGAGATTGTAATTGACTAAATTCAAAAGCATCGTCTATGATTAGTCCCACATCAAAGAAGTACAGCCACTGATGGAGACATGAATTTTTCCTGCTGCTGGGCTTTCTATCAAGCGCAAACTGAAGGGGAAAAAAAAGGGGAAAGAAAAATTCCAAGGTGTACAAAGAGTTAGACTTCCTTTGCCTCTCATGAGCATCAGGCTATAAAATAAACTCAATAAACATTATTATCAAACCTAGACTCTCAGATTCAGCAGGGAGGAAAACAAAGGCTTGGCAGAAGAAAAGTTTCCTATGTTAAACTCTGCTTCACTTATTAATTTGGATAGTTGAGGACACTTATGCAGTGCATTCAAATTGCTGCTTTATTGTTCCGTCTTTATTTGCCGTGGCACTTACTTTATTCCTCCTACTTCTTTTCAAGTTTTGCTATTTGTTTCCCTTCTGCTGCAGCAAACAAAGTTCCTGTCCTTACTTTCAGAGACCTTCACAAGTTAGCTAAACCCTTTCTACTTGCCTTGTTGCCTTATCCTAGTTAATCTAGCTTTTGTTTTGCCAGCAATACCAGCCTTCACTGCCCACTTACTTGTACAAGTACCTTAGTATTGCCTTCCAAGTGAGAAACTCCAGAAGGCATAAAAGCTCTAGCCTCAGTTGTCTTCACATCTGTGTGATATGGATATATAAATGGTAATGAGCAGGGATCCTGATTTTCTTTGATTTAAAAAAATCCCAAATTTTTGGTTTAAAAAAAGTAACCCCTAATCCATATTTTTCCATGATTAAAATGAAACACCACTATATATTCTAATATTATAAAAACCTTAATCTGTCTGTCTGCCTGTCTGTCCATCCATAACACTTCCCTCCCCCCCTCTTCCCGAGTTGATTCAGATTCGGTGATTTGGCTTCTGAATCTGGCTGAATCTTCTCTGAATCAAATTGCGGACTGAAGCTTCACACACCCCTAGTGTAGACCTTACACTTAGATTCCTAGTTTGGTCAATCCAAGTGTGGACTGTACAGAAGTTTAGGGGTGTTAGATCAGTCTCAAAATGGCCAAACTGATCTAAGTTAACTCTACCTCTGAGGCAGTCTAACTTAGATTAGGTCTGATGAGACTGATTTAATTGTACTTCTGTACAGTTCCCAGTGCAGCCCTGGGGCTGGAGAAGCCCTGTCACTGGCCCCAGCTTTAGTGCCGCACTTTTTCTACCCATCCCCCTGACACTGGGCTATTTTTAGCCCTTTGGCCCCTCACCTCACCCCCAGACAGACAGATCCTCCATTGTCAACCAGCTAGCCTGCCCCCTGAGCCTGCCAAACCCCTGATCCTGCAAGCTGCTCCCAATGCCAATTTTACCAGCATTTGCTAGGAGCTAAAGAAGTTGGGGCGGGGGGAGGGGTGGGATTGGGTTGATTGATTCACCAGGGTGGGTTGTTCATCTGGGATGAGATGGGGGTCAGGGGGCTAAAAATATTCCCTGGTCGGGGGGGGGGTGAAGAGCCAACCTGCCATCTCCAATCTCCCTGCTGGTCCCCCCATACTGACTTACCTTAGATTGGGTGGCCATTTTTAACTCGATCTAACTTCCCCCTAATGTCCCTGAATGTCTATGTGTACCCATAGACTGACTAATCATGAGCCCCAAGCTCACTTCCCAAGCTCCCAGTATGTAATTGATCTGAATTTGTAGGTATGATGAAAATCACTCAGCCTGATTTCTGGTGTTCATGGGATATAAATGTTAGTGCCAATTTTAGCAAGAAGGATAAAGGTGCAAGTGCTCAATCAGACATAAAACATGGCTGATGTTTTAAAAGACAGGTCCTTAAGTTAGGCCTCTCAATTCATTTTTGTAGGCCAGAGGTATTAAATATACAATGTGTTCTGTCTGGCCTGGTGGTAATCTATCAGGCTATCACAAGGTATGGTGGGGCTAATGGGGCATGGGCTGCTGCAGAATTCAGGGTCCCTGGGCCTCAGTGGATATGGCCACTGATGGCAGGGTGGTGAGCAAGAGCTATGGAGATAGAAGTCCTTGCTTGCTCCCTTGGAGCCCTAGGTCCACATCATCTGCCCCTGAACCTATGACATTGTCCCTGGACCTCCCACCCTATGCCACTGCCTGACCCTTGATTCACTGCAGCTGCCCTGGATCCATCTTGGGAGGAGCTCCCATGGTCTGGATCTAGCTCAGGCCCCAGGGTGATTTTTGAAACCCCCCCCCCCCTCCAGTTGTAGGAACCGATTTTCAAAATTTGTTGAACATCCAGCCAATTGCATTGCATTAAATAGGAGCTCTTGGGTTCTTGATGCTTTTGAAAAATCAGTGGCTACTTCCTACAGAGGAGCCACCCAAGTTACAGTTCTCTAGCACCCCAGGACACGGTAGGCCATCTCCCACCCTCCTGTTCCATGTGGACAAACTTTCCATCTCCAGGACTATACTGCCCAGGGGGCAGTTCTGGCACCAAGCCAACTCCCCCTCTCACTAGGGATGTGATTTTCCCATGCCCAGGTGTGCAACCCCATGCAAACAGTGGGAGAGCACATGCCAGCTAGCCAGGTTACAGGGTATGAGTGGAGTAGAGTTTAGAATGGGTGCGGGGATACAAGGTAGGGGGCTGGATTGTGTCCCCATGAACTGGGGCTTCCTTCTAGGGGCAGTAGCTCCCGCAAAAGCACCTTCCCTCACTGCTCCTACCTTCCAGCCATCCCAGCAAGTGTGACCAGCACCCCCCACATGCTAATCCCAAATCCCAATGTATTAAAACATGAGACCTTCTTTATTTTATTCCCTCTTTATTTCTTTTTCTTTTTTAAAAAACATATTTTATTTTGTTCTTCAGTGGTTGGGTGATTTAATTTTACTAACTTTCCCCCACCCCCACTTCCTTTCAACCTCCCATTTCACTACTCACCCCATCCCATGAACTCTCCACCTTGCATCTTCATATCCTAGTCCTCCCATCCCACTCCATCTCTCACACATCCCCATCTCGGGCAGGGATAGAAGCCTGTCTTGGCTCACCAGCCCTGTAGTGGCAACTCACAGCTGTAGCACCTAGTCAGGCCCCTGCTCACCAGTCATCTAGTGGAAAATCATAGCTGTACAGGTGGGGGACAGCCAGAGAAGGTGTGACTGCTCCAAACTCGAGCTAGCACTAACACTGATCAACTTTTGAGCCACTCAAACTAGACCCCATCTTTTAGCACGGTGTTTTTAGAACCTTGACAAAACATAAAAAGGAAAAGATAATGGAGCACAAGCTCTCTCTACCAGAACCGTGCCTAAGGTCTGGCACAGACTCCGAGTATGTCTACACCACATCAGAGCTTGGAAATTCTGCCAGGAGAACAAGCCCCTCCCAATTCTTCCTGCATCACATGTGTCACATGACAGAAAAATATGCTAGCAATGCTGATGCACCCAGAATCGCTCTCATGACACCACCCAGGATTGAGAGGCTGGGTAGCTGTGGGTACAGTCTGTGCCAAACAGCAATCATATGTCATTTTCTTCTGCATGCAGAGTGCGAGTTGTTCTCATGGTAGCAATCCTAGGCACTTTCCAATGCAGTGTAGACATGCTTCCAAAGTAAAGAACATGGCTAACATGCAGCCACCAAGCTATTTCCTCTTTACATACCATGTAGATGCAATTGTGAAAGAGTTTGTTGGTCAGCTCTTCCTTTTTTTAAAAGGGAAGCATTTGAAATAGCTAGTGGGGAGGAGAGAGACCAGGAACACATCTGTGGTAATATGAGGAATTGGCTTGATGCAGCAGGGAATGGAAGAGATGCTGAGTTCTTTGCTGTAGACAGAGTCAGCAGATTCATCACACAGAGAAACACAAAGATCTGCAGAACCATGAGGCAAGGCAGTTGCCAGAATTACACATTGGAATAGGGAACTGGTTAGCATGCAGTGCTTCTGCTTCAGAACTGGTAGCAAACACACAGTATCAGAAAACACTCCATGTGGATACTTGCCCAGTATACCCAGACCACTGCTTGCATGCGATTAGAGCTGCAACCCAGATCACCTGAAGCTCGTTGCCATGAGAGTGTAGGCCCATTTCCAAGAGAATCAGGCCATTTCCTAACTCTCATTTGCCTCAGGTCAGCCCCTGAGGGACAGGTACAGATATTACACTTTTACTGGAATAAGTGATTGGAAACCGGTCAATACCTGTAACAGAACAGAAGTTTGATGTACACAGACTGGTTAAAAAATGGCAGAGCCCAGTCTAAGATTTCCACCACCACCCCACCAAAGAGTGAATGTGTGTTCTGTTTGCTGCCTTGGACTTTTTGTTACCTAGCCAACATGAGTTATAGTGAGCAAAACTGTTGCTCCTGATACTTTCCTTTCATTACAAACAGACAAGCAGAATTTAGACATGTCAGAATAACTGTGAGCAAAAGGGAAGTCTGATATAATTAATCCAGGCTTATGACTTATTTGTTTAGAGTTCAGATTAAAACATTTACTGTAACAAAAGTAGTAATAAAACACAAGAAAATGAAGCTTGGTTTGAGCCTAAGTCCTGGATTTGAATGCTTCCTTGAGCACCAAGCTTAACTCTCCTCTGCTGCTGAGTTAACACCAGTGTAACTCCAACAGAGCCAATTAAATAATTCTTCATTTGCATGGATCTGAGGTGGACCCTGGAGAAAAATTCTCTCTCTCCTATCCCAGCTTTACATTTGAGCACAGCTTGGCAATAACTATCCCTTTCCTGAAATTTGAAGAAGTCTGGATCTGAATCTGGGCTTGGTGACTTGGGGCTTATGTATCTCTCAAAAAATGCAAAAAGCCTGAATTTGGGTAGTAGTTAGCTTGGACAGAGGTTCTAGCACAGCCATGTGCTCAGTGGTTCCTCACACTGGCTGTTGGTGTAAACATTAGGTTCATATTTATTCCTCATTAATGAATGGGCCTAGAGGTACCTGACTTGTTTCTATTATCTGTCTTAATTTACAAGTTTACATTTTGCTTAAGAAGCAAATTGGCAACGAGCAGGGCAGTGATATTCCCTGTTTGTGTATCAGGTCTTATTAATTACAGATTTGTTTGTTGATCTTAATGAAACAAATTAGGACTTGGAAATAAAACCATCGTGGTTTGGAAATGGAGTGTTTTTGAACTGAAATAAGTTTTATTTATTTCAGGAGCTTTTAAACAAAATATAGCCACACAGCTGCATTTTCAAAAATGGCTATTGGCATTGTATACCTTAGTGCTGAGATACTCAGCTTTATGCCTTGGGCCTCATGGTTAGGACCATGGGTGGATCCACAATTTACTAAAGATGGCTTAAGGTAGGTGCAACATACTGTCCTCAGACTGGGGGTGGGGTGGGGGCAAAGTATGGCTGGAGCCTCAGAGTCAGTGGGGACACCAGGAAGCTGGACAGGGAGCGGGTGCACAAACAGAGGGATCCATGCCCGCTGACGCAGCTGTATCTGTCCCCAGCTATCATGGGGGCATGGAAGAGGGGGAACAGAGACATTTCTGTCTTGCTCCAGCCGGGTCTGTAGGGATCAACTATGCAAGGAACTGATATTGGTGGAGACAGTGTTGGCGCCTGTAGGATCCTCCTTCCAGCATCTGCTCCCAGCCAGCGAGGGATACCTATGGGGTTTGGATAGGTGTTGGAAGGAGGAACTGGGGCACTGTCATCACTATCTCTTCCAGAGCCTGGCATTGTGGACAGCTGTGGCCCACAGCTGGAGTGGGACAGGAGCAGCTCTGGGGCTCTCAGTGTCCCCAGGTCAGCTGGGACAGTGGTAGAAGTGGGGTATTGATGCACCCCTGGTCAGGACTGCTCTGAACATACAACTTTCACTGCCTTCAGTTCAAAGGGTGAGTATTCAATACTTTTAAAAATCATCCTTTTATAAGGTGTTTCATATTGAACTCTTAAAACTGGGAGCTCCCTGAAATCAGTGGCTATTTAAAAAAAAAAAAAAAAAAAGCTGCCTAAAAGAAAAAGCTTCTTTAATAAAAAGAACCTTACAAAAATGGAATTGGACTTATTATACCTTCTAGGTGTAAAATCAGAGATTATTTTTTAGGTGTGACTGTAACGCCTTATTCACATTTATAGTTCTTTATAAGACTTCTGTGGGCTACTGATGTGAAAATAAAATAGAAAGCAAATTAAAAAAAAATAGAAATAGAGCCTGGAAATTGCCAGGAAGTGAAGTAAGATCTTTTTACAGGCTTTCAGCAGGTGGAGTTAAGTTCTAGGACATTGTTTGGGGGGGTCTCTTCTATTGTCTGGCTTCAAAAATCTCAACTCAGGTAAGCAGAACAGGAAAGATGCCGGGGTGCTACATCTTTACTGGTGATTATTTCTCCTTGCTGGCCAAGATACAGCATAACTGATAGAGTTCATCTACCTTAAAATATGTATTTTAAATAATCATATATATTTTTTATTTTTCCAAAATTAGGACATGTTAGAGTGATAAGCTTTTACAAATACTGGTACAGGCAGAAATTTCCACTTCTGTAATAATCAGAGAAGGGAGGGAGCCTTTTATTAACTTAACACATCTTAAAGGAGCTAGTCAACACACCTAACGTGTCTCAGGCAGAAACTTGGTCCCTAGTGCCTTTTGTCTGCTCCATTTTGTCTGGGATCAACTGCATTCCAACATTAGGTGTGTTTTGAAAGTGCTGTCGCAGACATTAACACATGAAACCCAATATCAGTAGTTGTGATACTGTTGAATGGCTTTGAGGGCTTCTCTTTTCTGAAGATCTATAACAATCAAGAACAACAAATGGAACAAACTGCATAATAGACTACTCTGGGTGTTAAAGACAAATCAGATGTTTTGTACCTAATGTAAGAGATCCTTCCCTTTCTCTTCTGTTCCTTCCTCTCTTTTTTAGTGTCTGCAGCAGTCTTTTTCCCTTTCTGTTTTCAAGAAAAATCTTAGTGTAATTGGTGATCCTAGGCTCTTTGTGCTCAGTTAGATAAAACCACTAACCAGGAGGTAATTGATTTCTGCTCCAGCTTCAGGGGCTTGGAAATATTCTGCATCACAATATAGGAATCAATTGATTGTAGTTAACAAAACAGTTCAAGTTCCTCACACTCTTCAGGTTCAGAAAAATGTAAGAATCTTGAAGTAGACTGTACAGTGACAGCAGAAAATCTATTCTAGGGTACTCCCCAGTACTGTTTGGAAGGCCTCATTTGACCAAAATCAGTTAAGTCAATGGAAAGACTTCGAGCCTCAGGAAGTGACAGGGATGGGAAAGATACAAGCTACAAGTATAATTTATTACATTTGAAATACATTAAGTACTGAAAAGATGCATAGAAAGATTCACTCCTGGCCTGAAGAATGTGTGTCAGTTCTATAGTCCTAGAGGCTTCAGTGTTGTTTCTTTTGGGATTTAGTACATAAATATTAAAAGTGAGAAAAATTGAATTCAAACTTAATTTATTTGAAACATGGACATCCTGTGTAAATAGTGGTGATACATAGGGGGTGCATGGGGGTGCATGTGCATCCCCTGAGAGTGCTGGTGCACATCCTGACAGACCACACTCCCTGCTTGGGCGACAGGCAGGAGGGCAGGCGGGTGCCCCCCATGTAAGCGCTGGCTGGGGAGTGGAAGCACCTGGATGAAGCTCCGCAGCCACTTCCAGAAGCTCTGTGGCCACTTCCCGGTCAGCGTGTGTAAAGGAAATGCTAGAATCTGACAGAGTTGCTGCCTTGGCTGCTGCAAAGTTGAGATGAAGCAAAGAGCTGGACTTCATTGTTGTGTGAGACTTGGAGAGGAATGAAAGTATTCATCTAAGGAAGCTTTCCTGTCAGAAGTCCAGGCAACCTTATTTGTCACACTGTTTTAAGCTATTGCTAGGTGCCTAAGATGACAGTCCAACAGCATCTACTTGGATAAATGACCTTCAGATTGGAAGAGATCTTTCATATGGGAACTAAAGGCTGTTTGTATTTGAGAAAATGTCTTTTAAATTGGAGCTAATAGGCAGTTTGTAGCTGGAGCCTGTCTGTTGTATCTGCTGATGCAGTGCCCTTTTATGGAAAGAGCCTACTTTGTTGCTTATTTTTATTTATTTAGCGAATTGAGGGGAAATCTAGAAGACAAAAAGAAGTACTTATATAGAAACAGAGCTTTTAATTTGTCTTACTGCCATCAGACAGAGAAAACCAGAGATTATGGAGGCAGAAATGGATTCTTGAGTGCACCCTTTGAAATGCAGCCCTGGGAGCTCTGTGCTCTTGGTACATGCAGGGGAAACAGCTGTTGCTCTGATAAATTATAGCTTCATTGGGAGATAGGGCATACCATGCACAGTGCCAAAGGAAGGCAAGATTGAGAAACCAGTAACAAGGACGGGGGTTATTCACTGAGGCCTAATTTCAGCTGAGAACCAAGCTTGAAGGGCAGAGGAATGGAGAAAAAAAGAATGAAAAGAAGATCCACAGGAAAAAAAACCCCCACAAAAAAATCCCACAGAATGCAAAGCCACTACAATGTCTAATTTATAATGGTACAAAGACATTTTGGAATACCCCAGAGACAGCTTTTTTTTTTCCACTGGATGATGGACATTAGCAGCCTGTTTTCAATTTGCCTCAGACTCTGCTCATACCTCGGGGTATTTGTGCTCTTGCTACCTGCAAATGGAAATAGATGATAAGGGTTATATGAGAATGTGCACGTAGCAACCAGATGGGCTAGATCCCCCTCAGCCCATTGTATGTATTTGAAAAGTGCAGTGTCAGAATTTCCACCTTCTTTATGCAATTGTTTTTGTATTTCATAGTTGCTTTTGGCTGAACATAAGACAGAGTAAGTTTACCTTCTACCCCACTCCTTTCTTCTGTATGGACGTGACTGTGGACATCTGAAGCAAACAATGACTGGGTTTACCTCACTGAAAGGAATTGCTAGCATCACCTTTCCTTTTAACCCTTGATCTGCTGGCAGTCCTAAGATATTAAAGGCCAAATACAAAGCTAAACAGAGCTCAAGCCTCTTTATGTTGCCAGAATGTTGCTACACAGAACAGGAAAATAGTTTCCTTTTAGTTAGTGTTGGATCTTTCAGTTGCTTTCATAGGTATCAACAGTTAATAGCTGAAGGCACAAACTGAAAAATAGCACATTTGCTACAAAATGTCTGCTGTCATTGCCCAAAAGGGCCAGGGTTTGATTTTTTTTAGTTTGTTTCATTCCAAAATTATTGGGCCCACTTCTGCTCCAGCCCCCAACTCCTTTCAAATTCTGTGATGTGCAGTGGGTTACGCAAGGTATATCAGTATTCCTATTGCCAGACACTTTTTTCACATGGAAAATCATAAAAAAAAAAAGTCAGATTACCTGGTCTTCCAACCACAGTAAGAATTCAGAGTTCAGCCAGTAGGAATTTCCAGTTCAAAGAACTCAGGATTTGTATTTGGACTTGGCACATGCAACACATACAGTACTGGATGCATGCTGGCTCTTTCACAGAGTCAAAGTGACCAAACACTCCTAGATTTTATCAGGGTTTGGAGAAAATCTGAATGCTAACAGATACTAACACATAGCCATAGTTTATTAAATTATACCAGCCACAATAGCATGCTGGTATCATATGTTAAAAAGTTATTTGATAATGCTGTGCCTTTAACCAGAGTAGTAAATAGTAATAAAATAAATTCCGTAGCTTTATTAGGATAGCTGGAGTTCAAATATCACTTTTATTATAAAATACAGAATCTGCAACAGCATTTTTATGAGTTTCTTTCTTTGTATAATTCCCAGAATGTGAAGCAGTAAAACATGATTTGAGATGTTAAACTGGAGATAAAAGTGTTGTGCAAGTCTTTAAACAGCCCTTTAAAATGCTCTAAGTGAAAGAATTACCTGGTAACAATGCAGAGCCCTCCTCCATAAAATGAATTGGTTTGGAGGTGTTTATCCAAGCTGCTGCAACAAGAGTGAAGCAGGTGAGGCAAGCAAGGTTTTATTATAATAATAATAATGTCAATCTAAACATAAGAATAAGCTAAAATTCTAATAAAGGACAACTGATGCAGCCCTAAGATCTCATCAAAGCAACCTATGGAATTCAGTAACTCAACTTCCATCTCAAGTCAATGAGAGATGAAAATCTAATATCCAAGGGTTACATTTGGAGGACTTTGTTAAGGTAAAAGCTTGAACACAGGTGGATAAATGCCAGGTGCTACACCTTGGGAGGAGTAATCAAAAACACAAATATAAAATGGGGAATGCCTGGCTGGATGACATCTCTATGGATTTGGGAGTCTTGGTAGACCATAGGCTCAATAAGAGTGCAGTGTGATGCAGCTGCACAAAAGGCAAATGCAGTTTTGGGCTGCATCAATAGAAGCATTAGGTGCAAGACATGGGAGGATGGGAGGCAATAATGGCGCTCTGCTCCACATCTGGAGTACTGTGTACAGTTCTGGGCTTCACACTTTAAACAGGACATAGAAAAGTTAGTGAGGGTCCAGCGGCGGGCAGCTAAGATGATAAGGGGCTTGGAAAACAGGACATACGAGGATAGGCTGATGGAGCTAGTCATGTTCAGCTTGTGGAAAATGTGCTTAAGAGGGGACATGATAGCAGTCTTCAAATACTTGAAGGGCTGCCATAAAGAAGAGGGAAAGCGCTTTTTCTTTCTTGCTGCAGAGAACAGGGTGCAGATCAATGGCTTGAAGTTATATCAAAGTAAGTTTAGATAGGATATTAGGAAAATCTTCGTCACTATGAGAATATTGAAGCCATGGGATAGATTGCCTTGGGAAGTTATGGAGTCTTCATCACTGGAGGTGTTCAAGAAGAGGTTTGACAGCCACTTGTTGGGGATCATCTAGGTGTAGCTATTTTCTACCGTGGGTATTTTCCATGCTTCTGGGTTTTTTCTGGTTGTCCCCCACCCCCCACTCCCCTCCTCCAGTTTTTCTGCTGTATGTGCCAGAGTGTTTTTAAGCCTCCCCAGAGGCATTGGGTGTTGGCTACAGCTAAGTCAGGGGACTTCAATTGGGATGTGCTGATTCTCTTGCTAGGAGCAAAGCCGGAGGTTCCTAGGTAGAAGGTCTTGCCCGCTCTGCTCAGGGTCAGACTGATCACCGTATTTGGGATCAGGAAGGAATTTTACCCCATGATCAGGCTGGTCTACACTGTGGGGGCTTTTGCCTTCCTCTGTAGTGGGGTGTGTTGCCCTCTACTCAGGACATCTTCAGCATGTATTGACAACATTTTGTAGAAGCAGGTCATTAGCTGCAGGTCATTAGCTTTACCTGTAGCAGGACAGTGTTTTAGGTCTATGTTGTCAGGGTTGACAGTAGTCATATATAGTGTTTAGATTATGGTTGTATAGGATGGTTTGGATACGAATGATCCTGCCTCAGGCTGGGGGTTGGACTAGGTGACCTGTGGAGGTCCCTTCCAGCTGTACTTCTCTATGATTCTATAACACAGGGCACATTAGCAAAGATGTATTGTGCATCATTTTTGTACATAAGTGTTACTTAAGTGTGTGAAGTGAACATACAACTACTTCTCCCACAGTCGCAGCTGCTGTAGGCACTATTCCTTGACATTAGCTGGCAGAGAAAGTAGTAATAGTCTGATCAAACAGCTATAACAGGGGCAGAAATGGACACTTGACATCTGCATTGGTGTAAATAACACCAGTGCAGTTTGACCCTTGAATTTTCCTAGAGTAACTCTACATTAGATTCTGGTAAGTTACACCAGCACAAGGCTGTACGTTATGTGTCTGCTCCTTTTTTATATCATTGTAATGATACACCAGGTTTCACAGGTGCATACACAGGTTATGTCCAGGGCCAGAGACATCTAACTGTCACTTGAAGCACCTAAATCCAAAATTAGATTCTTAAAATCTGCTACTGATCTATAGAGGTACCCGGACTCAATATTGTCCCCATTTTATATTTGTATATCTGATATTCCTTTATAATATTTTACACTTGACTTTATTTAATTTCATCTTATTGATTCCAGACCATTTCTTCAGCTTATCAAAATCATTTTGAATTCTAACTTTGTCTTCCAGCTTGCTTACAACCCCTGCCAGCTTGTCTTCATTGGTAGATTTTACAAGCATGCTTTCTATTCTCTATACTCTCTGTCTAGGTATGAACCTCTTGCAGCCCTAGTAGAGCCTGCAGAGCTGCTAGCTCCTGCAGGCAATGGAGGCTCACTCACAGCTGCTGTTCCTGCTCTCCCTAAGGCCACACGTAGAGTGGTCATTGTGGGAAACTGCCTCCTGAGGGGGACTGAGGGCACAATCTGCTGCCCCAACCCCTTAGCCCAGGAGGTCTGCTGCCTCCCTGGAGCCCATATCCAGGACATAGCCAAGAGGATCCCAAAGCTTATCTGGCCCACTGACCACTACTCTATGCTCCTTATCCATGTGGGGATGAATGACATGGCTCGGAGCGATCCCAGCTGGGTCATGAGAGGCTACAGGGCTTTGGGAGTGGGGCTTAGGAGGTTGGGGGTGAAGGTTGTGTTTTCCTTGATCCTCCCGGTTTCAGGTTATGGCTGAGGAGGGAGAGGAGGATTGAGGTAGTTAACCAAAGACTGCAGTGCTAGTGTCATCGTGAAGGCTTCAGCTTCCACGATCATAGTCTGCTCTTTGGCGAGAGAGGCAGTGGTCTGCTGGGAAGAGATAGTCTCCACCTCACTGCGTTGGGGAGGAGGCTCTTCTCAGACAGAATGGCTGACCTGCTCAACTGGACTTTAAACTAAGCCCACCGAGGGATGGGGGGATTACCACCACAGCAAGCCCACTGGGCATCTTTTGCAAATCCAGCAGGCTAAGACACATAAGAGAACCCACCCCTACCTCAGCCCTGGAACGATGTGTAGGGATGACTAGGGCCTCCAATGGGACACTTACGTGCCTGTACACCAATGCCAGGAGCTTGGGGAATAAACAGGAGGAACTGGTCTTCCTGTTAAACAAGAATGACTATGATCTCATAGGGATAACAGAGACCTGGTGGGACTCCAACTATAACTGGGCCACAGATATAGATGGCTATACCTTGTACAGGAGAGATTGTGTAGACAAAAGGGGCAGGGGTGTAGCTCTCTGTCAGGGAAAGCTACATTTCCCTGAAAGCTGGCAGTAGCATCCAAGGTGAATAACTGAAGACTCTCTGGGTTAAAATCTGTGGTGAACATGGCACAGGGGACCCCATGGTAGGAGTCTGGTACAGACCTCTTAATCAGGATCAAGATCTCAACCAGGAATTAGCCAAGGAACTGGCTGAGGCTGCACATTCCTGGCCCATGGTTGTCATGGAAGACTTCAACTATCCAGACATCTCATGGGAAGAGCACTTAGCCAAATCCAAATGGTCGCAAAGCTTCCTTGCATGCATGGATGAGCTCTATCTGATTTGAGAAGTCTATGGACCGACAAGAGGCAAAGCACTGCTCTACCTGGTACTGGCAATGGGGGATTATCTAGTCGGCAACCTAATGATCAAAGAGAAGCTGGGAGATGGTGACCATGAGCTGATCACTTTCATTATCCACCATAAAGCTGGCAAGTCAGTCAGCAATGCAGAAGTCCTCAACTTCAGGAAAGCTGACTTTGACAAGCTTAGGAGGCTTGTTGGTGAGGACCTAAGAGACCCCAACCCAAAAGAGAGGGGAATTCAGGATGAGTGGTTGCTCCTCAAGGGAGCGATTCTGAAAGCACAGGTGATGTCTATCCCATCTTGGAGGAAAGGCAGCAAAAGGGCACAGTAGCCCCCTTGGCTCTGCAGACCTGTAGACCTCCTGAGTCTAAAAAGAAAGACCTATAAAGGATGGAAGACTGGATCCACCCCAAAGGACGAGTGTGACTGCTGGGCCTCGAACATCCGGTCACGTGTGGCCTTGGTTCGAGTGGTCGGTGGTGCACGCCTTACAGACTCCAGTAAGCCATTGAGTAGGTGTTTACTCCTCAAGTGGCCTTCCCCAATCTCGCCTGCCATGACTTTGACTGTTCCTCAGTGGAGGGGTGACTACTTGGGGTCCCTCTGCAGCATGATTTCTGCCCGATGGTCACCTGTGGGGCTCCACCACTCCTACACCCTGAACTTACGCCACCTTGATGGATCACTGGGTCTTCCTGGCCACACTCCCACTCTTCTTCAGTTGCTGAGACCTTGCAAGTCCCTTCCCGTCCTGGGTACTGGCTCTTGAGGCTGATTCACTCAGCTCGTCCTGGGTTGTCTGTGGTCGGAAACCCTGGTTGTGAAATCTGCTCCCTCTAGAGTAAGAGATTTCACTAGTGTCTCAAACCAAACGTGATGCCCCTACAAGCCCTGTACTGGTTACCATAGTTGTATTGTCCACTCCTGTCCCTCAACCCGTCCAAACAGGGAAACACAAAAGAAAATGCAAAATAACACTCTACTATATTGTGGGGAATCTGAGTAGCCCCTTTCCTGGTCCCTCACATCAGGGTACCAGGTGCTTCGTTCCCTAAGACCTTTCCATGGGATGACCCCTACACGGGGCCGGGTAACTGCAGCCTCCTGCTTGGGTCGTCTCTCCCCTTTTATCCCGGGGTACGGTCCTGCCCCACTTCTCTCCCTTCAGTGGCATCACTATTCAGATGCCTCATAGCCCCCTTGTGTACACCTGGCTGCTCCCTGTAACCAGGGTAGGTACCCTGTCTCTTTGCAGCCCTTCATGCTGCTTCTGCCGGGACTCTCCCAAAGGGGGAGATTCCTCTGCCTCCCCAATGGCCCCAGTGCTCCAACCTGTTGTGGTGTGAGTCGTCACATCCACCCTTCTTCCCCCTTTGCTGCTACTGCCTTTGCTGGCTGCAGGGGCTGCTTCTGGCTCAACCCTGATTCTGCCGAGCCGTTGCTCATTGTCGCTGTCAGGGTCAGCACTCAGAGCCTCCTCTGGCTCTTCAGTCTTTCCTCCTCCCTAAGGGATTCCTGAGAGGCACTTTGTGGTCGTGTCCTCCTTGGGTCCGCTCCCTCACTCCTTCTGTCTCCACCGGCAGCTGGTTTTATTCCCGCCAGCCGGTGATTGCCGGTGATGTCACCAGCCGGCTTCAGCTGAATAAAGACACGGCTGATGAGCCTCACGGGTTTCTTTACTCGTTCCAGCTGCATCGCGGTTCCTGCTGTAGGTAAGTGGTTTTTTTTGTTTTAACTTTATGTTTATTTCCTCTCCTTTCTGTATATTCTGTTCCCAGGGATCTTTCCTTTTAGTTTGGGGTCCTTCCCCCCACTCTCTCCCGAGACAAGGTGTATTCTGCAGTGGTCCAGACCTGTAGGGAGTGAACAAGGAAAACCAAGGCTGTGACTAAACTCCAACTGGCTACACGTATCAAAGACAATAAAACGTCCTTTTTTTAGATATGTTGGGAGCCAGAGGAAAAGCAAGGGTAACATTGGACCCTTACCAAACCAAATGGGGAAAATGAAAACTGATGCCCAGGAAAAAGCCAACCTGCTTAATGGGTATTTTGCATCGGCTTTTCGCTAGCCTCAAGGGACAGCTCTGCTCAATGTGGTATGGGACGGCCAGGGTGAAGGAGAATTGTTACCCTACATCAATGTTGACCTTGTGAAGAAACACCTTGAGAGGCTGGACACCTTCAAGTCAGCTGGTCCTGGCAGGTTACAAGCCAGGGTACTTAAGGAGCTGGCAGGCATCATAGCTCAGCCAGTGGCATGGATCTTCGAAAACTCATGGCATTCAGGTGAAGTGCCTGAAGATTGGAAGAAGGCCAATGTGGTGCCTATCTTCAAGACAGGGAGGAAAGTAGATCTAAGGAACTGCAGGCCTATCAGCCTGACCTCTATCCTGGGGTAGATCTTGGAAAAAATTATCGAAGAGATCTATTCTTAGCAAGCTGGCTGATGGCAACATCCTGAGGGATAGCTAACATAGGTTTGCTGTGGGTAGGCCTTGCCTGACCAATCTCATCTCTTTTCTATGACCAGGTGACATATCACCTGGACAAGGGAGAAGAGATTGATGTCATATATCTTGATTTAAAAAAAAAGCCTTTGATCTGGTGTCCCATGATCTCCTCATGAAAAAATTGGCAAGCTGTGGCCTCTGCTATATCACAGTCTGATGACTGGGGAATTGGCTCTGAGGTCGGACCCAGAGAGTGGTAATAGATGTTTCTATTGGTGTGCCATGACCAGTGGGGTCCCCCAAGGCTCCGTCCTTGGGCCTATACTCTTTAACATCTTTATTAATGATGTAGACATTGGTATCAGAAGTGGACTGGCCAAGTTGCTGATGACACCAAACTTTGGGGTAGAGCGTCCACACCTGAGGATAGGATGGTGATCCAGGCCAACCTTGACAGGCTCAGAAAATGTGCGGATGAAAACCTGATGGTGTTCAACACTGAAAAATGGAAGGTACTCCACCTTGGGGAAACCCCCCCCGCAGGACGCTTATAGGCTTGGCAGTGCTATGCTTGCTAGCACCACAGCCGAAAGGGAGTTGGGGGTCAAGTTTGACCACAAGATGAATATGAGCCACCAATGCGATGTCGCAGCTGGTAAAGCAAGAAAAACTCTGGTTTGCATCCATAGATGCTTTTCAAGCAAATCCCAGGATGTCATCCTACCGTTGTACTCGGTGAGGCTGCAGCTGGAGTACTGCATCCAATTCTGGGTTCCACAGTTTTAAAAAGATGTGGGGAAGCTTGAGAGAGTCCAGAGGAGAGCCACGCGCATGATCAGAGGGCGGGTAAACAGGCCTTATGATGAGAAGCTGAGAGCCATGGGACTCTTCAGCCTGGAAAAGCGCAGGCTCAGGGGGGACCTGGTGGCTGCCTATAAGTATATAATGTGTGTGCATCAGGACCTGGGGGAATGCCTGTTCACCAGAGCACCTCAAGGGATGACAAGGTCGAATGGTAACAAACTCTTCCAAGACTGTTTCAGGCTGGACATACGGAAGAACTTCTTTACTGTCCGAGCCCCAAAGGCCTGGAACAGACTGCCTCCAGTGCAAGCACCTACTCTGGACTCTTTTAAAAGACATTTGGAGGTTTATCTTGCTGGGATCCTTTGACCCTACCTGACTTCCTGCCCCTGGGGCAGGGGGCTGGACTTGATGATCTTCTGAGGTCCCTTCCAGCCCTAATGTCTATGAAATCTATGAAATCTGTATTCCATCCTCCAAGATGTTAATGAATAAATATTGAATAGTGCCAGACCCCAGGACAGACCTTGTAAAAGCTCATTTGCTATGTTCTTCCCATTTGACAATGAGTTATTGCTAATGACTAGGGGCCTACTGAACTTGAGGCAGCAGCCAGTTGATTTTGCAGCTGAGCACTGCGGGGCTCCCCCATGTCTCTGATTGGCCGAGAGGCCTGG
Organism: Alligator mississippiensis; assembly: GCF_030867095.1. NCBI lineage: Eukaryota > Metazoa > Chordata > Crocodylia > Alligatoridae > Alligator > Alligator mississippiensis. Next base: position 195,533,619 of record NC_081824.1, on the reverse strand, counting down.
CAATCCCACCCTTCCCTGTAGATTGCCACATGGCCTGAAACCACAGGTTAATTACCCTGATTAAGCCTAGGGAAGGCATTAATCTATGTGTTATTAAGCATGGATTAATGGCATCCCTGGACTTAATCAGGGTAATTAAGATGCAGCTTCGGGCTGTCCCCAAGTGATGGGCTCTGTGATTTTTGCAGGCTCACTGCAAAACCTCCTCAAAAAGCAAACAAATAACCTTACCGGCAAGCAGAGAAAAGACCAGGAAGCCCGAGACTCTTGGAGGATGGGGGAAAGGCTTCCTTCATACCTCCTGCTTTGAACACCCCCATCCTACCCCAGCTCTGTCCTGACCTTCCTCCTCCCTGCCCCCTTCCCCACTTTACTCCCCCTCTTCCTTCCACCTGCTTCCCTACCCCCTTCTTCTTCCCTCCACCCCCCTCTGGGCAGTAAGACTGCAGGGTCTTCCAGCCTTTTCTCTGCTTGCTGGTAAGTTGTTTTTTTTTAAGCAAGCCTGCTAAAATCACAGAGTCCACAATTTTTCATGGAGCCCATGCCTTTTCACAGAGCATGCCCAAAATTGCAGTTTCTATGAAAATCGCACAATCATGATTTTGGTAGGTCCTTAGTAATGACCACCACCCCCCCCCTTTTTTAAAAAAAAATTATTATTATTCAACCACTTGTGCATCCATTTCACAGTTATTTCATCTAGACTTGGGGCCAGCAACCTAGAGCCTGCAGACTGGATTCAGCCTGAGGAGCCATTTGATCCAAACTGTAGATGTAGTGCTTCAGTGATGTTTGGTGGCAGGAGCTTCCCTCGTGCTGCAAGGGGGAGAAGCAGTAGCAGACGGGTGCAAGTGCCTGCTTGCCCACCGGTCCATCTCTGACCCAAGCTGGGTCATTCCACTCTGCAACCTGAAAAGATTGCCAACCTCTATCTAGACCTTATTGCCCTAGTTTGATTTTGAGAATGCCATGTGAGACAGTGTCAGAGGCCTTCCTAAAGCTGAGATGCTTTATAGATAGATATATTGCTTCCCCCTTATCTACTAGGCCAATTTACCACTAGGCTGAAGAAGGGAATTAGATTTGTTTGACATGATTTGTTCTTGATGTATTATGATAGGTGTTTCTTATCACTTTATTGTCCTCTAGGCACTTTTAGTTGTTTAATAATTTGTTCTAGTAGCTTTCTGGGTATTGAAGTAAAGCTGACTAGCCTATAATTCCCTGAGTCCTCCTTTTCCCCCTCATTAAAAGGAGGTACCATGTTTGACCTTCTCCAGTTCTTGGGGATATGACCTATTCCTATGAGTTTTGTAAGATAATCACTAGTAGTCAAAAGACTACTTTGAAGTACTCCGTGACTTTTATCAGCTCCTGCCAGCTTGAATGCATTTAATGTGTCCAAATATACTTTAACATATTTTTTTTCTATTTTGGCCTGTGTTCCTCACATTTTGTGCATTTTAATTTTATTAAGCACATGGACATAGTTAAGTAGGCTTTTTGAAAAAACTGAAGCAAAAAGTGCATTGAACATTTCAGCCAGTGTCGTCCTGGGTTAGTGCCCTAACAACCACTCCAGTGCTGTAGCAAGGGGAAGGCCGGGTGGGGCGGGGAGAACGGAGTGACTGCCCTGGGCACCAAAGTGATGGGATGCCAACAGGCACTGTCCAGTCGGGGCAGGGCACAGGATGGAGCCACAAGTGGCTCGTTTGCAGGGACGTAGGGATGGGGGGTGGGTGGCTCCTGCCACTGCGTGCACACCTGCGCAAGCATTGGGGTGGGGGGTTGCCTCCCAGATCTATGTGCAGGGTGAGAGCGGGCTGCCACTGCGGGCTTGCTCCAGGTGACAAGCTTCCTTGCCGTGGTACTGAACCAATCTATTGAATAAAAGACATGAGGAGGATATGGCAATACCACAACCATTTTGTGACGTGCTAGCTCAAGAAGTTTCAGGACAGTGAATCTTAATCAGAGACAGGGTAGGTCATGCAGCCCAGATTAAGATGCCTAACTTTTACTAAAGCTTTTACTAATGATCTATACAGGCGTCTGGCAAACTGGGTCCAACTAATGCACTGCCTTTTTTGGGCATGTTCTGGGCTCAACAAAGGAATGCACCAAGTTTAAAGTAAAGCCCTGTTAATGTCTGCAAGCAGCCACATGATACCAGCTAAAAACCAGCTTTGGTTGGCATAACTCCTTTCTGTCAGGTAATGGATACATGCTATACCAGAACTCTTTTGCCAGTATTCTTAAATCTCCACTAGGAGGATTTACTTAAGAGTCAAGTTTTGATAGAATAGGGCTTGGTTCAAACTCTTTGAGCTGGAAGTATGGTTTAAATAGAGATTTAAAATGGTTCAGTTAACTTGCTCATTAAAGAGGCCTTTCTCTCTCCCTCCTGTGGGCACACATTCCAAATTTGATTATGAATAATGAAGTAACCACACCACAATAAAAGTAACGTGTCACAGAGGACTTTCTTGCTTTCCAGTGAAGTTCCCTTTAGTAGCTCTATACATAAAAACAATTGGAAACAGGAACATAATAAAAGAGAAAGGGGAAAAAAAATCCTTAGAATTTTACTGCACATTCTAGTGATTTCCCCTCTCCTCCCCACTGCAATATAGATAGATATAAGAGTACTCTATTTGCAGAGGGGTGTGTGTGTGTGTGTGTGTGTGTATGTGTATATATATAATATAAAAATATATATAATATGAGAGAGAGAGAAATAGTTAATCTAGCACAAAGCGATATGGTGGAATCATGCCACTTGGGAAGGCAGAGGACATGTCTATAGTACAGCAGGCTGGTTAGCAAGTATCTCTTAGAAAATGTGCCCTGCCTGCTTGTTCCTGTTCCTTTTAGACCAAATGGTAAAAAAGAGCTCTAGGTACACCCAAGCACAAGAACCTGAAAGCACCACTGGGTATGCTCCAAAAAGCAGAAACATTTTTTAGTATTGAGTGAGAAGTAGGGGAATTTTTTCTTGGCAGTGCTCCATAGCACAGTTCAAGGCAGCTCAGATGTGCCCAGAGAGTTTTTCTAGCCTTGTTAAAAATATGAAAAATAAGCTGTGGGGAAGGCAAAAGGGGAATATTGGTAGGAAGCACAAAAATAGAGGAGAGAAATCACTTTTCTGTTCTAAGGAGATGGGAAGAGAAAAGTAGAGTAGGTGAAACTAGGAAAGCTAGAGGTGCTCTCTATGAGCCTGTGCAGAAGTTACATTTGTCACACATTAAGCATGCAGAAAGGGCTCTAAAGCCGTAATTGAACAGACATTCATGGCAGATAAAGCGCTTTCTGTTAGAGCACTTTATTGAATATCCATACCACAACCCATCCTGAGTCAAGATAGGTCACATTCCACTGACATCCCTGGGGCCCCTTGCTGGGTGGCTTGCTAGCCTCGGTCAGTGTTCATCTGCTCTGGGAGAGCACCAGCCCAGCCCTGCCCCTGGGATGTCACAGACAGGAGGCAGAAAAGGCTCTGGCTCCTCCTTCATGGCTGGCTGCGGGGTGGGGGAACAGAGCTTCCCTGCTGCATAGGTCCCCCAGCTTGTGGGCTAAGGTCTCGGTGGAGCTGGACCAGATTTATGTGGTGGAGAAGCTGTTTTCTCAGCCCCTGACTACAGTTCCCAGTACAGTGAAAAATGGCTCATCCAGGAGCTGCAGGAGCACCTGACTGCAGCTGTGGGAACAGAGCCTGTCTGCCATGCAGATCCCTGCCCTGCCTCTCCCAAGCTTGCAGACTTGGGCCTTGGTGAAGGCTAGGTTGTGTTTGTACAGCAGAGAGTCTCTGTTCTCCCAGCTGTAGCCAGGAATTCCTTCTTGGGGCTGTGCCACTTTTCACTGTACCAGGCACCAGGGCAGAAGTGGGGTGTGGCTCCAGCCACAGGAGGGGGAGGAGGGAGCAGAGTCTGCCCTATTGCCGGGGCTCTGAGCCATGCACCTGCAGCTCCAGCACTGTCAGTGGGGGAAGCCCCACACTGGAGCGCAGGTCTCTTCACTCTGCCAGGAGTGCACCCCCTGCTTCCCTGTGGAGTCCAGTGTGGGGCTTCCCCTCTGCAAGTGCAGAGCTACAGGAGTGCAGCACAGAGCCTCGACAGTAGAAAGGCCAGCACTGCGCTGGGAGCAAGGAGCATTCCCACGTGCAGCCTGCCTGGCCACTTCTATCACAGGGGCTCTGTGTCACATGCCTGCAACTCCGCACTGGACTCCTCAGGGAAGCAGGGGCTCCCTCCACACCCGGCAGAGTGCGGGGACCTGTGCAGCAGGGAGTGGGGGAGGCAGGATGGGGCAGGCTCTGCTCCCTCCCTCCACTCAACGCTGGCTGAAGGCGCACCCCACCAGGCGCCTCTGCTAGGCACAAGCACCTTGACCTCCCCAACTGCTGCTGCTGCCAGGCAGTGAGGACAGCACACCATAGGGGGAGTTTGTGAGGGGTCCCTACACTCCCCACCCTCCCTTACCCCCCACACACCCACACCCTGCCCCCACAACCCCCTTCAACATGTACATACATCCCAATATACCCTATGGGCCCCTTCACAGCCACACCGTCTCACAACCCCCCCGCCCCGACACTCCCACACCCCACCACACACACACACACACACACACACACACACACACACACAAACAGTGACACTTTATTTTTGAGGTATTATGTAAGCCCTTCTATATACGGTACACAATCACAAGTCATGACAAGAATTTTTTGTAATAAAATTAAAATATATTATAGTAGGTGTTTGACTTTTAGTGTATGATTTTGTTTTTTTCTGGTTCTAAGATGGCACCCCCCCCTTCCCAAAAGGAGTATTGGGGGGGGGGGGAGGGACTTCCAGTGGCGAAGTTCAGGAGTTAGGGGGCAGGAGTTCTGCTCCCAATGTGGCAACCAGGGGCGGGGCAACTGTCAAGGGATGGGGCTATCTATGCGGCCCCTGACAACTTGCTAAAATTTGCCAAGCGGCCCTCTGCTCAGAATAATTGCCTGCCCCTGGCCTATATGTTGGAGAGTGGGGTGTAGAGAAAGAGAAGAGGATAAAATGGATGATGAAGAGTTATACGTTGTGGTTTACATGGCCTTCACAGGGTATGAAACATGTCAATGAGACCCAATGTGAAGATGCATTTAACTGTTAAATGTTTTAATCCATACCTTTTCCCCTGTTGCTGTAGGATGAAATGTGAAATTCTAGCAAATTCCAGCAAAATTAGTTTCCAGTTCTGTAGATGTCAGAGACCTGATGGGGAATGAAAACTGACCCATCATTGTTAGAGTGGCTGTGCCACAGCTGGGGTTTTTTTGGAAAGATGAGGCATCTTGTTGCTGTTTCTCATGCTTGATTTCTACTTGGTATAGTTACACTTGCTTGTATTGGAAACCTAGTATGAAAACTCCCCTTTCAGTGAGCTGTACAGTCATGCATGGGGGGGAAAACCAGATAGGGATTGAAATACATAGGCCTAATCCTCAGAGGTATTTAGCTGTCTAAATATTTCCAAAGATCTGGGCCTTAGTGACTTTCAGCTTGAGGTCAAGCTTGAGTTCAGATTGTTCTGTTGAGAGTGAGAGCAAAAGGATTTGAAATCCCTCTGTGACATTCACTGAATGAGTACTTGAATTTGTCCACTAAATCCACAGGGTGTTCAAAAACCCACAAGAAAACTACATCATCATAGTGTAGGGCACTGGGGTCCAACCTTTTTGGCAGGTGTACCACAAACTAACTCCTCACTTCTCTGAGTGTCATTCCCATCTCCTTCCTCTGCCCAATATACTGCTCTACTTTCTGCACCCTACTCTGTGTTCCCTGTCTGATCTCTTACTCTGTCTGCTTCCTGCCCTGTGCTACCTGCCTGACCTGCTGCTCTGCCCTATGCTTCCTCCTCTGTCTGCTTCTGTGCAGCCCATCCCTTCCCTGATCTGCCATGTGCCACACACACAGGCTGTCTGTGCTGCTTGTGGCACCTATGCCACTGGTTGGCTACCTCCGATGTAGGGCCAACCACATAGGGATAATGAGATCTGCCCAGAGACTGAGTGCATTTGCAGGCAAGGTTCTTTGGGTACATGTGATATCTTTTATTAGACCAAGTGAGTAGCTGGAAAAATGTTATTTGCAAGTTTTCGGGTGCAGTCATCTTTCTTCAGGCATAGGAAGTCTCTGCTGTTCTGAGACTCCAAGGAACAAGAGAAGCTAAAAGTGCAACAGGATGTCAGTGAGAATGTAAATAGGTAGAAATTAGAAATGCAAAAAGAAAAGCAGGGAAGGGAAGGGTGGGGGGGAAAGCATGGGGAAAGAAAGCCAAACGTGAGTAAGGGAAACTCTACAGTAGTAATTCAAGGTAGAGAAGAGGCTGTCTGTGAAAAAGCAAGTAGCTGGAAATTAGGAAGACAATTAGGGGAGGGGAGGGGAGGGGAGGGGAGGGAAGAGAAAGGGGAGTGGGGAGGAGAAGGGTGATTGCGCCCAAAAGCTTGCTAAGAACTTTTTTCCAACTACTCAGTTGGTCTAATAAAAGATATGACATCTACCCAAAGAACCTTGCCTGCCGATGTCCTTAGACTAGCACGGCTACAACCAAAAACCCAGCAACAATTTTAGTCCATTTGGCATCCATGCCAGCCTGGATTCCCTGATGATGAGAGGCCCAAGATCCCACTTGGAGGGGATTCCTAGTGGAGAGGGAGAAGCAGCAAAAGTGAAGGCTGAGCCAGCATTGCCTAACACCCCAATATCCCAGAAACGTGGAAGACAATGGTGCTGGAATCCTGCCTTCTCCACATCCAGGTCGTGCCTGAGAGAAATGTTCCTGAGACTACTGCCAGAATGGTACAGACCTACCCTCAGCATCCCAGTACAATTCTGTAGATAGCGGGAGAATGTCTAGGAGCTACAGTCCCCTCCCTTTGTCACATTTCCCACATCTCCCATCCCATATTCCTGTGGCCAGCAGAACTGGAGGGACATATCAGCGGACATGCCTTTTTGCATATCCTGCCGCTGGGAAATTATGGGCAGTGACGAAACACTGCATGTGGAATCTTTGAAGAAACTAATGCATATTATTATTGGACTTGAGTATTGGCATGGGGAAACTATCTGAAGAGCAACCTCCAACTGAGAGTTCAATTTAGTTTTTATCAGCTTAGCGAGACTGGACTCTCCTTTGGATTCACCTGGTAAAGCTGTTGCCTTGATATTGTGTGTGAGCAGGGCTAAGCCTTGAATGAAGGTATGTGCAGCTTAGCCACCATCTGGGGGGAATCTACTAATTGATTAAGACTGCTCTAGTGTGCCCACCAGTTGGCAGACAGAAGAGCCTGCTCCACAGACAATAAGGAGTTTTATTAATTAGTCACACCAGTGGTGAAGCATCCCAAGCCACAAACAGTGACAAACAGTTTAAGTGCCTGTTTTCATGAGCAGATCCTACAGCAACCAAACGAGAAGAATGAAATGGAGAAAAGCTCACAAATCCAGCTATGAAAACAGCATTCTCTGCACTGGCAAAAATATCAAGAAAATATCATTTTTTCCCCCAGCTTCACTAAAGCAGAAGGTGCTTTTTTGGAGAGAAGAAACTGTTTCTCATTTATGAATTAGCCATACAGTAAAAATTGTTGCTTCTCACTGCTGTGCTTGCAGATTTTTGTATTTATAACATAGTGTCAGTAGTGTGTATAATTCACTCCTAAAGGAGCCATGTTTGGGGGATATTACCTCAGAAAAGGAGGCATCTGTTTGTGGGCCATATACTGTAATAACCTTACTGCAATGTAAGCCTCCTTTTAACATTTTGCATACCTGAACCAATGGCCCAGCAAAAATTAATGGTTACTGTCCTGCTGGAGGTGCAGTCTGTCAAAGGAGACAGGATACCAAGGCCTGACTGCTTCTGCTGCCTGAAGGTCCTCTGGTACTTTCTGGGAGGCAAATGCACAGTCAAACTTGTGGCTGCTATTTGCAGCTAAACAGTGGCTACATTTTGCCCCAGAGGTAGTTGAATTACAGTAGCAGCAGAAGAGAAAGATTTAATTTGTGTGTGTGCATGTGCTTTTGTATAATTTATCTATCTGTTATATTTATAGGTGGGATTTTCCAAAGCATTTGGTGCTGTCACTACTCTGCTCTCATTAAAGTTAGTGGTTTGTCACTGACGTCAACAGGAGCAGAGTGAGGCCAGCCCCAAGTGCTTTTGAAAACCCCAACATTAATCTTTCTCTTGATACCAATTTTAAGGGCTACAGTCAGATAGCATTTATTGCTAGCATAAACCTGGGTAGACAGGCACAGAAGGCAGAATATCTTCCAGCAAAAAGATTTCTTAAATTTCTTTGAAAGACAGTAATTACAACTTCTTTTTGTCTCCTTTGCCTCTTGCAAGGGGGAAGTAAGGCAGCCAAAACTGTTGCCTTTGTTGAGACCACCCTGGCCAAGGTGGAAGGCAATACAGTGATTCAGTGCGTTTCCTGCTATTGCAGCGCCTTTGGAACCCCTAAATTGTCCTAATCAACAGGAATCCTAATACCAGTAAGAAGCTTCCTTGGCTTTTGGGACCAGGGATATTTGCTGGCAAGAGACAACATAATTGTCAACATAATTTGCTTTCAGCCCTTTCAAACCTCCCCTTTGGGGGAAGGCTGGGGTCCAGCCCAAGCACCATCTCAGCCATCCAAATGGAGAGAAAAGGACCTGTCAGCTTGCAGGTCCTACAAAGCTGGGAGGCTACTGGTGGTCACCCTTTGGCAGTGCCTTTCAGGCAGTCCCCGAGGGTGGTCTTTCTTATATTTGTTTGTTAAGGTTCTTTTGACTGTAATGCTATGCTTGTTGGAGGGAGGGGGAGACAGAATGTGTGATTTTTGGTGGTGCTGTGTAGGAGAGGGGATGTGGGACATAGGGGAAGGTGGAGGGATGAGGCATGGGAGTGGGTGGGCAAGAAGTCGAGGAAGTTGGCATGCATTTCTTGTATTTGGCAGTTGGGAAGTGTGGTTTGGATTGGCTGGAGGGCTTGCTTGTATGGGGATTTAGGCAGGGAAGCAGTAGCTGGGAGCCAGGGGGAAATAGGAGTTCTCAAGTTGTGGGGTGTTGTTTGGAAAATCCTAGCTGTAGGTTATTTATCTGTTTACTGTAAGCTGTACTCTGAGCCTTTTGGGTAGGGTGGGCTATAAATCTAAAAAATAAAAACAGTTAAATAAAAAGAATAGTTTAATCTCGCTCTCCTGATACTGGGAGAGTTGGCCCTAATTACACAAAGTGCTATTATATTTATAACAAATGGAAAATAGTATGTACATGGGAGTTATGAATTACTATAAGGGCAGACCTACACTGTACACTGCACTGTACTTTAGAGACAATTGGGCTAGCTCAAGTACCAAAAATAGTTAAGCACTGTAGCACAGGGCTTCACACAGGCTAATATATCCTGTTTCTCAATGTGCCCTAGTATTTAGTATTTACTAGGACTGTGCGAAATTTCACTAGCTATTTCGTTTCAACACTGTTTCGACTCGTTTCAAGCTCAAAACAGCAAAATCAAAATGAAACGAAAGGCTTCGAAACAGCCTCAAAACAAAACAAGGGCAGTCGAAACATTTCAAAACGCTTTGAGTTTTGAAACTCAAGATAGGCTTGCCTGCAGGGAAACAGAAAGTAAGGAGGAGGAGGGGGAAGAGGGGGGAAGGAGCGTTCTCATATTGCCTGTGTAGCTGGCCTCCTTCCCTGAGGTCCCTTCTAATCCTAGTGCTCTGGGGGAGGGATGGAAAAACAGCATAAAAAGCATTGTTTGAACTGCCCTGCTTTCTGTCACCCATGTTACAAGTTTTGCTTGTCAGCAGCCTGAGGTGCAGTTTCCCAGAAACCCCTGTGCCTATCTCCTTGAAGCTTGGCAGGCTTCATGCCCTCAGAAGGGGCTGGCATCCTTGCAAGTTTCATCCAAAGCAGGCAAGAACTGACAAAGTTATAGGCAGTTTGTGGTTCCCCATTATAGCCTATGGGTGAAACGTCGAAACAGCGAAACAATTTTGACAAAATGAAATGGAACAGTGGTTTCAAAATGAAATGAAACTCAAAATGAAGCACTGTCCTGTCAAAATGGCAAAATGGAAGTCAAAACGAAACGGTGCTCTTTTGCACAGCACTAGTATTTACAAAGCAGTCTTGGCTTTCTCTTGAGAGACTGCCCTATAAATAGCGTACAAACCAGTTACACTGAAATCATCATCTTTTGCTCATTTAATATAGTTTTTGATCATGCTCCTTAGGTCATTTTCTTCTCATCTCATTCTGACCGCTTCATAAGCACAATAGCATAAAATTAGCTGTTGGGTCTGCAGGAAGGAAGCACCAGGAAACAGATGACAGTATCAGGCTAGACTTTCAAAGCATGCTTCCCCTTGCAGATCAGATTTATTCCATATCGGATTTTTAAAGGGAAATAGTAAATTATACTGGTGTGTCCCTTGGCTGAGAGACAAGCCATTTTTGATGCTGGAGCAAAGGATATAGTATTCTGCTGGGCATGGGAGTGGCTGGAGTCTGGAGTCGTTCAGTTTGTCCTAGATTTTAAAGTAAGCATACGGAAATGTGATTTATTCATTCTAGAGCTATGTGAATGTTTGGAAGAGACTCCTTCAGGAACACTAAAAATAACTCAGCCTTTTTCCTGCTGTAGAAAGATCACATGCTTTGACAAGAAAGGGGATTTATTTTTGCATGTGCTTGCACATTTATTATAAACATTTTCCTATTAGACATATGGGAAATCAAAGCACTCAATAAATCATGCTATTTCTGCAACAATAATAATAATGGCAACTGACACCTGCAAGATTATATTTAGAGTTGTCCTCAGTACTCCGGGAATGTGTAAAGGCAATGTATGCCTGTGGATAGCAGATCTTTTCAATCATTAGCAATGACTGTACACATTCACACTTCCTTTCACTCCATCATGAGTTATATGACACATGACAGTGGGTGGATATTTTGGACACCTCTTGCTTCATACTGAGGTGACTCAAGGAAATAATTTCAGCCACAACACAAATACTGTATTTGCTTTAACCCCAGGTCTTGGTTCAACTTCAGAGGTCATGTTGTAAGAGAATATTTTATTCACCAAACAGATCACAGGATATGTGAAGCAGTGACCGCTTATGCATACACATTGCCACTGTGCCATTCAGTAACTACAGAAGTCAGGAGGTAAATGACACGTTTTTTGGCCAGAGTAGTTGGGCTTGAGTGACAGTAAGCTGATATAATATATACACCAAGTGAAAGAACCAGGCTAAAAAAGAAAAAGCAACTAATAAACTGGCTGGGAAGGTGATAATATAGACCACACCTATATTACATCCGCAATTACATTAGTGTCTCTGGCTTTGGCCTTTTGATTCATGGAGTTGGATTACAGGGGCCATTTATATTTTGTTATATTTTTTCGAATACTTTTTCTTAAAATTAAAATGACTTTAAATTATAAACCAGTTCATCAACATGTGATACATTGATAGTAAATTGCTTTAAATATTTAAGCTTTTTTTATGTAAGTAAATATTAACCAACCCCTTGTTTGTAAGCACAGAAATGTACTTCCCCCCAATCCCCACCAATTAAAATGTTTTTTTCATTTTTAGAAAGAATAGGCAAGCCAGTTTGAACTCGATTAAAAATGGCATGAAGATGTTCAGTTATGTTATATTTCATGTGACTGCACTTTCTGATTGCAGTCGAGCCTGGAAGTAGATTAATAGACTGTACAGACAGAAGGGACCATTGTGATTGTCCTATCTGACCTCTTGCCTAACGCAGGCCATAGAACGTCTCTGAATTAATTTTTGTTTGAACTAGAGATCATACCTTTTAGGAAAACATTTAGTCATGATGTAAATAGAGATTTTATAAGAAGGGCTGTGCTAACTTGTCAGTATTTTATGTTCACAGAATTGCCCATTCCATTATAATTTTAGGGGAGTTATTCTGGCACAGTAGTTGCAGACAAAGAATCACAATGTTGTATGTTCAAACTGTATAGCAACTGACAGAGTGGATAAGGAACAAAACCACTTTTTTGTCACTATTCTGTCTCAATGGCAACCATTTTATCTGCTATAAAGTAATGTTGGAGCAGATTTTTAAATGCTATGTTACAGATCCCTACAGGCTATTAATATCCTTTGCCAATTTTATCTGAAGTTCCCCTTTTAGTGTAAATTGTACCATCTTCAGCATTTTGGGTTCAAACTGTGTGGTGATTTGTTAGGGGGTCATCCTGGACTTAAAAAAAATATAATCTCCTTTCTAAATGACACTTTGAAAGTTTAGGGTTGTAATTCTGTCAGCATCTGAACAACTAAATGGTACTGTAACACCCTAGCACTTATAGACAGACTATCAGATGCATCTAAAATCTAAATACAATAAGTTACCAACCATTGCTAGTGCCAATGGACAAAATATGTATACTGGGAGCCTTTCACATGTCAGCACCTTTTTATACTGATCTATTTTGCTGGTATTACTTATTTTAATGTTCTTGTTGCATAGAGTTGAATTATTCTGAGTAACTGATATTATAAAATAGCATGTTGGTTTTAAAGGTCTTATATTATTATTGTTTGGTTCAAAAAATAAAGAAATGTCATGCTTATCTCACATTTGTAAATATATTGAATATGCTCTTTCTTCATTTCTTGATTACCACCCCCAATATATATTTGAATCAAGCTGCAAGAGGAATATACTATATTTCAAAGTGTATAAATCGGGTTTTGAAGCCCAATTTTTGCGTCTTAAAAATCAAACTCAACTTATACACCATGCCACATCAAAAAATCAGGGTTGGGGCTGGGCTCATGCTCAGCTGGCATGGCCCTATCCCTCTGGTGGCACCACTCACAGGGGATGGGGCTGTGCCAGCTGAGCCAAGCCCCATCCTCGTCTTCATCCCTGTCTCCTTACCCATCCCCCGTGAGCAGCACCGGGCTCGGCACCCATTGTAGGGGGCGGGGATGGGGCCATGCCAGCCAAGCACTGAGCCTGGCCCAACTTATACACCTTGCCTATGGAAATCCTTACCTTTCAGATCGGAGAGCTGGGGGTCAACCTATACACCATGAAATATACTATTAGAACTGTGAATGGAAGTTTCAGGGAACAAACTAATTGGCATACAAAACAGGTTAAGGGAAAACAATTTCAAGCAAACTAAGAGGAATATAATGCATTGGGTATAATATAGTTCATATAGCAGGATTCACCTTAAAAAAAAAAGAAAAAGAAATGCTGCAATTTTCATGGACTTTGGAAAAACTTTATGGAAAAACTGACCAATTTCTCAATTGGTTGGTGACAGTCTCTTGATTTTTCTCACTGACAACTGTTACACAGTAAAATGTATTTGATACTTAAAGTAAAAATGTTACCTTCAGATCCCCTGAACCTGTGGGCCTCCAAGAAGCTATACATGCTTGAAAAATATTTTTGATCCTTTTCCTTTGTCTACCAGAAAAGGGAAGACTGTATATCATTGTAGTATTTTACAGTGATATTTCCAGACCTGTTGGAATTATATTATTCTTCTGAGAAACACCCAGATGGTATTTCCACAAGTGCTTACAGTATGGTAGGGACATATGGGGCCAGACCATGAGGACTAGTGTGATTAAGAGGAATACAGTTTGATAATTATCTATCTACGCTTTGTTTAAATTACTTTTGTATTAAATGATGACAATGGTAAAAAGATCACAGGAAATAACAGTTGGCAAAATCATAGGTGGAAAAAACTTTTTGATATGATTTGGAACCAAAACCATGGATACCAATATTGCCAGACATTGTTGGGGACAGGAATGCAAACTTTGCAGCTGACCCAAGCTGGACTGGACTCCCGGCCTACAGACCTTGAGGAGTTTCGGACCAAATTTTTGTAGGTTAGGTAGGTCTCTAATTATATTGTCCAGATCATCCTATGTCAATACCTTATACTATTCAGGATGAATTTGTTTCCATAATAAACAGAGTATCCCATCTACTTAAGACTCTAGTGTTTCCAAAGCCAAACACATTTGTATCATTTCATGACCTAGATTTAGCAGATTAAAGATACAAGAAGAAGTCAGTATCACACAGTCTGTGAAATTCTATGTCTACCATGATATTACTAGGGTTCGAATTACACTATGACTCTTTGGGGGTGTGGGGGGTGGTCTGCAGTTGTGACATCTGGAAGCCGGAAGGAGTTGCTGCCACTGCCGCCACCTGAGCTGCTTAGAAAGGCATGGGCTGGGGGCTCTTGTTTCTTAATGGGGGGGGGAGCCTCTGGTCTCTTTATGGGGACTTATGGGGGGCTGTCGTCTCTTATGGAGGCACTCTCACATGAAGCCCCCCCCCTGTATTTCAAACTCTGGATATTAGGTAGTTTTATTACTTGGATTTGCTGAGAACCATAATTGTCAGAGGCACCAGGCATTGATGAGTGCAGAAACTAAGCTGCTGCTATAGTGAAGAAGAAATTATTTCTCTAGTTTGTGGATGATGTGAAGTGATGAAGTAATGAACTGAGAGGAGCTGACAGCACACTGCCCACTGGCAATTGCTTTTGGACTGTTGCTATAATGATTTTCCATATGTTACTAAAAAGATCTTCTATCTTTATTATAGACAGGACCTGCAATTATAATATGAATTCATCTCATTATTGATGGTAGAGTGTACTTGGCCAGTTATCAGTATCTATATAAATTCCTCTCCTGGACATTTGGAGTGGTATAGGCGGTTATCACTAAGGTTATAATAACAAGCTGCATTTCTCTTGTCTTAAGATAGCAATCCAATCTGTTGTATTACTCTATCTTGTTGCCAGAATTGATAATCAAGAGCGGTCTGGTCCAAAGGCAACTGAATCTAGGAAAGTAAACCATTTAATGAGTTTTTGCCTCTTTTACATAAAGAATAATAGTAATAATGGCCTTAGGATGCTTATGTAAGAGGCTGTTAAACTGATTGAGCAGAGGACAGTGAACTCACGTGCTTGAAGCAAAATTATGAACGGAAATTAGATAGAAATACAGTTGTTATCTTGTCCAAAATAGCAGGAAGAATATTAGTATTTCTGCTGTTGCTCTCAGACACAGCAGCATAGTTCAAGATCTACCATTTGACCCATCCACAGGGAGAGAGCCATGCCAGCCAGAAGGCAATATGATCAGTCTCTCCCCGACCACTTAACTTTAAGCATGTAGCTACTGCCATGCTAAAATGTAAGCATGCACTGATGTGTTTCAATGGACTGGGCCTATGTGCATGCAGATAAGCAACATAATGAGTGATGAGAAGTGTTGGCAGGGAGTATGTATTCCAGAGGTGGAAGAACATACAGCTTTTGGAATAAAATTCTTTGAACATTGGCTATCTCAGTTAGCAAAGGAAAAGCTATTGTACTCTCTTGTTGTTTGGGAGCCTGTGCTTTGGGTGTTTTGCTTTTAAGTTTTTGTACTCTAACTGTCCTTTGAAATCAAAGCCAAAGTAAAATGAAGTTACTGGATATTTCCTTAATTTGGGGTTAAACCCATGCAAAACCAGAAGCCTCTAATGACTTCTGATTTAAACTATAATTTGCTCCAACTCATTGGCAACTCAGAATATGTATACTTTCATCCCAAATTGGTGAGCCTAGTGTAGGTTTTAGGTTGGCAATGAAACCAATTTTCATTATGAATGTTTATCTTTAAATCCAAGCATAAATATTACAAGGCAGGAGATTAAACACCAAAGAGAGTGTGTGTGTGTATATGTGTTAGAATGTGTATGTGGGGTGGGGGGCAGGGAGAGTGATAATCTGCAGACCTAGATTCATATCGGGAGACATATTAGCTTTTTGTGGGTTTAGGGTGCTCCAGCATCCCACATCTTGTGTATTCAGTGTCCTCGTGCTTCAGAATGGTGGTGGGGGTACTTTAACTAAAGCCAAATTAGATTTAGTTAAATTGCCCCTGCTGCCATTTTGAAGCATGGGATGCTGAATACATGAGATGCTGCAGGCACTTTAATTAGAATGGCTCTTGAGAGCCACTGTTATTAAATTGCCCCTGGAGCACATGTAAAGATGCCTGACAATAAAATGGCAGTGGAAAGTTTAGGAGAAGTGGAGTTTTGCAGCTGCGGGGACATTGGAAGTCAGTGCAGTTGAGCATGTTTTGGGTACAGGTAGGAAGAACACTGATTCAATGCCTCTCAAACTCATTTTTCCACTTCATTTTTCTGATGTAAATCCCAAAGGAAGGTAACGGTGACTTCTGCCTGTGACACACTAGCACTTGTAGATAGACTCTGTTATATGCATCTTAAATCTAAATAACTAAATAATTACAATAAATTACTTCTATTACACACACACAGAGCGCCAGAGCCACAGAATATAGGGAACCTTTCACATAGTTGTGGAATGCAAGATCTAAGGAGTCAGGCCCATAGTATGTAATATAAGGTTTCTTTTCCCCAACTCTATCCTGCAGGAACAACAGGGATCTGTGTTATGTCAGTAGAATTCAGATGCTTTTGTAAAAGTAAAAATATCAGTCAGGGAAAGCTACTAAAACCTCATGGACATTTTTGCAATCATTTGATGTAGAAAGAATTCTTTTTTAAAATCAATACAGCATGTTTCATCTGCTTCTCAGTTTGTTATATATTACTAAAGGCAGTTACTAGAAAACAAGACTATTTAGGGGTTAATTATAGTATAATTGCTTATTCCCCATTGGGAATCATAATGTTTATATTTGTGTCATCAAAAGTGGGTGTTTTTATTTAATAATGAAAAAATGTAAACAGTTGTAGTTGTCTTCTGCAGGGTTAAAAAATTATTTGTTTTTTATGGTTTTAAATGCTGTGTGAATTATTAAATCACTTCTTTTCAAAGCTGTTATTAATAGTTCTATTGAAATGGCTATCCAATTTTTCATTTAATAAAACTGCACTATCAGCAGGCAAGTTTTGTTTTGTTCATATTTCAATAGTATCTTTTTATAAAAAGTGTTTAAAATGCCTCAACATTTAAAAAACTCAATATTTTAATGTGAGAAAACCCATTTTATTTAAAAATTTGTGCAGCAGTTTGCCCAATCAGAACATGATGTAAATGGAGACTGAAAAAGATCAACTGGCAGCTGAGCCATGATTATCTAGTTGTATTTGAAAGTGACTATAGGCCTGAGAACAGTAAGATTTAATACGAATAATCATTGACTTCTTATTGTATATACCCTTGTTATAATATAACATACAGTAACAATGCTTTCCTTTTTTGTCTTTCCTTTTGTTTTTTCACTTGAGTGGATAGCTGCTGTAGTGATACATCCCTGGCTTATGTCATGGAGCTGCTATGTAATTATTATGCTGATTCTTCTGTTCAGGGAACCAGTGATTTATGTGTATAAAGAAGGAGGCTGTGGAAATTCCCTAACTTCCAAATGATGCCTAATCACTTAGTAACTTCAGCTTTGTAGAATGTATTTGCTCTTTCTCTCTATGCATTTGTAATTCTTTTCAGTATCATTTACTAAATGTATGAAGGCTGAGATAGAACCAAATCTTCAGATCCAATCCTCAAACATTAAATTTAGGAGGAATTTGAATCCATCTTAGTGTTCCAATTTTAATTTCCCCCTCTCTCTCTAACAAACCAGAGCAAATCTCTTGTCCCAGATAGTTTTTTTTATGAAGTTTAAACTCTGGAGCAAGATAATGAAACTTTTGTCCCAGACTCATCTGTAAGCATACTGGTGTTATCCGTTTTGACTTGGTTAGCTAATGTCTAGGGTCTTACAGGCTGATTCCTTTTGGAAGGGAGCAAAGGGAGACTGTTTCCTTGCTCAGTATTTAATGTCTCATTTTCCAGTCAGCATTCTCTCCATAAAAAGCTTTCACACTTATCTTTTTCTCTACAGTTCTCTGAATGTCCTTGACTTCATGCTGCCTCTCTGGCTGCACACAAGCATTACATTTAGATTACCCTAACCAAGCTTAGGGTGATCTAAATGGCTGGGGTGTGCAAGCATGCACAAGGCTTAGGTTGCCCTAAAACTGGTGCGCCCTGTCTAGAGTTAGCTCTAGATGAGAACTAAGTTTAGATTGGCATAGGGTTAACCCAACCTAGTGAACTCTTGCATGAGTCCCCAGCACAGCCAAGGAGCTGGGAAAGCCCAACCACTTTCCACAGTCCCAGGGCCATGCTCTTTTTACCTATCCCCAACCCTGACCAGGCTGTTTCCCACCCCCCAGCCAGCACACTCCCTCCTCCCCCAGCTTACTTGCCTCTGGCTGCCCATATGAACACTTGCACGTGGCAATCCTGACTCAGGTTTAAGTAGCTTAAACTAAGCCACTTAAACCTGTGTCCAGTCTTCTGAATGCCTGTGCACACCTGCTATCTGCTTCTGTAGTACTCAGTCTGCTCTCACACCGAGATTTCTCCCAAAATAGTGACCTACCACCTCAATTTGCATTCAAGCCCCGGTGAAGCTCTCATCATTCCCAAGTAGCTTAGCTCCTACCTGTCTTACACATAGTTTGTATTTGGGTGTTGACTCTTACTGTTTTTGCTATTTTCCTCCAAAAGGAGACCATCCGCTGTTTACATATAACTTAAGCCAGGAGCACCAACTACATTCACTAGGCTCACCACACTTCCAACCAACCCCAAGCATAACACTATTCACTTACAAAACCTTTACTGGTTTATTTATCTAGAGGGATTTCACAGAAAAATAACTGAAACGTTTCTTTTGCCGAGAGTCACGACAATAGGAATCCAAAAAACATAGGGCAGTGTCAAAGCAGAAGAAGGAAGTGATTAGGTGCCAAACGAGGTGTAAAGATAGTGCTCAGACTTATCCGCTTTACAGAAGTAATGGCAGTGCGCTTTAACACACAGGTTAAAACATTACTTGTGCTTCTGCATGGGTTAAATCTGTCCATAAGATGGTTGCAAAGCCATGGGCTTCATCCCAGAGCTGAACCCAGTTATATCAGCTGATGCTGTAGTTCTGTGTTTTTAATCAACCTAAACAAAGAAACGACATAGAGGAAACAACTACAACAGCAGAGTAAGTGCTAGCGTGGCTCTTTTTGTGATGCAGAAGTACCCAAAACATCTTTTTATTAGAAGTCTTCTATTATCTGCTTGTTATAAAACTGTCACTTCACTTTAAGAACTTAGCTTAGAAAAAGCTATGCTGCTATATTCCAGATAATTATTTTTAGCTTGTTATTTATGTTTGTACAGTTTTGTAGAGCGAATGGCATAGCAAACCAAACATGGTCCTTGGGATGGGCAGACCAGTCTGGCCAGAATAAGAACTATTTGAATCTCAGTTTGACCCTTGATTTGAACCAACTCCTTCTCATGTGTTTTTGTTTTAGCTTTAGGGTTACTTTAATTAACTTTCTCCCCACTCCATATGTAATACCCATAAACGTTTAATGGCAACCTCGCTGGGGCAGCCTCAGTCCTTTTGCTTAGTGTTGAGCTGAATGGAAATATTATATGATCTGAACAGCAATATTTATATTTAGCCTGGAATTCAAGCTTAACACAAAAGGATGCCAAAGCTCATAGACCCTAAAAATTATAATCAGAAGTTTAAAAGTGTAGCGGGACAAGGATGCCAGGAGATTCAGTGGGTAGGATGGAGAGGGCATTTTTAGCAGGCGGTTGCTACAGAGGAACCTGCTTTTGGCAGGAAAAATGGGAAAGGTGGCAGGACAAAGCAAGAGAAAATTAGGCAATCTCAAAGCAAATTTTGAATACATTTCAAATAAAGCATTCACATTTTTCAGTACTTTCATGTTAAACAAGCATGGTTCATCCTCATTCCCACATTTTCTATCAAAAGAATAAGGCACTTAACTATCTTATAAGGTGCAGAGTGAATTTCTCTCACTTGCTGCTTAGGCAAAGTACAATACGGTGCAAAATGAAGTAAAGGTGGATTTACTATATGCTGCTCTATAACTCTTTAGATTATGGGCTCCAAAATGCATTAACAGCCCCCTACAGTGTTCCATGGTATAAAGGACCTTTATATATTGGGTAGTTGCTATTGTACTGCTGCATCGGCGATGAATGGTATTTTGCTAGAGTACAGGCACTCTTTAATGGGCCCTCCCATTTTTTGTTTACACACACTGCTCCTCTCATCTCATGATTTGTTTTTTTGTGGACACCTGCTAATCTATAGGAAGAATGAGGGATATTTTACTCTTCTGGGGGATCACCATATATCTTTCTCCCTTCCCTAGCATCTGTGGTTTGTACGCTTTAAGGGAAGCAGAAGGATTGAATAGGCTTTGGTGTGCAAACATAAAGAGTAGTTGATAAGAGTATTATGAAGGTCGATACAGTGCAGTTCACAGGCTGCATGTTACTATAGATCCCATTAGTTTTACTCTAGAAACAACTGGTCCTTCTCATGAACACAGGCGGATTTGTACAAGCCTAATGCTTGTTCATCACATGACAGCCTGGATACTGGCGCAACTATTAAAGAAATCTAGTGTGTTTTCTTGAGTCAGTGCCAACATTAACTAGTTTCGTGAGTTTGGGTGAGTAACAAATCAATCTTTTAGAGCTGGCAAGACAGGAGCTGCTTAAGAAATCATTTGTGCTGACACTTGTGAGATGGCAAAGATGCCTAATGTGTCTGGTGTTCAGGCTAAAAATATGTGACATGAGAAAGCTGTTATCAGTAGGCCTCAGAAAAAAGGCAGTTGCCCGGCTGACTTCAAGATGAGTCTGTACTTGCAGTGACAGCTGCAGGAAATCATATCGTGACTTTTTCCTCATCTCTTCAGATAGTCTTTTGACCACTGCTGGGTTGGAGATCATGTGTGCTGCAGTTTGTTGCAGGGTGGGAAAATAAAGCTTTGCTTTCAGAGTTGTAAAGTATGTGCATGCTTAAATCTAAACCTTCAGAATTCAGGTTTTGCACATGATGCAACCATGTGTATTCTGAAACCTAGTTTGAGCAAAAAGCAGACCACAGACACTGCTAGCTGTAGTAGGTTGTCTTTCCAGACAGCAGCACTGACAAACCTGGCATGGCACCTGCAATTCCCACACCCCAGCTTATTCAAGTTAGGGATTTACTTTTGGATAACTGTAGTAGTGAAGGGTCTATAGAAAGGGCCAAATCTTCAGCTTCTGTAAACTAGTTGGTATTAGGGCTGTATGAAGCTTTGGTCCCTGATTCAATTCAGTGGAGATTTGGCCCAATTTGGTGGCTGAATCTCCGAATCTGAAACAAATCAGGGGATCCTTTAGTTTCTCTGAATCAATTCAGGACTCTCCCAATTGATTCGGAGAGATTTGGTGATTTGGGCGTAGATACAGCTTTAAATGTTTTTTCTACATACCTCTAGGTAGCAGGGGCTCTGAACACTGCAGTGCTGGGGCAGATGCAGTGTCGCATAGAAGCATGGGGGAGCTCCCTAGCATGGTTGGCAGCAGACCTGGAAGTGGAACAGAAGCACTTCCAGGTCCACCAGGGAGCATGCTGCTGAGCCTCTCTGTGTCCCCCTGGCTTGGTGACTGGTGCCTCCTGGGTCTGTGGGGGCACCTGGGGTCCCCCTGTGGCTGATCACCAGGCTGGAGGGGGTGCCAAGGGGCCCACCCTGCACACTTCCTGGTGGACCCAGAAGTGGACTGGAAGTACTTCCGGTCCACTTCCAGGTTCGCTGCCAAGCACACAGGAGAGCCCCCTGCACTGCTGTGGGATGCTCCATCCACCCCAGCATTGCAATGATCATGAGCTGTACTGGTACCTCAAGGTATATAGACAAAACTTTTAAAGCTGTACCTGTGTCCGAATTGCTGATTCACTGAATCACCATCGAATCATCAGATTCAGATTCGGCTGAATCGAATTAGGGACAGTGATCCAAATCAACAGATTGAATCACTGTCCCTGATTCAGGCTGAATACAAATCCAAATTGAATAGGGTCCATTTCGCACACCCCTAGTTGCAATGGTTGAAACACCTGAGGATCTAGCCCTGTAGCAGACTTGCATTTTCAAAACATACTACAAATATTAATGTCTGGTTCCCAGGTTTCTTTCCAAGCACAACACTCATTGAGTGCCGTGAATCTGAATTCAGGACTAGGGCTCCCAGGGCTGAGCAAACAACTCTTTCTACTAATCCTGCATCTCAGTTTTCCATCTGTTTCTCCTTCTCTACACTGTATTTAGTGTGTGAGAACTTCAGTCTATAGCACATAAGTAAGATAAACCTTAGGGCTTGGATGTACCTGGTTCTCTTGTGTATGTATGGCTTGCATACAACAAGGGTTTCAGTAGTTGCTACCACATGTGTGCTGCTTGTTCTAAATGTGTTTTTTGGCACATACAGGTACTGGACTTATACCTAAAACCTTGTTTATCAAGCCAGGTTTTCTGATTATATATTGGGGCTGTCCAATTTCTGAGTACCTGGGGGCTGCATGGGCCAGAGGCTCCCTGGGCAGTCTTCCTTTAGCTCCCTGTGGGCTGTACCACCCTGCCCCACCCCAGGGGCAGGGGCAGGGGCAGGAAGTGGAAGCTGAAGGAAGGAGGGGGAACCTGAAGACCCCAGTTGATGCTGCAGCCAGAGCATGGGTGAGGGGAGGAACAGTGGTCATGTGCAAGCCAGTGGGTCACAAATTAAACCCTGGTGGACTGTGAGTTGGGCAGCCATGTTATATGTTATTCATTAGTGTGGAGATGCCAACATTCAAAAGCAATTAATAGGAACATCTGAAAGAAAAAAATATGGATGCATATTTTAGCTCCCACTGAGACGCACAGTTATAAATGCAATGACTGTCTGAAAACTGCAGCTGGTGTAGAATGCGGTGGTTTGCCTTCTCATAGGTTTGGGTTGCCAGGAGCAGATAACTCCAGAGTCTTCATTGGCTCTCAGTAGTTTTCCAGGTGCAAGCAATAGGTGACTGCTAGGGGGTGCATGGGGTTGCACGTGCCCCCCTGATGGGGCCGGTGCCCCCTGATGGCCAACACTGATGCTGTCAGTAGGGCTGGTTCCCCCCCTGATAGGGCCACCACCATCGGCAGCTTCTGTGGGTGCTCCCCCTAAATTTAGGAGGCACCAGTCACTCATGGGTGCAAGTCAAAGTTTGTTTTGATTCAAGACTAGTTTTGCCTTATAGGGCCCTCAGTGGCATGGGTCCTATGTATATAAAGGACTGACTTCTCCCTTTGCTTCAGGTCAGCTAAGGGAAACCTTCTCTATGTACCACTGATGTACCAAGTCCATTTGGGAAAACCCCACGGGAGGTCGCTTTTGGTAGTTGCCTCTGTTCTACAACTCTGTCTCCCTTGAGGCCTGCCAGAGCCAAGCCTATAAGGTCAGAAGTGATGTAGGGCCTTCCTATTTGGGCAGAGCTTTAGCACACCTGGCTAAGCTGGGATACTGTTTAGGGGCTTTTTGCTCCACAGGCTATTTTAATACTCTATTGACTTTTATAAGGTAACTTTTTCTTGTTCTTTTCTCTTACTTGTTTTATAAATTACTTTTTTTCTTTTCTGTAAGATATCCTGAGCCTTTTGCAGGGAAGGTAGCTTATAAATCTTGGAAATAAATGAATGAATGAATAAATAAATACATATTTTAGTGGAACAAAAGGGAAATAATTTTATTTCCCCCACATTGCGGATTTGCCTCTTAAAAGGACTCCTCTCCTGCCTCCACTGCACCCCCCTCTTTTTTAAAGATCTCTTATGCTGTTTAAGATGGAAGGGTTGGAGATAGATGGCCACAAGGTTCCAATTTTGTTTACCTTTACAAATAAGCCTATTGATTTCCATAAGACTACTCATGTACTTTGGGCATTTCACATGAATAAACATTTTAAGAGCCAGGGCTTACAAATCCATCTTCTCTGTAGTTTGAAAAACTATAGGAAATCTTACATAGAAACATAAAACCAAGGAGGGCAGAGAAATTGTGTGAAGGTAAGAAATAGGCCAATATAAATACTAAAAAAACCCTTTCAAAAGAAGTCTAGAAGACTGCAGTATCTACAGCTGCTTTGTCAGTGGTGAGAGATTTATTAGTAGGTAGCTTTCAGGCATTTTGCAGATGGGATGCTGACACATTGTAGAGATGCATGGCAAGAATAATATAAACAATGATCAGACACTGCTGTGCTGTAATTGCAGGCCATAATCAGTACTACAGCTACAATTGGTTTCACTGGAGGGCAGAGCAGCCCAGTTTCAACACAGAAATTTTTTTAAACTTGCATTTTGTAGAACTTTATTATTTAGAGCAGTTCCAACTGAGCCAGTAAAGTGAGTATGGAAAATATTTTTCCGTGTATCTGAAGACAATCCAATGCAATAGGTCATTTAGCCCTGTTTATAAAAAGTGCAAAAATTGGTTGGAGTGATTATCTCCAAATTTGGAGATACTTAATAACAAGTCTTAGCCCAAATGTATATAAACTGAAAACTGTGCTGCTTTTCTCTGCACTTCAGATGATTTATTTGAAGTACATCACCACTTAGCTGATTCCTGTGGCTGAGAATAGATGATTGATGAATGTGTAGATTACCGGGATACAAGAAATCCAGCCTATGTTTTTGCAGTCATTTCTGAATTTTCTATCTGCCTATCTCTCACTTGGTTATAATCATTGAGCTGATGTGTCTGACTAATTTGCAAAGCTGCTTCTTGCAAACCTAAACAAGTCAGGTGGCAGTGAGGTTTCTGGTTCTGTCTTGCCTTATTTTCCAGTTTTGCACAAGGCCCCACTGAACACTGCTCAGATTAAACACATGCTTAAATGCCTTGATGGCTTTAGACTTATGTTTCCTAAAGCAGTCTAGAGTGCTGAAGAATACTGACATACTTCTGGTAGCATTAGTACTGTCCAGACCTGGCTACACAATAGAATGATATAATACAATATGATACAGAGAGGCACTTTTATGACTCTCAGAGAATGACTTACCCTTAGTCATTCCACTTAACCTTACAGATCAGTTTGACTCTTCATAAGTGCATGCTTGCAAACACGCACACATATTTGGAAGCACTATAAAAAATTCAAAATTTGGGTAATAAAGTTGATGATGTATTGATTTGTTAAGAGTGAGTATCACCAAGACTTCTACATGGGTTACCATTATAGGAGATTGCTAACAATCTTTTTAAAGCACTGTTTTATGGATACACAGGACTCTTAGTCAGCTCTTGGCCTTTGGTCTGTGACTATCAAAAAAAAAATGACTGCCACTCCCAACTCTGCAAGGGCTTTCTGTAATGTGAGTTCGGGTCTCCTTGGGTCCTGGCTGAGAACAGTTAATTCAATAATACAATTCCTGTGAATATCCGCTCACCTCTGTGAAGTGAATAAGGAGGGAGTGGTTTGTCCTTTTCCAGTTTACATCCAGAAACACTCAACACAGCCCTGATCTTCAGACTTTGACTTCACTGGGGCTACTTATAAATTAAAGCTGCCCAACGTGTTTGAAAATGAGGGCTAAGTATGTCAGTTCAATTGTTTGATATTCTGCAAAAAATTTGAATATACATATATTTTTCAAGTAAAACTGAAAGTTACTTGAATCTTCACAACATAATTGCAAACATGATGGACAGTGCTCAGAAATGAAGGGAAAGCCAGGAGAAAAAGAAGATCAGCAGGTTCAAAATAGTGAAAGTACTGGATTGAAACCTGTTTTTCTTTATTTAAAGAATTCTTGGAAATATTTACTAATGGGCTTTGAAATGTTGATAATGGGCTGGTCATGATAGCAAAAAATACTTTCACTCATTCATCTGACTAAAATAAAAAGAAACTCTTAAGTTTCTTTCTAGCATTTTTCACTTTCTGTTACCTCTTGGCAGCAGTGAGTCCAAATATATGTTCTTACCAATATGTGTGCATCCTCATCCCCTTCACAGTATGGAGTGCTGTCTATGAAGTCTTTTGTTTTCAGAAAACAAAGAACATTGAGGATTTAAAAACTGATATGAAAGTAGTATTGGCATAAAAAAGACAAGAGAAAAAATGTACTGAAGGTTATCTTTTGGACACACTAACCTTGATGGTGTCTTTTGACATTTCTTTTTTGTTTTTATAATACAAGTCGTGCAATTGGAACAGGGAAAGAAGAGAAGACATTTTTTTTAGATGAAGTTGGGGGCATTCCTGAACACAATGGCAAAAAAAGAGTTGTGTTGGCTCTGGATGCTTCATGTTATAATAGCTGGCAGCCAAGGCTGCAAGGCGACTCTTAACAGTGGCAGACAAGCCAGAGAGAGCTGTTTCCATAGATTTCCCAGAAGAATTCCCTAAGGATTTCCTTAAGAAAGGAGAAGAAGGAATTTGATGAGGTTTTATCCTGCCTGCTTTCTGTCAGAACAGTTATGCAGATTTTGGCTGATGGCCAGCAGAGAAAACATTACAAAGGTCAAATAAAATGTTTTTTAACTTTGTATCATAAAATCTTTCTTACACCTGTAGTGTATCCTATGACTTCAGTGTGTGTAAGCAGTAATTATTAGTAAAGCTTTATCATACGTATTATGTCACTTAAAGCAAAGTTTCTTTCGTTATGTACCTGGAATATACATGATTCTAGAACAGTGGTGGCTTTGATTTACTGAAAATTAAAATAAGAACCAAAAAAACCCCATAGTAGCTCTTCACCACAGGCTTTTCCAATGAACTCGCTTGCCAGTGGAAAATACATGCACAAATTATGTTAATTTGCTTACATCTACTGATACCATCAAGCTAATCCTCATGAGATCAGTAGCAAACACATCCAGCAGATCCATCTGAGCTGAACTGTGAGTTGATTGGACAAATTCCGAATGTTCAAGCCTTGCTTATTGAATCAGCTCATTAAAACACAACTGAACTCTTCACATTAGGGCTTTGGCTCCCTTTGGACACTGTTTACATTTTGCCTTTATCTTATGACATTTGAACAGTCTGTTCAGTCAAAGTCTGCTCTTGAACTAAGCTTGAGAAATGTCTGGATGGAGATGCCAAATATCCCTCATCTCAAGGAAGAGTTATTTATTTCAAGGCGTCTTTTTCTCCCTCCCTTCTCATTCCTTTTTTCTCTTTGATATACTGTTAACAGGAGGAAAAAAGAAAAAGATAATAGAACCAAGGTTTTTAAGAACACTCTAGAAGTTTAGAAAAAAGTCCAAATCTCTTGAAACTGCTAGAAAAAAAAACAAACTTTCAACAGAATCACCCAAATGTGTATCTGCTGATTCTATTATACTGGTCTCAATATTATATAATGAATGCTCTTACTAATGGCCTGATCTAACCCATACTTTAAGTCAATGGAAAGACTTGATTTGAAGCTTTTGCTTTATAGAAGGACCTGATTCTCTAGTCTACACATATTAGCAATTCCATTCCATTCAGGTGACTTCTGGGGGAAATATTCAGATTCTGCACAGGATAAAGAGAAGGTAAAATTTAGGCTTTTTAGGGTTTTTTTTCCTGGTAAAAGACCACTACCATAAGTCATATGTCAGTCAAGTACAAACTGAAAACAAGCCATACACATCACATCCACCAGCTGTTGTTTGGGAGATACTATAGACCAGGGGAAAATGTGAATCCAGGCAGAAAGAGACACAGGCCCAATTTTTCAAAGGTAGTCAGGTGTTGCTCTACTCAGAATTGTGAGTTCTCAGTGATTTATGTGCCTAAATTTCCTTTTTAGAAGTGCCTAAGGATATATCTTCACCATGGAGCAGCATGTCCTGCCTGAGAGAGCTCTGGACAAGCCATGACCACCCTTCTAAACATGGATATACACTAGTGAAGCTGTAGTGAAGCATTGCTCTGTGGCCACTTCCAAGTTCTTGCTTTTGGATTCAACTATGTTATCAAGGGCTATTGTACTCCAGGTAGGATTTGCTCTCGGAGAAGGGCAGGATTGACTTTTCCCATGACTACCTTCACCTGTTGGAAACTAAAAGTTATATCTTTACTATAAAATGAGGAATGTTTTTATCTCCAAATAGCAATCTTGAGATAAAGATTTCTCTGGAAACCACTTCCTTTTAAGTTTGGCCTCATCTAATTAAATCTAGATTTCCCGAGTTAAAATCTGCCTGTCCTTTTTCTTTACTAAGCTTCAGTATCAAGATGGCTAACTCCAGATAGCCATTTATGTTATGATACTGGTTGTTGATGTGATGGTTATGATATTCCCCTGTATCATTGCGTTCCCCATCCAGCTTGCAGCCCAGTTCTGCCACTGGGCAGATTTTCTACCATCTTTGTTAACTAGATTAAATTAGAGTGAATGTGACTCTTAGTCTAGAAGTGGCACAATCAGACAGAGGCAGATAAACACTGAACTAAACGACTTCAGTTCTGAGTCTACTGAATCAAAAAATATAGCCACGTATAGAAAAATGGATCTAAACACTTGCTGATTAGTATAAATAAATATAAATAGAAGACCATCTCTGGACCATACAGTAGTGGTTCAATATATGTAAATACTGCTGCTCACATGCTGCTTGCAATGGAAATCAAGGGCACGCGCTGCATGAGCAAGAAAAACATTCATTTGATTTTTTTTTTTAATGTACAAGCTAGCTGCATGAAAGGAAGGGTATTCCAGAAGTTAAGGCAGTAGCCTAGACTTTGGGAGACATGAGATCAAATCCTTGATCCACCAGAGACTTCTATACCACCTTGCATGAGGCACCTAAGCTCCTCAATTCCCCATCTTAAAAAGAGGATAATAATATGTCCCTATCTCTGTGGGGATTGTGAGAATAAGTACCTAGAAGATTATGTAATATTCAGATATCACTGTAATGGGTGCCCTATCATCACTTTAAAAAGAAGTTTAAAAGGCAAGTTTTCTTTCCATTGCTGTAGTTAGCATTGCTAGTCTGAGGTCAGGCAAAAGGCAGGGGAGGGTGACATAAGCTTTCGTAGGCAACAGTTTACTTTGTCAGATTTGTAGCATCTGACAAAGTAGGCAGGTGTCCATGAATGTTTAAGCATTTCTAAATGAGTTAGTCTATAAGGTACCACCCTGCCCTTCCTTCTGTGTCTGTAGACAGCCTGCTGTTATCAGTGTCAGTTGGTTTGTATTCATGAAACCTGCACTGATGCTATTTTATTTCACATGTAGTTTTAATTTGAATGATCCAGACAATTCAAAGTGAAACTGTCAAAATCTCCCCACTTCACCTGGGTTTGATGTGAAACTACATTTCCAGTCCCTCTCAAGCATAAAGCACGATTCTGGTTTGTTTGAGCTTGTGCCCAGGTTGATGGTAGTTTTGCACACATCAGCAACTTTTCCCCTGAGCTGAGCTTCAAGTTTGCAATAAAACCTGAACTCAGATGAGTTTTGTGGGTTTGGGGTTTCACTGTAAACATATAAGAAAGCTGTTCATTCTTCCCCCCCGAAATAGTCTAGCTTCTATCGTTTTTATTCAACTCTCCAATTTTGGTGCCTTTGCCACTTCTAATATTACTTTGTAGTTTAGAAGCCGGTTGAATTTTACCTATCAAATAAACTATTTGCTGCAGTTTTCCAAACCGTAGCTAATTATGCTTGGCCATTGGGTTTTTAGTGGTATCACACTTACTAAGAGTTTAGTCAACAAGCAAACCCTGCTCATTTCTTTTAGTTGGCATAAATTGTGAAACCCGAATGTAATGAATTTTGTTTACAAGTATGCATCATATTAAACTGAGGCCCACTCAGTTTGTTAGGGAAGTATAATCCGCCTCTGCCAAATTTCATATTTGTGTTTAAGTGGCGGTTGGCCATTGTTTCTGTAGGTTAGCAAAAGGTTTAATTACACAGCACTTCTCCTTCCCCTTACAGGACACTGGGAGCATTAGAGCAGTGCCTTTCAAGCCTCAGATACCTGTCCCAAGTGCAGGAACCATTCCAACTCTAAACAATAGTAATGTAGCTTTTGCTTCTCAATCGTGGTCTCTGTTTGTTAGTTACTCACCTAGTGCTCCCCAGTTGCATTAGATGTATAACGTGCAGAAAAGCCTATAGAAATTATTTTTAATAAGGGAAATCTTTTTCCAATCCCTTTTTGTGATTTCCCCCCCCCAGTAAAACTATGTATCAATAAATGTATCAATATTTATGTATTGATATTTATGTATCAATAAATGTGTATCAGTATTTAGGGGTGAAACATTTTTGCATGCAAACACAGAATATTTGTAACCCAGTGCATAGATTCATAGATGTTGGGGTCGGAAGGGACCTCAATAGATCATCGAGTCCGACCCCCTACATAGGCAGGAAAGAGTACTGGGTCTAGATGACCCCAGCTAGATACTCATCTAACCTCCTTTTGAAGACCCCCAGGGTAGGGGAGAGCACCACCTCCCTTGAGAGCCCATAAAAGTTATGGGCCATAATTTCCTTTTCACTGAACTGATCTGCATACTGCTGGTTTAGCAGCTTTTACCTAGTATAACAATGAAGTAAAAAAGAATCTGAGGTTCTGGGCTCACAAGCAAGTTATTGTGAGGCAAGTTGGGTATGAATTTATAGCATGTCATCTGCTTCCCAGGAGCTGGTGTGTGCATGCTCTTACCTGTGGAAAATATGAAGTAGCTTACTTCTCAGTGAAAGCGGGATAATCTACCTTGCACTTACCTCTGGGTAAATGTGTACACATAAGCAATTATTGTGGAGCAGCTGACGCCTAGTAAGTTCACACCCTAGATCATCTTGTGGTAACTTGTTCTTGTGCCCATACCATTACGTTGTTGCTCTGGGGTCTGAACTATTTTATTCTCTTGCTGTTAACAAGTAAATCACAGGAATATATGGATTGCCATGCCAATCTGATTGTTTATAGTCTGTTTAGTCTGGTACCATCCCCAGCTGTCATGCCCAATTAATTGGTGGTACACAAGAAGGCAAACTCTACATGAATCATATTAGTGATTACACAATGCTTGAGTGGAATTATTTTATAACAATTGGAGGTAATCAGTTTATGCTCAGGATTTAATCACTCATGTATTACTGCCCCTGCCCCACATTCATTTAAAGGCACCATGGGATCTGATCCCAGCTCCCAACAATTGTGCCATGGCAGGAGGTGTGATTTTTTTTTTTTTTTTTTTTTTTGCTATCAGGGATCCCATTTGCACCCTTTCTACCCAGGATCCTTGGCCCTCCCTGTATTGGCAAGTTAAAAGTCAGGTATCTGCAACCCAAAGTGACCTTGGGGTTGTCCCAGGGCCTGGGCCAGGATCATTCAAGGACTTTCCTCAGGCAGTTAAAACTTGGAAGAGACTCCTGGTGATGGGGGAGCCAAAGGACCTTCATAGGCAGGGGAGCCCTTCAGGTCCCTCCTTGGAAACCTCTGATTTCCTGCATCTGGCAGCCAAAGGAGCTGCAGGACATAGGGTTTAAAGTCCCCAGTGGGAAAAGCCATTCCTCTGTCCCCTCTGGCAGCTTCGTCCTTCATGCAGGGGAGCTTGGGTGCGGGTGTTGTTGGCATTAGGTATGTACCACATTTAATTTAAAATGACATACAAAACAACCATAAAAATGCTGTTTTGCCATTTTATGGTGCCTTAAATTGAGTGCATGGGCAGCACCCTCAACATTTGTGCTGCGATTAACATGTTAACTGTTGCATAAATGTAATGTGTAGAGTTAGTTATCTTCAAGCAGTGACCAGAAAGTATCTATTCCTGTTTTAAAATCAAGACTTTTTTTTTCTTCATGGCTTTCTCTGGCAATATATTTCACAGGATAACTACCTGTAGCTGCTTAATTGTACAGGCATATTCTTCTTCATCATGATTATTTCATAGAGTGTTAAGCATATTGCAGAGGACCTAAACAAGCATAATTCCTACTCTGAACTGCTGGCACACTGAGTGTTAGGTATGATGCTAGAAATGGAGGACATGACTAAAGGGGAAGATGTGCTGAGGAATGACAATGGTTAAAAAAACCCCATTGCATGATTACTCAGTTGACAGGAAAGTGGGACTTGCTTCACTGCACATGACCACTTATTTTGTTACCAACAGTGGCCAGTACAAAATGATCTGGAATAAGGTGCAAAGAGCTCTTGCAGTAGGCAGACAAAGGATAACCACTCCCTGAGAAAAATAACTTCCTAACTCCAAATAATGATTGGATTATGTTTTTGAACCATGAAGGTTTCTATCCATTTCCAAAACACACACTATTATAATAACTGGATATTTGTCTTCCTGATAAACAGCTGATTCTAGTTTGACTCCTGCTCAGCTTTTAAACCAAATGACATGACATGGCAAAGAATTCCACTGCTCTTTTATGCATGGAATAATCTCGTGAAGACTCCATGAAGTAACAATCCTATCTGCTTCCCATTGCATCCCTCTGCACAACCTGCTCTGCTTGTCATGTGCATGGTAAATTGCCAGCTGTAATGCCTAGGCAGATGGCCAGCAGTTGCTACTGATACCATTAAAATTTTTTGTGTATTTATATGCTACAAACATATAGAACCCCTCAAACCTACAAACCATGTGAGCAGCCAGCTTATTTAACCAGACCTTGCCATCCTACCTGCTTCCTTTGTTGGCTATGGCAGCTGGTGGTACTTTAATATCTGTTGTGAACTCTTCAGAATATGAATGTCTCTTACTGTGGGTTTGAACCTGATTGAACACAGTGGAACCCATTTGGAACTCGTTTGATTCTTTGGTAATGGGTGTGATTTTACTTGGTTGTGAGGACCAGGAAATGCCTAGTGAGCTCTTCCAAGCTTACAGGTTTTGGGCAGTTTTCTCATCTAATTTTCAGCCATCAGCTTGAGAGGGAGGGAGGGAGGGAGGAGTTTGAGTCTACTATTCAGAGTTACTCAATATCTTGAAAATCAGCTTTCTCTTTGGGCTACTCAATCTGGAGCATTTCTCTCTTTGCAGACTTTGAATCCAGAGCCATGGGAGAACAGCTAGCTATACAGGCAAGGGACTGAGCTAGGTCCAGAGAAAACACTGAGCTTCAGCTCTCTGCATAGCGGCTCCACATTCTCCTCCTCTGCCTCCCATGCAAGGGGGAGGTTAGTTGGAAGAGAGGACTGTAGCTGGTGGGAAGAACATAGGAAGGACACAAGGCAGGAGGAGAGCTGGAGTCTGGCTTGGGAGAGGGAAGAGGAGGTAGGCCAGAAACTGGACTCTTGGGTGGAGGGGGATAATGTGAGCTAGAACGAGAGGAGAACAAAGGGTGTGGTAGCAGCAGGAGATAGGGAGAGGAGGCAGGCCTTGATCAGAGAGAGCAAGAAGACATGGGATTTTGGAAGAGGAGCGTAGGAGGGAATGTTTGGGAAGAGTGCACTGCTTAGAGCTGTCCTGATGCTGGGAAGGAACTTAAAGTTCTGGATAGGAGGTCAGGCAAAGTAATCCGATGGTTCCTTTTGGCTTTCAAATCTGTTAAACTATATCTGGTATCTTCCCAACATTACTAGCAGCTTTACTTTCCTGGGTGCTGCTACAATAACAACAGCAACAGTCCTAATAAAATGGACTATAATGTACTCACTGTGGCCATTACAGAAATAGCGAGTTTTCTGGAGGGATGTAAATAGATAGGAGTATGACTTCATGCCTGTTGGAGGTGGAACATTATCTGAGTAGGAGTAGCTTCTGTTTCAGGTGTATTTGTATCATGGGCCAGGAAGTCAGGTTATATTTTGTTTCATATTTTTATGTGATATCTTTATCACACTGGAAAAATCAATGCAGAGCGCAGTAGGGAGGGCATGGCAGGGGAGGCGACATTATATACTAACTTTACACATCTAGCAATTTATACCAGTTGAAGTTCTGACCCATAAATTACAGATGTTCTAGGTTGATCCTAAGCACTCTTTCCTCCTGCTATCCAGGTCAATGTCAGAGGAACTGCTGAGGGTGGCAACTTCTCACGTTGGGTGTGAGAAGCTGCTGCTAGGTCATACAACAGAAAAGGACACTATCTTTTGGTGAGTCAGGCTTGTTAATTTGGTAATATGCATAAACCCTTATCATAAATGCATTTGTCTGTTCAGAGACAGTTGTTTCCTCTAAGTCTAGGGTCCTATTCTCCGATATAGTATCCTAATAAGCCCCACTGTATTCAGTGAACGTTGCCAGTATCCTGTTGTGGGAGTAAAGGGCTCTGGAGTTTAACAGAAATACTCTATAGACAAAAATGAGCTGTGTGACACTAGGGAATTTAGTTGTGGTAAAACATACATATATCAACACAGTAATTTCCTTCAGGGTAGGAAACTACCATTGCTTTTTTTTTATTGCTGCACTTTTGTTTTATTGAAGAAGCTGAAGATTTCCCAGTGCTAGATTTAAGATTCTGTATCAGCCTAGCCAGTACATTTTCTGTCTTTGTTGATATTTGCATTGAAATCCCAAATGAGTTAATAGGCTTGTAATTCTGCAAATTTTATGTGTATAACCCTATTTGTGTATAAAGCCTGCTTTGAAGTTCAGACTCCTTAAAGAAGAGTTGCACAATCGTTAAACTAAAATCTCTTTTTCTTTCTGCAGTGTTGCTCTTTGGGTTCTTCCTTTAACTGATAGAAATCACGTGGAGTCACTAGTATTATACATAGTTTACTAATGCCCTGAACTCAGTGCCAAGCTGTTTGGTCATATCTGCTGTTTTTTAAAATAAAAGTTAGAGATGACCTGCATATGACTTACTGTGAAGTTCAGACATCTTATTGCATGCATTTTTATTGCAAAACAGTTAATACTACTGCAGAAATTAATATAGGCTGGTGGTGTCACTTACTTTTCAGGAGTCCCAGATGCTACACCCATCAACTGGCATGTTCTTTAGTTAAGCAAAGGTGGTTTTTTGGGTTTTTTTTTTTTTAACTTATCTTTCATTACATTGCTGCTTGCCTCACAACTTCTCCTGATTCAAGTAGTAAACAAAACCAAGGACAATGTGGAAAACATCTGAAAGTAAGTTAATGCCAGCTGCAGTCACATCAGTAGCCCAGTTTATATTTAGGGGGGAAGTGTGCTGGAGAAGAGGTCGAGAGTTCACTCTGGGATTCATCCTTGGTGCTTGAATCAGAATGACAAATTCTGCTAAAGTCTTTCCAAAAACATGCGCTATGCCTTCTCCATCTGTCTGCAAGCATTGCAGTTTGCAGTTTGGGGAAAACTATTTGAAAATATGGGGAATATTGAGCACCTAAGCTGTTGCCAACAAGCTACCAGTTGGACAAAAGGTCAGTTTACACTGTACAGCAGATTCACATTAGTATTTTTAACCAGGTCTCCTAGTCCTGATGTCCAGTGTACCACAGACTTCCAAAGCATTTTCATCCTTAATCCCAATCTTGACTATATAGGTATTTATATAGTCCCATTCACTACCACACAATGAGACCCTCCCCCCCCCCCCCCAAATACTTAAGGATGTATTCATACAGCATGCACAAGAGGTAGGAAAATACTATTATTATCCTCATTTTACAGATTGGCAACTGAGATCAGAGATGTCACCAAAGGGAAGTCTTTGACAGAGTTGCTATTGAACACTTATTTACTGAATCCCAGGAGAAATTTAACCACAAGATCTTCCTGTAAACCCTTTTGTATTGGAATTTGCACAAGAATAGCCTTTTCTACAAGATTTACTTTTTTCCTACTTCTGATTGTTCAGAAAAACAGACTCTCTCAATTGAAATTGAGTATTTCAATACTTTTGCTTCTTACATATTAAGAAAAAAAAGATTATTTAAACCTACTCAAAGATCCACTGAAAATCTGTTTTGGTTCTTACTTTAATCACTTGCTTTGGACCTAAGAGCAGGTGATGGCATATTCCTTTCTTCTTATTGCTTGCACTGGAACATTGGGACAAGTTAACTTAAAATTGGGCCAGGGAGCTTGAGCTGAAGGTTTTGCAAAGCTCTGAATTTAAAAGGATGGTAAGAACAGTTCATCTTTACTGGCATTATTAGTGCAACCGGTCCTGCTTCAAAACTGGTTCCCTAAATTATTACATTTCCAGGAGTTGCCAGGAAGCTGGGACTTTTTCAAACTTTGGTAGTTGGGGGGATTGGCTAATTTATTAATTTAGGGCTTGGAAAGCTATTTTCTTGATCACAGTACTACAGTCTGGCAGAAATTACACTAATGCTCTTTAAACAAAGCTGTCTGATGGGGTGATCCTGCGAGATATTGTAGGTTTATGATTTCCAGCCACGAGAAATATCTCTTGCTGAGATTATATATGTAGGTATAAAAGCATCCTATAGTGAAGGGGTTAAGAATATACAAGGGTGAGTCTTGTAGCTCAATTTATCTTGGTAACCCAAGATGTTCATGAGTGTGGAACACTCTTACTACTTCAGCTATTTTGGTATTAGCTTCCCCACCAAGTCCTGACATGCTTTCATCCATGCATGCTTCTTGGGTTTCACAGGGGGTGAAGTTTGGCGGGGATCTGGTGACAAACAGGCCTTGATCTCTTGGATGCAATGCTGAAAAAAGTTGTTTGTACTTTTTGTTTCCTCCATTGGAATAACTGAAGGCATTTTTCTTTTCCTGCGCTTGGCTATATACTTGTTAATTAGTGTGGAAAACTATGCAAGATTCTCTGATAAAGAATAACTGATAGAGGCTGGACTCGATTTTCCGAGGTCCCTTCCAGCCCTAATGAAATCTATGAAATCTATGATAAAGAAAGCAGAAAACACACAAACAAATGCACAAAATATAAAAGAGCCTCTAATATTAACTTTTTATGATCCAGTTTATCAGAAAATGCAGAAAGAGCAAGACAAACTGATGCTTTCACTTTCAAAAGCAGAGCAGACTCAGGCATTTAGCCTCAGAAGTCAGCTAGAAGTAATGTGCAGTTTCACCTTCCTGGGAGCATCGTGGTTCACAAGCATCTTGGATTACCAAAATAAATTCAGCTACAAGACTCACTTTTGCATATTTTTAACCCCTTTGCTGTAGGGTGCCTTCCTGTGATAAGAGTTTGCTGGTCACACTAAGGCAGTGTGCTAACCCAGGAAGTGAACGTGGAGTGCAGCCCCTAATCTCTCTGGAGTCCAGGAACTGTGATTCTTCCTCTGTTGTAGAGGCACTTCAACCAAATCCTGAATCAGAACACCCTATAGAGACAGGAGGATTGAAATCTGAATTTGGGTTCGGGTCCAGATTTTACATCTGGCTCCTTCCAGTACAGTAGGTTAAACCCCCAGATTGTGTCTGAACTATAGGGCATTTGAAATCTACATCCCAATATTATGAGTGTCATCTTTATATAACCCACTTTATTATATATCCCCAAAAACTTACTCATTCCTTTTCCCTCTGCTACCTGGGCTACACATAGCATTAGATATGTTTTAACTAACATTGTCTTTTAGCTCAGATACTAGAAACTCTTGTGGTTTTGATCCCTGCAACTCACAGCCTGCTCAGGGATGTCACATTACACTTAGTCCTTACTGGACAGATATAGTCAAATAAATGCCAGCTTATGTCTAGAAACATGACCATCAACAGACACACCACACTATATTGCATTTGCCCCAACTGTTCATGTACTTGGAGTCCAGGACCTCAAGATTGTTTAGCCTAGAAGACTATTAAAGGACTAGATCAATAAATGAGTAGATTGAATAGATTATTATGATTCATGGGATTGTAACAGTATTGTTCCTATTGAGTCTTTTTACCTGCACTGAAATCTTGATGAGGGATTAAAATTAATATATTTAAGAACATCTTTTTGTACAGACATGGTACATTTTGATTTCCTTTATCCAAAATAAGAATATACTCTGGTGTCTCTTGTATTGACAGTTCTCTTAAGTGAGCTGAATTGTGTTTATTAGGACAAGGAACTCAGGCAGAAGTGAAGAATGATAGATCTTCATCGGTTACAGACCTCCTAGGATGGTCTTATCGCACCTGCATTATTTGGGCCAGCATTGTTTCCATTGTCCCCACAGCAGTTGTCTGTGTTCATGCATATATACATTTTTCTTTGTCCACCTCCCTTTTTTCTCTTTTGGGATATGATCTTTCCTCTCTTCCTTGTTATACTGGAGAGTGAGGAGGGTTGATAGTCTTTGTACTCCCCTATTGATGCAAGCCATTACCAGTGTTTCCATAATTGAAATAAAATATTTAGGAGCAAGTTTTTATGGCTCAAACAAAAGACTAGAATGTTAGTTCTCTTTCAGATGTGCCTTCTCCTTTCTTAGGAGAAGATACGCAGCCATCATTTCTGAACTTGAAGGCGAGGTACAGACATTCAAAAAGCTTGAGATGGAATCAATCTAAGTTAGGTGCTTTTCTGTAAGCAGCATAGTTTAGATCAGTAGCAAACGGAACACGTATTTGCCTTTTGGTGGGGCGGGGGACGACAAAATCTTAGGTTGGGTTCTGCCATTTTTAAACCAGCCTATGTGTGCCGAACTTCTGTTCTGTTACTGGTATAGACAAGTTTTTGATCACTTATACCGGTAAAAATGTAATGTCTGAACCTGGCTGGAAGGGCCTACAGTTAGCTACATAAGACCGTGCGTCAGGCTTACAGAGAAGTAGTCTGACATTCAGAGAAGCTAAGCATGCAGACCTCAATATGGGTAACAGCTGTTCAGCATCTCTGAAAATCAGGGTACTGACATAGGCGTCCAACTGTGGTTTTATCTTAGGTAGTCAAGTTTAAAAATGGTGGCATTACCTCTATGCTTATTTCTTTATCTCAAAAATGGGGAAATAACACCTTTTCACAGAGGGGTTTGTGAGATCTCAGTCATCAGTGTTTTGTGAAGTGCTGTGAGATTCTTGGGTACAAAGTACTTGAGAATTGTAAAGTATCATACTGAATAAATACAAAACATTCAAGGACCAAAAAGTAGGTCATCCCTCTTGTGTGGACTATTTTCCTCGAAAGCTGGAGCAATGGATGCCCCAACTATTAAATCAGTTTAAGTACCACCTGCAAATATTGGGAAAGGAACAAATGGCACCATAATGATCTTCGCTTTAAACATACAAAATATTATATTACTGATGTAAGAAGATTGCCTCTTTTTATTTTCAAAAATCACACTAGTCAGCACAACAGCAGCAGAAGTTCTTTTCCTTCACAATTCTGTGTGAAAAGAAACATAGCTGCTTATGCGGTTGTGGTCTTTTCAATAAGCTGATACAAGCAATACTAACTATAGCTTGCCCAGCTGCATGGGGTCAAAGATAAATGAATAAAGAGTACAACAACTAGTAGACCAAAATTCCAGTGGCTGAGCAGGTACTCAACTCCTCTCTGCAGCTCAAGTAAACATCTTGAACTGGAAACAAAACACTCCTGAATTATTTGGGTGCGTACAGTTTCAGGCTCCTAGCAAAAGGGGATGAATGAATTTCTCACCCTGCAGACAGTCAGACGGACATCTCCACTGGCTCTGCTTTGTAAATATAGGGCCTTTGCGATTTCTCAGAAGCCTTTCTTGGCAGTGTCTTAGCTGGATAACATTTGCCAGTTCTGTTTGAAAAACTGTAAAAAAACAAAAAAAACCCCCAAAATACCAAACAAACAAACTATATGGGAGAAAGTCAATGCCTAATCATTATACTCCTCAAGGCTAATCTGGGAGAACGCCATTGATTTCCATCATCTGTTTCTCTCAGTTGTGGATTTCCCTCAGTTGTGAGCTCTTAGAGGAACTCTTGCCAAGGTATATGAGCTCTATTCTGCTTTAACTGCTAATTATGCTGTGATAGTAGTATTCAGAGGGGCTGTAGTGCATATGCCAAGTTCCTGGGTGTTAATCTAGGTCTCAGCCACCTGGTGTCTGATGATGTGGTGTGTGGTACAAATTCTACCTCTTAGTCTCAAAAAAGGTTTAAAATGACGTAAAAACGACACAATCGTTATGACCCCCAGAAGCATGGCGATAAGGACAATATGTTGAATATGGGGTTTGCTTCTTTTCCGTGCATGCAACTCAAAAGAGAAATGTGTTTTTTCTAGCCCTGTGATTGTATGATTCTGTGTATTGTACAGCTATTTCACATTTGAGTTAGCTGCTATAGTTATAGGCCTTCTGTTATAGCCTAGATTTCCAAGGTTCACAAATGTGAGTGCTTTTGCGGAATTTGGGTGTACCTTCCCTTATTTTTATATGAAACATTTAGGTTTCTGTTTTACTGAAGCACAGAACCACTATGAATTGTCCTCCCCACATTATTGTGGGGAGAGGAGGGTCAAGACAAGATGTCATGCTGAATGTAGGCAAAAGAAGGAGCACTATAACATCACTTTCTCCTTGCCTGGTTCTTGGTAATACATGAAATCAGGCTTGACAACTGTAATCAGCCAGCGATCCCTGGTGCCTTTCCCCACTCTAGTCCTCAAAACCTACCAATCCACCCTAGATCGCTATCTCTTCTGCATGGGTTAGTAACTTTCTCTTTAATGGAGTGAGGGAGAACTAACTTTACCTTTTTACTGGGCTTGTCTACGTAAGATGCCTTATTGTGCAGTAGACCAATTTATTGAGCAGTAAGTGTTGCTGTCTACAAATGCAGCTACTTACTGCACAATAAATAGGTGTACTCTGCAGTTTATTTTCTATCTGCAAATGCAAGTGTAGAGCAGTTACTGCACAGTAATGCATGTGTAGATGACCTACTGGGGACAAATTTGCTCCTGGTCAGCCAGGCAGCAGGAGGCAGGAGATTGCTCCCTGCCCCAAGGAGTTGCCTGCTGCTAGGGCAGGTTCTGAGCTTGAAGCCTGGCCAGGACAATGTCCCCCTGCCCCAGCAGCAGGCAGCTCCCAGCTCCAGCTTGGTGATCACTCACCCAGTGGCATTGTCCTGCCCCAACAGCAGGCAGCTCATGGAGACAGGGAGAAATCTCCCAGCCCCTGATCCAGTCATAGAGAGGGGCCAGGAGGTCCCTGCATAGGGAGAGTTGCCCATCCAGCCTGGAGCTGGCTGGGACCTGCCCCAGACCGTGTGGGGAAGTCTGCATGTGCAGCCTGGAGCTGGCTGGGAACTGTTCTGTTTTGAGGCAGGTTCCAGCCAGCTCTGGCTGCACATGCAGACTTCCCCATATAGCCTAGGGCTGGCTAGGAAGTGCTCCAGTTTGAGGCAGGTCATGGTCCCACAGCTCTTTCCCACCGTCATGCGCTGATCTAGTGAGCGAGGCATGGGACTTGGAAAGAGCTGTCGGGGAGGGTCAGGTCCTAGCCCCCTGCCCCAATTTGCTGGTGGGGCAGGTCCTAGTTGCCCCCAGCTGAAGCAGGGTTCCAGAGGAGGGGCACAGGGCTGGGAAACATTTGTAGAGGAGGGGCTGAGCCCAGAGCTGGCTGGGACCTGCCCCAAACAGCTGCAGGGAAGCCCCACTGGACACAGAGATTGTCCTCGTGTATGGGGAGGGAGAGCCCTGCAGCAGCAGCTCTCCCACCCTGCCCATATCAGGACCCCTCCTGATGTGTATGGGGGCAGGAAACAGCTGTCTCCTGGCCCCATGCCCCATTCCAGCCCCTGAGCTAGCATCCAGCAGGAGCCAGGAGCAGAGGGGTAGAGCAGGGTTGCAGCAAATTTGCTCCCAAGCAGGAGCACGTGTAGACATGCTCCCCAGTGCAGTATTTTTACTGTGCTGTAGCCTGTTTTGAATTAATTGCACGTGTAGACACACCCACTTTGTATTTGTGTGCCCACATGAGAAGTTAATGTGTATTTTATATGGTAATTTTATGTTCCTTTTCCCTTTTTGGAACACTAGTTACTACATATCATTACATGATGGCTACAGACAAAAACAGGCAAAAAGCAGATACTTTTCAGGTACTACTATTCACCTGACACCTATGTGGTGCCAGGAAGTGTATAAAAGGACCTGTGTTTTGTCTTTTTAGCAGGTAGTAGCATAAAACAGTGAAAAGAAAAGTACTGAGTGGACAGAAAAGTACTTTGGACAGACTATGCAGAAATATAAATTCTTGATTCTAACCTCTTGATCTTTTGATCTTTTGTAATCTCCCCAGCAGATCTTCCCTCAGAAAATGGACATTTCTATGCTTCCTCATCACCCAGAGGCTTAGATTACAAGTTTTGCACCCCAGCAACCCCCCCCCCCCGATTTTTAGGGGTGGGGAGGGACGGGCAGGGGGAAAGCACTGGAGAGAGGGGAGGGTGTTCAGTCTTACCTGCCCCAGGGATTCAAAGACCCTGTTGCTGTCTGTCCACCCAGACTGCTGCTGCTTTGATATCTGGCACCCAGGTGCTACTGCCATAACATGGG
Organism: Alligator mississippiensis; assembly: GCF_030867095.1. Lineage (NCBI taxonomy): Eukaryota > Metazoa > Chordata > Crocodylia > Alligatoridae > Alligator > Alligator mississippiensis. Next base: position 195,491,254 of record NC_081824.1, on the reverse strand, counting down.
GCAGCTGCTGCCAGGTCGAAGACTCCTCAGGGAGATGCCATTCCAGCAACCCCTCTAAGTTGGTGCCCTGTTTGCCCATGGCCTGTTGTCATGTGCCCCTACCGTTGTCTGCATTTTTTTCTATACTCAATATTGCAACTGGGTCTTCTAATTGGTGGAAACAAAAATACCTGGGTCCAAGAACGACAGTCTCAGAATTCTCATTTGAAGGAAGGATGGGGGCTCTTTGCCCCCATAAGCAAGAGTAATTTTAAGAGTAAAATGTATAATTCCCCATTCTCATTCCATGAGAAGCAACTTCTGAGGCTCAGGGAAGAGAGTCTCTCCCTTTTCATATCTCTTCCATTCATGCTGAAGCTGACTATGAGGGCTCTCATTTGCGCTAAGTGAGGTGGCATTTTCTGAGACAAAGACTTTTCCCCACTTTTTCCTCCTCCTTTAATTTCAGCATTTAAAAAATGACAATACCTCAAAGAGCTTCTCAAGATAAAGTGGAGCTGAAGTATTTACATGGCAAGCAAGCTTTCTTCTGCTGGTGCCACTGTGATCCGACTGACTCGGACTTCTCAAGAGCTTTTTAATTTTTGTAAACAATTGGAATTTTTTTCTTTGTAATTTTCTGGCAGCTTGGTTTTACTTTTAGAGTGAAGTGGCAAGGGGAGAGGACATGCTCATCTGCCTTTTTGCTCAGCAGTCATCTTGGAGCTTGCTGCAATCACCAGGGAATTTAATCTAAGAATTTCTTTTTTTAATAACCAAAGATAAATTTGTCCGACTCTTAGATTCTAAAAAAGACCCTTTTGAAAAGGGTCAAAAATGAATGTTGCTAAGCCCAGAACATTTGCGCTTTTGAAAAAAATGATACTGTGTGTTGATTCAGCCTCCACAGCTGGGAAGAAACTAGGGTAATGCTGACTGGGATTTTATTTATCTTAGGTTTTATTGCTGAAAAATCCTTTATAGGCTCATGCTGATACCTAGAAACGTGCTGTATAAGTAACTGAACTGAAGTAATTACTCCTTGTGGATAATAGTGGTACTGTGTTTGAGTATCAGAGCCTGCCCTTCAAAAATGGGAACTTATAAATGGTAGGAATCACAAGATATTTTAGATGGCCATAGGATTGTTAGCAGTTCATAGGATTTTTAGCAGTTTTTGGACTCCACTGATTTTTCAGCCTTTGAGTGTAGCCCCATGGCGGTAGAAAGTCCCTTATTCAACACACAGTGGAAGCCTGCAGAGTTCATTTGCTGGGAGCATCTTAGGTTGTAGGCTGTCCTGGGGCACTGATCCTAACTGAAATTACTGCTTGGTAGTTAAAAATCTGCAAACAGGTAAAACTGATACACAGTAAGAGAGATGGTCCTTAAAAGGTTGTGTCAAATTTAGGTATTGGAGCTGAGATTTTCAATGCCATCTATGAAATTTGCTTGCCCAATTCATGTTAGCAATGGGTCCCACCATGGAGGTCCCATTCTTTTAGGCCTGTGGGTACCTGCCAATGGCAATCAAATGAGCTTGAGGCAAACACATTGATGGGTATGATCAGGCACTGCACATGAGTTAGAAAAGGGAGGAATTCACATTTTATTTTTCTTTGAGTTGTAACATGAATGATACTTACTTAAATTTTCCTCTGCCATGGCAGCAGACTCACCAGTTCAAAGATATTTAACATTTTCTTCATTAAGCTAGAGCATTCTCTTATCATTCATCTCCCCTGCAGTGGTATGGGTGTGAGGTTGTGAGATTCACAGAATTTTTAAAGAGTTCAAGGCATGTGCTCTCGTGGTTGGTAGGAAGAAGTGAAGCTTGAGGATAGTATGGGTAAAAGCACAGCTGGAGGGACTGCAAAACTGTTGTATTTAAGAAAGACATTACAAGAGAGGCATAACCACCAGGGTCTGAGTGGCAGGGGCAGCAGCAGGAGCCACAGCAGTGGCAGCTGGGCTGGCAGTGGCATTGGTTGCCATTCTTGTGCCCTCTCTAGATGGGCACTTGGGGCTGCTCCTCGGCCACCCTCCCATCATTATGTTAATGCACTATGAGAAACCTGCAGGCCAAAGCCCTAGTTCTGCAAAGACTTAAGAAGTATGTGTTAGACCTCTGAGGAGTCTGTTTGATGTCAATGGGAAAGTTATCACACTGCTCACATGGATTAAATGTGTGAAAGTCTTTGCAGGATTGGGACTCTTGTGACAAATTAACACTTTTAAGGCTCATTGCAATGAGAAGGAATAGAAATGTAACTTAAAAAAATTAGATGACATAGTGTGAAGTCTATTACTCCTATAAGATTTAGTACATGCACTTTTAAAGATGTTTTCAATTCAGCTTTCCCCTCTGTGCCAGCTATTTTTGAGGATTAGTGTCTAAAACATGTTTGTGTTGTTACCTTATTGAATTCTGAATGGACCCCCCCAAAAAAAAATGTTTATCAAAAAGTAAAAAAAAAACATACATTTTCAAAGCCTCAGAATTCAAGAGACCTGGTCTGATTATTCTCAGACTGTGCAGAAATATTTTCTACTGTGACTAAGCATGGGGAAGATTAAACCAGATTTTTAGTTAGTTCAACCAGTCACTCCACTGAAATGAGTGGAGCCATACTAATATACTATACCTGAGGAAGTGAACTATTATATGGAAAGGAGCCCCTTTTAAAAAATTAGTGGAGAGCCAAATCAGGATTATTCTAGAAAATGTTTGAAGGGCTTAACATTGGATTGACTATTCTGACATTGTTCTTTGTTAGCTGTTTTGACCTCTTATGTCAACTTGGATAAGGGAACTTATAAAAATACTTTTCTTTAAAAGAGGAAATTAAAACAAAAGCAATGATTTTGAAATAATGGAAAAGTGCTGTCTGAAAATTGCCAAATACTCACTGCAGAGTTGATGAATGATTTCTGTCCCTAGCTCTAGTCTTCATTTTTTCAAACCCTTTGATTTTTGTGGGTTTTGAAGCCCACATGGATTCCTTTAAGCCTGTCTCTACTGTGACATTGTTTAAAAGTTATGCTTGTCAGAATGCAACATCAGCTTCCACTGTATAGGCATCCCCTCATTCTTCCCTCCCATCCTCAAGTCATATTTTCTCTCCTTGTTTTGTCCATTTTTGCATTGCAGAGTGGCAGAATCTGACCACTTAGTTAGCTGAGGAGATCTGTGGTATGACTGCATTGGCCAACTCCTACAACACAGCCGCTGCCCAACACAATAGTCAAGAGTGCATGGTTTGGGAATGGGAGGAGACTGAAAAGGAACACAAAGGAGCACATCTGTATTTTTCTGGTTCTCAAGTGATGTATAGTCCCATAGGACATTTTTACATGTGCTGTGGGAGGCACCAGGGGGGTGGGGTGGGGGCTTTAATTAGCGAGCCGCACTAAATAGAAGTGCCTTAGCATAATGTGATTCATCATCCCTGCACTGAAGAATGGCAACGGGGTGCTTTGAACTAAAGCTTGTCAAACCAGTTTTAGTTCAAAGCACCGTGCCACCATTTTTCAGCATGGCCCTGCCTCACAGTCCTCTGCTGCCATGTACAGCACCAGAGCACGCCAGCCCTGAAACAACCCAGTGGGAGGGAGGGGCAGGGGTCAGGTGGGCAGGTTACTCGGGGCCCCCCCCCAAATAATATTTTCTTCCACCACCTGTGTGTGCTATGCTATTAGGTCAAAGTATACTCGTTAACTCCACTGTAGGATAGTACTGCCTGACACAAGTACTATCCTACAGTGGAGTTATTTAGTAGGGGTGTGTGAAGCGGGCCCTATTCGATTTGGATTCATCCTGAATCAGGGACAGTGATTCGCTTCATTGATTTGGATCACTGTCCCTGATTCATCAGAATCTGAATCTGAAGAATCAATGCTGATTTGGAGAATCAGTGATTCGGACATAGACACAGTTTAAAATGTTTTTTCTATATACCTTGGGGTAGCAGGCAATACTCGTGATTGCTGCAATGCTGGGGCGCATGGAGTGTTCCACAGAAGTGTTGGGTGGGGGGCCTTCCACGTGCTCGGTGATGAACCTGGAAGTGGACTGGATGTACTTCTGGTCCACTTCCGGGTCTGCTGGGGAGCATGTAGGGGAGCTCCTCTGTGCCCCCTCGGCTCGGCGATCAGCTGCAGGGGGACCCTGGTTGCCCCCAATAGACCTAGGAGGCACCAGTCACCAAGCTGGGAGGGCGCGGGGGGCCCCCCGGCACACTCCCCGGTGGACTTGGAAGTGGACCAGAAGTGCTTCTGGTCCACTTCTGGGTCTGCTTCCAAGCGTGCTGGGGACCCCCCCCATGCTTCTGTGGGATACTCCATGTGTCCCAGCATCTCAGCACTCATGAGCCCCTGCTACCTAGAGGTATGTAGAAAAAACATTTAAAGCTGTCTCTATGTCCAAATCTCCGAATCTTTCCAAATCTCTCTGAATCGATTCGGAGGGTTCTGATTTGATTCAGAGAGATTAAAGGGTCCTCTGATTTGATTTGGATTTGGAGATTTGGCTACCGAATCAGGCTGAATCTCTGCCAAATTGAATCAGGGACTGAGGCGTTGCACAGCCCTATTATTTAGTGCACTACAGTGAACGTATAGATGGTAACCAGGACTGGCTGGGGCATGGCTAGCCCTGCACTGTAGCACCCTTGTGTCCCAGCCAGCCCCTCTACAGCACATTGAGCCAGGGTGGAGCAACTCCAAATTGGCAGGCTGACACTGCAGACCAGGGCTGCACTGCTCTAGCTCGACATGCTGCGGTCCTGGGCATACGCGTAGACACTGCACCTGGGAGCAGTAAATTCCAGCACAAAATTTGTTCAGCTGCACTAATTGAACATGTAGATGCGCCCCTTCTCACCAAAAAAGAAGCCTTCTGACTTCCACATCCTCCATGTCTGCTCGTGGGAATGTCCTATAATTTATATTTTGATCTCTGGCTAAGACCCAGCTGTTTGGGTGATAGGAAAGCCTCTCACATCATGGGGCATCCATTGCTACTAATGTAGTTATTAACTATTTGTTAAAGTCAGAGTAGTAAGACTACCACTCTCCTCCACTTTCCAGTTTGGAAACTTTGACAAAGAATGAGAATTTGATCAATCTTTTCCTAGCCTGTTACTCAGCACAGAGAGAAGCTTTTATACCTATGGCATGGCCTGATAGAAGCCTGAAGATTGCTGGGATGAGGGCAGGGGAGATGTGGTTATAACTGCATTGATGGATTAGAGAAATTAAAAAAAAGGGCACAAAAAACCAGAGGGTTGGTAGCTTCCTTGATTCAGGAAGTAAACTGCCCTTTATACAGGGTTAGCCCTTGATGCTGAGATGTTATATGTGTCCCCATCACAGAGATTAGGCTTGGTTTGGGATTCCGATGTCTCTGAAAACTTGTAAGCATCCAGACCCATTTAAAAAATATTTTTAATCAGGGTTAAGGTCATAAACTCTGGCCTGAACTTACTTGTGAGTGCCTTGTTACAACAGAGATTTTTAAATTGTTGGCAAGAGCATGCACTTAGGGGTGACCTTTGCCACAGCTTGGTGGAAGACATGTTGCTTCCTGGAGCATCCAGATGTGCAGGGCTCAGTGCTCTATCCTCAAGACATTTCATCTCCTCTCTTTGGACTGCTGGCCAGATTCCCAGACTGAGGAGGGAGGGCTATTTTTCCTTTTTCCTTTGCACCCTTTCTGTCATTTTGAGGGATGTTTTATCTCAGTGTAGGAAGTCTTCCTCACACACCTGTGCAGTGATCAGCCACATCTATAACAACAGCAGCAGCACCTGCTCAGCTATATCTTGTCTCAGATGTGCTATCTGATGCCTGGTTTAATGCATATAGATTTTCAGGTCCAACACATTTTGTCTTCTTAAGGAAACTGGGAGGTATGTACCATAATCTGCCTTCCCTTACCGAGAAGTATTTGATCTGGTTTATCTTGAACTATCACAGGGATTTCACAGCCTGTGCGCACCTGGTAGAGCACACAAGTTTTTGTTTCCTGTTCTGTGTAGACACACTTGGGTACATACTGTGCACAGAAACTTTCTGTTTGCTTCGCCTTAAACAAAATCATTTACTTTCATTCCATTTTCTCAGCTGATAGTTAATTCCTTCCTCCTGCTTGTGAGCTATGCCAAGAAAGACAGCAGGATTATGTTCATGAGTGCATATATGTAGGATTATGTTCATCCCTTTTTCACCAGTGAAAGAAAGGAAATTTATAGTCTGGGCTTAATTTTGTCCAGCCTTTCAGGTTAAGTCATCTATTAGCACGTCCTTCGTCTTTCTTATTTACAATAGTGGAGGTGATTCAAACTGAAATAATTTGAAAACTCTGATTTGCTTTCTACTATTGATGGTATTTGTTTATTCCCATCATATCTTAATACCAGTTCACTTATATTTAGTTGTTTTCAGCACTTCTTAAGTGTTGGATTCAGTTGTCATGCTAATTCTAATAGATTTTCTGCAGTAGGGCCGAGCACAGTCTGAATAACAGTTTATGAATATGGCCCCTGATTCTTCCCTATGCCTTGGATTTCTCATCACAAGTTCCTATTTCCTCTCCCCACCCCTTTATTTATACAAACCTAATGTTTGGCAGAATGGTAGAATTGCTAGGCCTTGCAAGCCATTTGATTAAACCTGGTTCCACTGGTTTGTTTTTTTTTTAAATCAAAATCCGACTATAAAACTTCTCCTCTTGCCCGCTCTGGCCCTGGGGACCATTTCACTGGCTAGGAAATGGTGGACTATATTGTGCCCTTCCTGCCCAATTAATCTCAACATGAACTGTGAAAGGTGGATGCAGGTCCAGAGTACTCCCAAGTTTTCCCAATGCTGATAGGATTCTTTTCAGGTCCCTTGACTAAGGTATCTTGGAAGTAGCAAGTGGCTTAGCATGATCTCATCTTTGGATTTGCATGGATCTGACACCAAACCAAGTGAACCATGATGGGACCAACAGAGTTTTGCTTTGTGATTTTGCTTGTACTAGAAATGAAGCTAATCATAAAGTGCTGAGGAGCTGCACCATCCTAACTTCAGCAGGCATAAACTAAATTGGCAAGGTCTCTTCAACACAGCTCAAGGTAATATGTTTGGGACAGGCTGAAGCATGGACTCAGATCAATATTGTATATAAATGTAAGTGAAATGGGTATTCTCATTGAATAGGGCATGGAGTAGAGTGTGTTATTTCATTTAATCATTTAAAGTCTTGCAAAAGTTTTCTTGAAAAAGTTGTTTGTCAAATAATGAATATTATTTTAAATATCCTTTTTTCAGATGGTTTCTCCACTTAGTTGTAACTTCCTCCCCTTCGATTAAAAAATCAGAAAAAAATCCAAGCCCTAAAAGGAAATGATCACGTGTCCAGTGCTCCTTAGTTGAAGCAGCAGATGCATCATGCAGATATGCTCCAAGAAGGACAAAGTGTGTGTCCAAGGTTGCTATTTCACCTTTGGCTGACTGAGGTCCTTTGGGAAATTTTTGGTCTGGCCAAAAAATATTTAGCTTCACTGTGAGTTGTAAATTGTTTCCCAGGATACTGTTTGTTTCCCAAATTCCATCTTAAAGCTGGATGTCCCAAACTCTGTTTCATAACCACTTTTGGCAGATTAGACTAAAGAAACTTGCAATATTTTCATAGATCCCAACGTGGGAGAGAAATTAGTCCTTGTAAGAAGATAATGCATAAAAGAGTGGTTATATGTGTGTACATATTTACATTGATTTCATTTAATGTGATAAACTATATTTATTTGAAAAGTTAATCAAAATAAATAAATGTTGCATGCCTGAAAAAAGAACCAAGTCCATTTTTCAATTTAAGCTTTTCTTCTCTGTGATGGAAAAAGAAAATCCTACTTTAGCTTTACAAGCTGTTTTGAAACATGTAGTATTTTTTCTCCATCCACCCTGATCATCTTTTTTTAACAAACTGCTCCTTGTCACCCCTGAATGGTCAATGATACCCCATAATTTACAGTTAGGAATGCAGACGTGAGGGAAGATGAAGGAATGAAATATGGTGTCAAGTTTGTATCTACTCACATTTCACACACTAAAGAGACAAGCCCCTTTGGCCAGTTGCCATGGAGAAATTTCTTTTAGAAGTAAATAACTCAGAAGGAACTCAAATTCATACTACCCCAGCTGCAGAATGTCATTAAGTCTCAAAGGATGCTATGTACATTGTGTGAAAGGAATTTTGTAATTTGGATATAACTGCAGTTGCAAAACTACATTTGAGTTTAAACCTGTATTTGAAACCTTTAATTACTGGCTTTGTTTCTTGTGTGCTGATTAAAGCACATGGCCTTACAAATAATTTCTATTTTTAAAACACAAAAGTTTAGATTAGAAGTTTCAATAATTGCTGAGTGGTTGATTTTTGTTTTGTTTCACTGTTTTGTTTCTTTCTATGCCAACCACAATTCAGTCCCCATTTGTTAACTCACATTTTTAAGGAAGTTTGAAAAGGGAATGACTTCTGCCAGGGAAATCTAAATGATTATAAAATAACATTTGGTGCAATTTTTGTTTTTTAAATTGCCATGCGCATGACTTTCTGGCCTTAATAAACTTCCTAGTCTCTTTAAGCAAGCTTGAGATGACAGTTGAGCTCTCCCTTCTTTCTAGTTACAGTCTCTGTAGCCATATTTTGGGCTTAAGAGCCAGTTTAGGTCAGTGGAGAAAAAGAAGGCGCTTGGTGACAGAAGTATTGTAAGTTTATGAGAGAGGGAATTTTGTAAGTATATAAAATACAATTAAGAAATTAAGTCTGGACCTGGTCATAAAAAGAAGTTTTGCCATAACTTTAATAAGAGCTGAATAGTCCTTAAAATACCTGGAAAATTTAGTTTTCTGGGTGGTTTATTATTGTCTTTTAATTTCTATATTTACATTTGCAATAGCATAATGCATTGGTAAATCAAAACCAAACTGAACAAAACTATGAATAAAAAGTGCCTAAAAAGATTAAAAATACCTCTTTGAAAAAAAGGGCACGTGCAGAAGGTCTTGGGGCCCAGTCTACAATAACATGACCTACTTCAAGCCTTGTGATTGTAAATTGGATTCTGTTTGTGTAAAAGTTTGCCAGTGCTGGGAGCTGTGTCGAGAATGCAATCTAAGTAAGTCGGGGTGGAGAAGGGGCAGGAGGGGTCGGGAGGAAGGGGCTAGTAGGTCTGTGAGGAGGGTTGTCCATCCAGGGGTTGGGAGGGCTGGAGGGCTAAAAATAGCCTGGTTGGGGAGTGGAGGGGGAAGTGCAGCCTTGAGGCTAAGGAGAGTGGCTGGGCTTTCCCAGCCCTGCACTGTGCTCAAGTGTGTACACATGTTTGGTAAACTGGACTAGCCCATGCCTGTTTTAACTTAGCACACCTCCTCAAGTGAACTAAGTTGGATCAGACTGGCCAGTTTTTGCTTGATCGAAACTCCCAGAGCATATGTACAGATTGGCACTTAGATTAACCTAATCCTAGTGAGGTCAGTCTAAGTGTAATGTCTGCATGTACCCTAAGTGTCAATTTTTGCAGTGCTAGAGCAGAACTAAATGGAGCAGCTGGCTCTTGCCAATATGTCTATGTGTACAGAGTGCACTGCATGTAGCAGCGGTCAGGTCTCACCTAATGCAGAGGAGGCATGGTGTTATGTTAATGGTTTTGTCATCACAACCTTTAAGCTGCTTAGTAGCTGTGGTGTCATTTGACTCTCTCCTATATTTTGTGGTCATTCACTCTTGTGCAGCAGCTCTCCCAAGTCTTGTTATGTCCAGTTCAAAACCTTTTTTTGGAGCACATTCAGGCAGACTAGCTCAGCATCTGGTCACACACAACACACAGGCTCTTTCACACACCTTATACAATAAGGTGATTGTGAGGCTCAGTCATTGATCCAGCTGGTGAGCTCCCTGTACCTGGTAGGAGGGGGAGGTTATCATCACACGGGAGTAGGGGAAGGAAATAGGGCTGTGCGAAACAGTGCTGTTTTGTTTTGACTTCCATTTCAATGGGACAGTGTTCCATTTTGAGTTTTCTTTCATTTCAAAAGCACTGTTCTGTTTTGTTTTGTCAAAACTGTTTTGCTGTTTTGATGCTGTTTCGCCATTTTCCCATAGGCTATAATGGGTAAGCATGAAACTGCCTATAACTTTGTCATTTCTTGTCTGATTCAGATTAAATTTACAGGGATGGTAGCCCCTTCTGAGGCCATGAAGCCTGCCAAGTTTTAAGCAGATAGTTGCAGGAGTTTCTGGGAAACTGCACCTCAGTATTGAAAGCAAAACTCATATCAGGTGTGTGTTAAGGCGCAGCACGGTGAAAACTGCAGGCATGGTAGCCCCTGCTGAGGCCACAAAGCCTGCCAGATTTCAAGAAGATGGGTGCAGGGATTTCTGGGAAACTGCACCTCAAACCATTCAGAGCAAAACTTGTGTCACTTGTAAATGTGAAGGCACAGAGAGAACTCAGTTCAAACAATGCTTTTTATGCTGTTTTTCCATCCCTCCCCAAGAGCACTGGGATTGGAAGGAACCTCAGTGAAGTATCACAGTCACTGGCCAGCTAGTAGGCCTGTGTGAAGTAGCTAGTTTTCGCTTTGGATTTGGGTTTTCTGATTTGGTGAACAGTGATTTGATTCAGTGATTCAGTCACTGTCCCGAATCGATTTGGAGATTCGTCTGCTGCTGCTGAATCTTCGAATCACACAGGCTCATTCCCCGCCTGCCTTCCCAGCCCTGGCAATGGTTACCCCACTTGCCCCAGCTCCCAGAACTTTGAAAAAAAAAAGCCCCGACTCACCGAGTGCTGCTGGGTGGGGGGGGGGTGAGCCTTGCTGCCCCCCAGTGCCCCAGGCTGCGTGGGGGGCTCTGCATGAGGCTCCTGCCCCCCCACCCTGCTATCCCAGCCCCCTCCATGGCAGCCCTGCTTGCCCCAGCTCTAGCCTGTTAAGAAAAAAAAACAACAAAAATCCCCAGATTCACTGGTTCCTGCCCGGTGCGGGGTGATCCCCGCTGCCCTCCGCTGCCCTGCACTGTGTGGGGGGGTTTCCACGAGCCCCCAGAGGCCTCTGCAGGAGCCGGTGAGTTCGGGGACTGGTGAGTCCACTGTCTAACTTGTTAGCAAACCTACAGAGTCAGCCTTGACACAAGACATAACACTCTAACCTGCCACAGGTAAAGTATAAGGATATGTGCAAATGTTACACTTAGATCGACTTACCTAGGATTAGGTTGATCTAAGTGCTGAACTGTACTTACGTTCAGTGAATTTAGATTGGGCCAAAAATGGCCAGCCTGATCTAACTTAGTTCACCTGAGAAGGTGTACTAAGTTAGTTTGGGTAGGGTTTAACCTGATCTACTGAACATGTGTACACATTTGGAGTGCAGTCCTGGGACAGGGAAAGCCCAGATGCTCACCCCAGCCCCAGAGCTGTGCTTTTCCTACCACCCCCTTCCCAGACCCCAACCAGGCTATTTTTAGCCCATTAACCCCCTCCCCCCATCCCTGGATGGAAAACCCCTCCCCCCAGGTCCCTTCCTACAGACAACAAACCTGCCAGCACTTCCTATTCTGCCTGCCCCTCCTTCTACCCGAACTTACTTAGATCAGGTTCCCAGCATGATTCCTGGCACCAGTGAACATATGCACAAGTGGGGCCTGATCTACAATCATGCAGCTTAAAGAAGCCACATGACCATAGATTAGGTCCCAGGAACTAAGTATTACTTATGCTAGCTTTCTGTTGCAGGAGAGAGTCTCACCCTTTAAATACTAAATACAGCTGGATTTTGGTTGCCTGGGGTTTACGGGAGAAATTGTTTCTCTCACTGATTGTACTAGGGTAAGTGAAGAGCAGGTTTTGCAAGAAGTTTAATTTTTACATTTCATACATGCATATTGAGTGTTCATAATTAGGCATTGTTAATAAATAGACAAGCACCCAGCACATTTAAAGCTCAGACTTCCACAGATGCAGTACAAGGCTCTGAGAATGATAGCAGATGGGATGGAATATGAGAGAGCAATGGGAAATGGGTGGGGCTATTTCAGTTCACTCTCCCAGGTGGAATATTTCAAGGAGCTTTTCCTGCTTAAAGCAGGAGGATTTGGACCAAAACTTGGCTTCAAAAACTGAGAACACTGCAGTGTTTGATTATTAGTTAGGGGCAACATAATGTATCCTATTACTTGTAGTTCAAGTACTGGGATAGAACAGTTGCCAAAAGCTGGCTTAGCTCACTCTGTTTTCTGTTTACAGCATAAATAAAGATATTAAAATAAATTGTTAATGCTAGTTTTTATCAACAGACAAATTCTGATGTAATGATTTACCAGTCAGCTCCCCTATCCACCAGATTCTATATCCCCTGAGTTTTGCATGCAGCTTGCTTTATCTTAAGCCTTTCAAAAAGCGGCAAGTTTTAAGTCATGGCACAAAAACACCCCACAGCCTTACTGTATCTTTTCTGTGTAGCTTGGGTCATGATGTCATCTTTGGTAAAGTTGACAAGCTAAAATGTTTCTCTAGATATAATTGAAGTTGTTTTAGGCCTGGACAAGAGCGTTCATGTAAAAGTAACAAATACAAGTTTGTATAGAAACTTTTGTACCAAATTTAGGCAGTATTACATTTAAGCTTTTAATTTTTTTTCTATAGCTCTTTATCCTTAGCTATACTTTAGGTTTTAATATGTACAGCTATAAACCATAGATTTCAGTATGATTTAAAAAGAACATTAAATCAACACTTTGAAGTCTGCAGTTCTGTCCTGGATTTATTTTGTATGCACAATTAAACATGATAGCTCAGTAAGAACCTCATATTAATTTTCCTATTTTATTAGGCAACATCTCTGTTGTTTGATGCCTAATTTAGACCCACTTGAAAACATTAAGTAACTTCCTTTCTTAGACTCAAAACTTTGGTAAGCTATTATTTTTCAACAGTCAAGATTAGGACCATATGGTATCTGTGGGACCATGCAGTTTGCAGCGTGTTTTGAAGCAAAGTAGAGGCACACAGTGTATATTAAGTGTGTGCTGTGCAAGATAGATTTTGGAACCATTCAGTTATCTGTTTGGGGAATATTTCTGACCTGCATCCAGTGCTGTGGAGTTTTCCTATAAAATAGACTAAAAAAATTACTGTATAGTTGTGTGAGACAAAATCTTTGTCTACCTTGGAGAATGTAACAGCCTGAATCTTCTCCAATTTTAACAGTTGCAAAGGTGGAGGTGCTTTTTGGAAGAAAGAGAACTTAACATGAGAGTGAGTGGAGAATTGAGCTTCTTTTCCTCCTTGGGCACTTCTGAATTGGCCCCTTCTGAATTTAGAAAATCCTGATTTTTGGTCGACAGAAGCCTTGAGGAAGACAATGATAAGGGAATAATTTTTAAAAATTACACCATGTACTGTTGAGGAATAGGTATTAGAAAAGGGTCTATTGGTTAATTGGAAAAGGATCTATAGATGATTAAATGGCCTTTCGCTACTTAATCAGGTAGTAAGTGGATCTTGAGCAGCCATCAAATGTGCTGAATTGAACCCTAAGACTGGATCAGGATGTGCAGGCACGTGTGGTTTGTGGTGCTGCAAAACTCTTTGCATTGCCACAAACCTCATGTGTTGCACATTAAACTGTGCCTGGCGCTGCCATTTTGCAGTGTTGCAACAAAACTTGCTACCGAGATTTTCTGGTAGCAAAAAAAAAAGCCTTAAGAAAAAAGTGGCACAAAGCACACTGAAGTATGTGTGCTGGTACAAATGTGGAGACCAGGGAGCAGGCAGCTCAGGAGCCCCCACACTGAAGCACTCTGCACCCCAGCGAGCTGCTCCCTGGGTGGCTGGGGTTCAGTGTGCCTCAAGACAGGGGAGCAGGCATCCCTGGGTTGGCTAAACCCCTGTCTCCATGCGCTTTAGTGCAGGGGCTCAACTGTGGAGTGGGCACTAAGGCATACTGCACCCTAGTCAGCTCCGCCACTGGCTGAGACAGTGTGCCCTGAGACAGGAGAGCAGCCAGCCCAGAACTGCCTGTCCCCATCGTCTTGAGGCACACTGTGCCCCAGCCAGCCATGAAGCAGCTGGCTGGGGTGCAGGGTGCTTCAGTGTAGGAGCTATGCAGCATGCAAAGATGGGGAAGCAGGCAGGCCTGCTGACTAGCCCCTGCACTGAGGCACCTAGTGCCCCAGCCAGCCCCCTGCAGCACATGGAGCAGTGGGACAATGTGTCCTGCTGCAAAGCACATGGGCAGGGGCGTGCACTGCGGCACAAAGTAGTGACATAAATTTGTGCTACTAATATTTTTGCTGTTGCAAATGCATACCCCTGCTCATGTGGCCATTGCCTAAAAGAACTGGAAGGAACATGTTTGTTTTTTGATGCTCACTGCATGAAGTAAAGCTGTAAGTCATGTACTACTTTTGGCTACTTCCAGACATAACCCTCCCCCTGGCCCCCTCCCCCCCCCCCCCAATGGCGCATTACTTTAAGCTTGGTGCATTCCCAAGCCCCATGCATGCCAGAAGAGGCAGCACCTTAGTTGGACCTGGCTCACCCAATGGTTGTATAGATCGGACACTTTAGTGCAGGGGTTTTGGTGCTTTTATTTAATAGCCAATTGAATCATCTTTAGATAAAAGTGTCAAAAATCCCTGCTGAAGCGCCCGATCTATATAGACACTGCTGAACCAGGTCAAAGTAATGCGCTGCTTCTTTTGGTAAAGCCCATTTTTTTGGTTTTTATTTAATATCTTCAAGCAGCCTATATTTCCAATGGATGTTTACAGCCTTTGGTGTAAAGTAAAATAAAAAGGGTCAGAAACTGAGTTCATGATATTCTTTCCATTTTTTATTTAATTCAGATCCTTTAGTAAAAGGAGTTGTTACATTTGTATTGAGCAAGCATGGTAGTCAGGCATACAATGCTAAATGTAAAATGCCTCCAATCAGAGATGAAGGTTTGAAATTAGGGCTAAGAGTAAAGAAGAAAAAATGGCCAGATTATCAAATGTGCCAGCTCTCCTTGAGAACAGTGAGGCTAAGTACAGACAGTCAAGAAACACAAAGCTGAATCAATTCAGTCTTCACAGGTTAATCTAAACTGTGTACATTGAACCAATAAGCAAGTGACCAGACACTTTTCATTCTGGAAATGCAGCCAGATACTTGTAGTGGCTCAGGTCAAAGTTGGGGGGCAGTAGAGCATGTTTATCTGCTTGGCTGGAGCAAAAAGCTTGGGCCAAGGCTAGCCTGTCCACCCTGCGAGGGTGGGGCTTATGGGGGAGGTACAAAGCATCGTGGGATGCTGGGGAACTGTGAGTTAACTTGAATCTGGAGGGGATCTGGGACAGAAGTTCAACAAACCAATTTAACCTAAATCTATTAAGTCTGATACCTCATCCATCCAGGTTTATCTTTAATCAGATTGGGCCATTTTGAAAGCAGTTTATGTGCACTAAACTTCTGTTGTGTTACAGATTTGAATCAGTCCCATCACTTATACTGCTTCATGTGTAATTTCTGTCCCTAGCCTGGGAGGCAGTGTTGTGAAGCAGGCAATATACTATGACTCAAGGGCTCTCTGTTCTAGTTCAGCCTGTACCAACAGGCCTGCTGAATTACCAGGGGTAAATCACTTTTCCTTTCTGCACCTCAGTTTTTTTTTAATCTAATGATGGGATGGACAACAGCAGTAAAAGGCATCTTGAGATCCGTAAAAACTCTGAATATAAGATGATTGTCTATCCATCCTCATTTCTACTGCTGACTGGTTACAACTTAGAGGAGGGCAAAACTCATTTTTATGTTCATGTTATTTGATTTATAGTTTTCACCCTATTTAGAGCCCATTTTAATATTCTTCTCCATTTTATGCTGCTACATTTTATGTTGGCTGGAGTTAATAAAACACAGCATGAGTTACCATCTAGACCCAGGAAATACTGAGTTTTTTAAATAAAGTTACTCTGTAATATTCAGTCCAATTTCTAGATCAAAAACAAGTGTGAATAATTTATCCCAAACAAGGCAAGCCTCCAAACTTTTGATGTTTGTGCACCAGACATTACAAGCTCTAGTTGTCTGAGAACCTAAGGTTACATGAGTACCCAGCACAATTCTCCTCATACCTCCACAATAGGACTTGTGTGGCCTCAGGCCTCCATGGAACCTGTACTGACCCAGGCCTTATGTGAAGGCACAGGTCAGTGCAGGTCCTAGTGGGGATGGTGGTGGGTCAGGAGCCAGGTAATCCCTGTCAGGACCCATGCCTCTATGCTAGGAGCTGTACTGACCCATGCTTCAAGCCAACATGGGTCCCAGTGGTTGAGGGGGGCAGGTAGGGAAGGTATGGCCGTTGAGTAGTTCCCAGCGTCCATGTCTCTATGGGGACCTGTCCCTCTTTTTAAAGTGCTCAGGGAAGCCTAGGTCCTGGCATGAAAGCCAGAGAATCCCTGGCACCCTGTACCTCCTTGTCAGGACCCGCTCTGGATTGTGCTTCAGGTAGTGGCACAGTCAATGTGGGTCTCTGTGTGGAGGCATGAGGAACTGAGGATTCCTTGCATCTCTGCACTGACTTGCTCCAAGACCCAGCATACGGCAGCAAGGGACCCAGGGAATCCTTAGGCAAGGGGAACACATTGCCTCTTGTCTTGCGTTGGCCAGGAAGCCCAATACAGGACAAGGGGAATGTGCATGCTACCCAATAAAGCAGATCAGCTGTGGTGGGACATGTTGTGACATGATTTGCTTCAGTTTGGCAATGTCTGTTTCTACCCCAGGACATCTTGAGAGCTGTGCTGAGATTGGGCATTAGAAGAGTGGACTACAGAGAGGGAGGTTGTGCTGTAGACTGAAAACAAGCTGCAAGGTAAAGAAGGGGATATGAGAAGGCAGTTTTTTAATGCTGCTAGTAGGAGGGGTGCAGGGGGAGAGAAAATCCCCACTTCAAAATGTTGATTGTAACTTGACATCAATTTTTAATGAGAATGCTTGTTATCTTCAGTGGGCCGTTTTGCATAATAACGATTCCACCAGTGCAGTGGCCCTTTGTTTTTTTGTTTTGATGATCTTTTGAGTTTATCATAGGACAGACATTTTCACCCCTCCCCATCAAATATATATATAGTTGCTGAATTTGGGTATATTCTGCTAATAATATCAGATTTTTATATTAACCTCCAGTGGAGGGGTTCTGTCCCCTGCTCCAGCACCTACTCTTAGCAGTAACATGCAAACAATATAGTGCCAGTGTAATATCCCTACTGCCTAACACTGGCTTACCACATGCAGTTTTTCATACTGGGGACAGGCTGGAAGTGGCAGATAAGGATTGGGAGTGGGTGAAACAATCATGTGTTTACTACAGGAGATCCAGAGCTGCTTTGGACTGAAACATATCCTGTAGGCACCTTTTAGAGGATGCCATATATAAAAGCAGTCTCTGGCTGTCCTATGAAGGCTGAAACAGACTTCCTAGAGAGCTTTTGAAATCTTCACCCTTGTAAATTCTTAAGAGCAGGTTAGACAAATACTCATCTAGGATAGTTTAGTCAGGGATGATGCTGCCTTGAGCAACAGATGGGATTAAGGTTAAGTACAGACAGTCAACAAGCCCAAGGCTGAATTGTTTCAGTCTTTGCAGGTTAGTCTAAACTACATAGATTGAACTGATAAGCAAGTGAACAGACATTCACTTTTGATTCTGGAAATTCAGTCATGTGCCTGCAGTGGCTCAGGCCAGAAGCTGTGGGGGCACTAGAGCATGCCTCCCTGCTTGACTGGAGCAGACAGCTTGGATCAAAGCTAGCCCACCCACCCTGTGAGGTGGGGGGAGTTACAAAGCATCGTGGGATGCTGGGGGACTGAGAGTTAGCTTGAATCTGGACAGTATCTGGGACAGAAGTTCAATAAACCAATTTAACTTAAATCAGTTAAATCTGATACTGCATCCATCCAGCTTTATCTTAAACTGTTTTTGTCCATTTGAAAGCAGTTTATGTGCACTGAAATTCTGTTGTGTTACAGATTTGAGCCAGTTTCTGATCACTTATACCAGTTTATATGTAATTTATGTCTCTAGCCTAAATGACTTCCTTAGCCCTACTTTTCCTGTGCTTCTGTGATTCTGATTGAGATTGGAGACCGCACTAGATTTCAGAAAAGTTTCAAATGCACTTTAACACCATCTTTGTCTTGCCTGACCTTTTGGCAGTCGAGACCTTCACACTATGATGGAAGCTTGGAAATAGAGGGCGTAAGTGTTACTACAGATACAATTATTGCCACTAGTACTACTGCTGTTTCTACTCCTGACAGACAATGGAGATTTTCTGTTAGTTGGTTATGTTTGTTAGAGAGACAGTATACCTTCTCAGTGTTGACTCTGCAAAAAGGAGCAGGGTAATTTATACTTGTCGGGCTACTGTTGTAGGTTGACATTATAAACATTTTGTCTCAACATAGTTTAAGAACATCCAAGGGCTAACATTTGTGTGTGTTATGCAGTTGCTGTACAGTGCTATCATTCTTTGTCATACAGGTTGGGAAGAGGCTGGTAACATTGGTATGACTCTTTTCCTTGCTCCCAAAAATAGAGGGTTAACGCAAACTGAAACTTAATTCTTGCATTTGATGCAAATGGCTGTTTTAAATATTCTATGAGTTGTATGGCTTATAATCTATTAATACATTTTTGTGAAGGTAAGTATCTCTGTACAATAAGTATCTCTGTATGGTAAGAACTCAAATGTTTGGACAGGTTCTACTGACTTTTTGGGGGTTTGTGTTCTTTCCCTTAAAATTTGTATTCGAAAGTAGTTGCCTCATTCCAAGAAAACAGGTTTGAAAATGGCAAGATATAGCGGATAATGAAAAAACCTCCCATAACAAACAGGATAGTCATTTAAGAGTGTCCTAACATACAGTTACAAGTAATTTGTAAGTGTTCTATTTGCTTTTATACAGATGGTTTTGAAAAATCAGAGTTATATTATTCTTCTTGTGTGCTAGGGTCCTCCTTATGAAGCAGACCAATGAAAAACACATGGAGTTGAATTATGCAGCAGAACTACGAGAGCCCCTGGATGTTGAGTTTTTAGAAGTTTACATGGTTTTGACAGCCCAGGGACCCATGTGTTGTCTAGTGAATTGCATGTTTCTAATTTTGTGCCCTTGACAAATGTCCCTCGTTCTGGAGGCAAGTTAAGAGAGAATGAATCTGAACAGCTGTGCCTCCCCATGGAATTTTACCTCCCTCTGTTTCATGGTACATATAAGTGATGGAAAAGAACCAGGGTAAGGAAAGAACCAGTTATTCAGTTTTTATTGCAGTTTAAGATCACTGTTAGGGCTGGTGGGAATTTATCCTGTGGGGAGAGTGGCTTGACCATATGTGTTTTTTATTTCTTCTCTCTAAAATATAAAATCCAGTAAGCTTGCCTTTTGTTGCCATAACAATGATACACGGAGCATTTCATTCACCATTTCTACATATGGAAAATGGTGGTGGTGGTGGTGGTGAAAAGAGCTTTCTTTCTTTAGTATCTCTGAAGACATGGAGCCATCTCTGTCCTCAGAGTTGCTGTGCTTTTGGTTGTAGCCGTGTTGGTCTAAGGACATAGTCTGGCAAGGTTCTTTGGGTAGATGTGATATCTTTTATAAGGCCAACTGAGTAGTTGGAAAAAAAGTTTTTAGCAAGCTTTCAGGCACAGTTGCCCTTCTTCAGGCATAGGAGACTTCAGAAGAAATCAGAAGTCTCCTTTTTCTGATGCCTGAAGAAGGGTAATAAGATATCATGTGTACCCAAAGAACCTTGCCTGCCTCAGTCCTCAGAGACACTTATTCAAGTTCAGTTGGGGTCAGACCAGTGTAATACTCAGGGCAAAATTTGGCTCAAAGATTTGGAAGGCTTTGAGCAGTGAGTGCCACAATTGAGTGGTGGGGAAAATTAGGAAAGGCAACAAATGAGTGAACCCAAAGGAACTTTTCACTGAGCCACCCGCTTTCTCAAAGGGGCTATAATCCCTTTCCTCTGCATGTTCCACAAAAAGTCTGATGGCATATGGTGAAATATTCAGGAGCACATGCACTTGCACACTAAAAATATTGTGAAATAGATCAGAGGAGGCAAGGTGATCTGGGCAGTGTCACTAACACTGTTGCAAATGAGTTTGTGGTGAATTAAAACAGGGCACTGGCTCTTTAACATAACTCTTCAGTTTTGTTTTTCCATGGCTATCTGAGATCGTTCTGGGTAAGAGGCTTTTAATTGCAGCACACTTAGAAGAAAGCTTCAAGACAGTTATGCTTACATAGTAGGTTCAAGCAGGAGACATCCATCAAATACCTGGAATGAAATGATGAGAATTATAGTTTATAAAGTATAAAGTTGGCCAGATTTTAATGTGAAACTCTCCGTTCCAAAACGAGAAGGCAGACACAACAGTTCTGCTGAAATAATAACAATGATCCCTTCTAACATTCTCAAACTCATCGACTCACTTGCATTTTAAAATTGTTTTTCTGATTTCTTACAGAAACTCACTTTCTCCCATTCCCCATCTGAAAATCTTCGAAGAATTTTTGATGAGCTTTGTAGACTTCAAAATAAGCTGTCCCTCTCCTCCCCTTCCTTAGTTTCTAATCCAATTTAGTCAGATAGTTACTTCAAATCCCTTGGAGGCCTGCAGTTTGTTCATTCTCCCACAGTGCTGAGATTTCCCTCCAGCCCAGCTGGCAAGAGTTTTTAGAAATAACAATATCTCAGGGGGAAGGAGCTAAAGATTGAATAGGGCCTTTTGTCCAGGTCTCTATGAAGCCAGATTAATTATGCATTGCAGAACACAGTTTAAAGCTCTGAATTAGGTCCTCATTGCAATGAAAGGAGAGCACAGGCTTGAAACTGAAAGAATTCCCATTTCCATCAGAGGGACAGACTTATAATGATTGAAAGCAGGAAGAATTTTTGAAAATTGCAATTAAACAGTATTTTGCATTTACCACTCAGTAGCAGTTGTCTTTTGCATTTACAAAAGTGATTCTTTGACATTTTTTCACATGATCATTCCATAGGTGGCTGGACTTTGAGGATTTTCAAGTCTTTTCTGTGTTACTAGGCTACTCTTGAAAGTACTTGTGTTTGATGAATGAGAAAGTACAGTTTTTTTTGGCCAGCACTTACCTGAATAGAGGTCTTTAGAGCTTTGCCCATACAATTAGCGATCAGTCTGATGATACTAATGGTATAGGAAAAAAAGCAAATGGTTTCCTCCTTTACTTCTGGGGCTTTCTAAAGCTGCCTAGCCCTGTGTGATGTGTGATAACATTTTCTTGGGCTCTTATTCACTTTAATTCTTGAGAAAAGTAGAATTCTGCCAGGGATAATGAGTCCATAATGTTATACAGCTGCCAAATAAAAACCTGTCCCAAGGCACTTGTATTCATATGGGCATTTTCTCTCAGGATGTGGGACTGGTGTGTGTTTTGGGGTGGGGGAAGGATATATATGAAATGTTTTTCTTTGTTAAACTCAGATATGAACACATGGAACCAAATTAGTGCGATTAAAGGAGCTTATCTCATTCACTCTTATTCTCAGCAGCCTCTTGCAGTTGTGTGTGTGTGAATAATGCTGTATGAAAATAACTGTAACACAGTGTACTCTCCTGCTCAATGAAATTTAATTTTAATTAAAGCATTCTAAACTGTAAGCATTTTAGGGAATGAGTTAACACATATTTGGAGAAATGTAAATCCTCTCTTGTTGTTCTCACATTTCTGAGACAGGAAAAAATATTTATGCAATCACTTTAGAAATCTGCATGATAAGAAGTCATCTTCTCTGCTGTAATAGTTATGTGATATGAACATTCTGGCGGGGAGGCATTCTCCCCATAACAAATGTACATATTAAATCATAACACTCTAATGGTGGCAGACATAAGCATCCTCATTTACCAGCAATCTGTCTAGCAGTCTGCTATGCTGTGAAAAAATAATGAATTCATTATAATTGTTAACCTAGCAACCGAGCACAACTGGAATATCTCATGTAACAAAGCTGATATCAACATGGCTGAGCAGGTCTAACAAAGTGAACATCATTCTCTTTTAGACCTGTTGAAAAACACAGTGACATTGGGCTGTTTTCCATCTTGCAGTGGAGCATTAGTACCCTTGCGGCTAAAACCTGTGGCACTTGCTGCACCTCGGGGGCATCTACTCAGTTGTGTAACTGGAATTTTTTGGTACTTACACACAGCTTGGGATTCAGCTTCATGTGTGCAAACAAGCTTCAGGTGTGCAAGCTCATCGAGCATGCTCAGCAGGGGTTTTTTGGTCAGGCAGATATGTGGTGACTTTAACAAGGCCTTTAATATGGTCTCCCACAATATTCCTGCAGGCAAGCTAAGGAAGTACAGGTTGGATGAATGGACTTGGTAAGATGGATAGAAAACTGGCTGGGTCATCAGTCTCAGAGAGCTTTAGTCAGTGAGTTAATGTCTAACTGGAAACCACTGTCACGTGGAGTGTCCCAGGGCTCAGTCCTTGTACTGATTTTATTCAATGTTTTCATCAATGACCTGGAAGATGGCACAGAGTGCACCCTCAGCAAGTTTGCAGGTGACACCAAGCTGGAGGGAGTACTAGATATGCTGGAGGGTTGGGTTAGGATTCAGAGAGACCTAGACAAATTGGAGGATTGGACCAAAAGAAATTTCATGAGGTTCAGTAAGGACAAGTGCAAAGTCCTGCTCTTAGGATGAAACAATCCCATGCAAGCTGGGAGCTGACTGGCTGAGCAGCAACTCTGCAGGAAAGGACCTGGTGGTTACAGTGGACAATAAGCTGAATATGATCCAACAGTGTATCCTTGTTGCCAAGAAGACTAATGGCATACATAGCTTCATTGTGGGCAGGTCATGCCTGACCAACCTAATTTCCTTCTATGATCAGGTAATTCGCCACATGGATGAGGGAAATTAGTCTCCCACAATGTCCTCATGGTAAAATTAGGAAAACACGGCCTCAAATACTTTACAGTCCAGTGGCTCAGTAACTGGCTCCAAGGTAGGTCCCAGAGAGTATTAATAGATGTGTGGAAGACTGCATCTGACCCCAACAAAATTTGAAGCCTCCTTCCCCCATAGGATCAGAGAGTTTCCTTTGATCTTGCTCACCACAACTTAGATGTTAAAGAAGGATCCAAATGTGTAGACTGTCTTAAGGGCAAAGCAGGTGTAAAGTCCTGCAACTTCAGATTAGGGTTCCTCTTCACAGGGCTCTGCCATCTCCATACCCTGTCCTTACCACACCAGATGTTTCTACTTCAGTCATGTTCCATCTCTCTTGTGCAAATCGAATCCCTCGGTGTTGCCTCTACCAGAGTCTATACTGCCGGTTTCTGGCCATGGCCTCTGTTCCTGTTCTAACTCATGCAGTTCAGTATAAGGTTACACAGTTCCTGTGTCTTTCCCTTAGTTTTAGGGAAGGATTATCTGAGGCCACTGGCCCTAACCTGCAACTCAGGTCTGCTTCTCTTTCTTCCTCTTTCATGTTCCTAGGATGAAGCCCCACTCTTAGCTCACCAGTTCTGGTTCGAGAGCTTCTTTGTCACCCTGACCCTTCAGGTAAGTTTGTGGGACATGCTCAGTCTCTGCGCCTTCTGGTCCCGCTGAGCTCCCCTGTGTGCTGCTCCCTTCTCCAGAGGGGAGCCACCTGCCTGTTCAGCTCTTTTGAATCCCCGCACCAGTCAGCTGTGTCTGCTGCGGCAGCGTTCCATTCGCTGCTCGCTCAGCTCGCACAGCTGATTGCTTTAATTAGCATCTGGGGGTTTCGTGTGTCTTTTCACTTGTCTGGGCTCACTGTGTTTTCCTTCCCCATCTGGGCTCCCCGTGCCAGTAACTTTCACTTCCCTCTTTCTTCTTTTGGTGTTCCGTGGCAGGGCAAGCTTACCGCCCTGTCACAGGATGGAGCCAAGTCAACATGGCAGAAGGTGACCAGTGGCATTCCTCAGGTTTCAGTACTTGGACTAGTACTTATCAACACGTTCATCAATTATTTGGATTTGAACAAAGTTCCCGAAAGACACCAAATTATAGGGGGGTGCGGTCATGCTTGAGGACAGGCTGGGGATACAGGCTGACCTGGACAGGCTTGCAAGCTGGGCATGTCAAAACCTGATGTTGTTTAACATAGAGAAATGTAAAGTGCTCCATCTGGGGAGAAATAATCCACAACACACTTACAGGCTTGGTGGTGCTACACTTACCAGCACCACAACTGAAAGATATCTGGGTGTCATGATAGACCACAGAATGAACATGAGCCACCCATGTGATGCTGTAGCTGTCAGTGAACAAAACACTGGCATGCATCAATTGATGCATCTCAAGCATGACTAAAGATGTCATCCTCCCTGGTTAGACCTCAGCTGGAGTACTGCATCCAGGTCTGGGCGCCGCACTTCAGGAAGGATGTGGAGAAACTTGAGAGTCCAAAAGAGGGCCACACACATGATTAGAGGTCTGGAGAGCAGGTCATATGAGGAGAGGCTAAAAGACATGGGACAGTTCAGCCTGAAGAAAAGAAGACTTAGAGGGGAGTTGGCGGCAGCCTATAAGTATATAAGGGGTGTACATCAGGGCCTGGGGGAACATCTGTTCATCAAGGCACATTAGGGGAAGACAAGAACCAACGGCCACAAACTGCTTGAAGATCACTTCCATTTGGACATGAGGAGAAACTTCTTTACAATTTGAGTGCCTAGGGTCTGAAACAGACTCCTCCCAGAGGTGGTACAACCACCTTACCCTGGAGATCTTTATAAAATGTCTTGATGCGCACCTTGCTGGGGTTATCTGACCCCAGCAGTCTTTCCTGCCCAAGTGCAAGGGGGCTGGACCTGATGATCTCATGAGTTCCCTTCCAGCCCCTAACATCTATGAATCTACACTGGGCTGCATTGGCAGCATTGCATTGCCAGCAGGGCAAGGGAAGTGATTATTCCTCTCTATTCAGCACTGGTGAGGACACATTTGGAGTACTGTGTTCAGTTATGGGGCCCCACTACAGAAAGGATGTGGATAAATTGGAGAGAGTCCAGTGGAAGGCAATGACAGTGGTTAGGGGGCTGGGGCATATGACTTATGAGGAGAGGCTGAGGGAACTGGGCTTATTTAGTCTAGAGAAGAGAAGATGGAGAAGGGATTTAATAGCAACCTTCAACTACCTGTAGAGTGGTTCCAAAGAAGATGGGACTAGACACTGTTCTTAGTGGTGAGAGATAACAGAATAAGCAGCAAGGGTCTCAAGTTGCAGCAAGGGAAGTTTAGGTTAGATATTAGGAAGTACTTTCTCACGAGGAGGGTATTAAAACGTTGGGACAGGTTATCCAGAGAAGTTGTGGAATCTTCATCCTTGGAGGTTTTTAAGACCAGGCTAGACAAAGCCTTGGCTGGGATGCTATAGTTGGGGATAGTGCTGCATTGAGTAGGGGGTTGGACTAGATGACCTCCTGAGTTCCCTTCCAATGCTAATTTTCTATGATTCTATGATTCTGTGGTGACCTAAGTTTGTGAATAAGGCCTTGATTTTTGTTGGGCAAAAGCTATTAATAGTGGGTGTTAGGTGGAGGATGGGGGTGGTCCTCCCACCTTTTAGCCCAATAACCTAGTGGTTACGGCAGTGGCATAATGAGATTGGTATGACTGGAGCTGCCACCTCAGGTACCAACATGGGGGTAGGGGTTGGAAATGACTGCTGCTGCAGCCACAGAATCCCATAGTGCAGCAGCAGTGGAAGCTGTCCTGTTTCTGACAGCTGCCCCAGGTGCCTGGCTATGTAGTTATGCCTCTGGGTTAGGGCACCTGCGCAAGGAGTGGTAGACTCCTCTCACCCAGAGGGGATTTGAACCTGCATCTCTTGGCTCCAGGCAAAGTTGGAAGTCCTCCCTCCACCTCTGGCAGGCACAAGCACAAAGTAAAATGGAATCTCAAACTGTGTTACAAACTGCAGCTACATTTAGGTATGTAAAGTGACAGGATTTATGCCTTTAGGGTGTATATACACATACTTGAGGTTGTTCCAACATGCTGTAATTATAATGTGTTGGAGAAGACACAATCAAGTTTGCTGGAGCGTGGTAATGACCATGCTTCAGCAGACTCCAGCGTCATGTGTATCAGCATCCCTGCACTGAAAAATGGCAGCAGGGATACTTTAACTAAAGCTTGTTAGATGAGCTTTAGTTACAGTACCCCCGCTGCCATTTTTCAGCGTGAGGACGCTGATACATGTGACACTCCAGGCACTTTAATTAGAGTGGCACCCTTTCCCACCATACCCTCCCACACATGTATATATGCCCTTAGTTTGTAGGCGTTATGGGGGAGAGTTTGGGCCCTAAGCCCTCTCTTTTCCTTGTGCCCCAGGAGGTGCAAAGTGGTAGAATCTGGTTCTGAATGGAAAGCTGAGAATTTCACTTTGCTGGGAATTTTTTAACTAGTCTGAAGCAACATAGCTGGCTGTATGGTCCACTTCCCGTCTACTTTGCACAGGGAGGCAGGAAAGGAGTGTGTTGTGGGTAAGGGTCTGTATGCTTGTGTTATACCGCTTCAGTAATAGCCCATTGTCCCATAGTGACCGTAGCCACCTGGCATAATTTAGAGCCGCTCCTAATATGTTCTAACTTATGCATGTAGACTGGAATTGGTGGAAATGTATTAGGTCAATAAGCTTTTCAAGGCTGTGTAGAGATTTAATGGTAGTTAGAAGATAAATGATATCTCCTGGTTCCCAGTTCTCTGCTGCCTTTCTACCTGCAAGTATCAATTATCAGCATATGCAAGTTGCTGTTCTTTTGGAACCATGCACAAGCTCTACTGAAATGTGTGTCAGAAATGTGGGTGAAACACAATCTGTCTAGTAATACTTAGTGTAACAACCAGGCCCATTACTGTACAAATCAACAGCTAGAAATTGAAGCCAGTTGCTGGGCTTTTCAGTAGTGAATTTTGGGTGCCCAGCCTTAGGAAGCTTAACAGGAGGTTATTTTTAGGAAACTCTGAGAAACAGAGCTGGTCAGATATTTTCTGACACAACAGTTTTCTGTTGGAAATGTTAATATGAACTCAAAATTTTCCACCAGAGTATGTTAATTTTATTAACTCTTTTCTTTCATGGAAAATAGGCAGCCTTACCAAGAAAAATGGTCCGTTGTCCTTCCTGATGGCCTTTTCCGAAGGATACAGTAGAGCTGGAAACTTGACTACCTTGGAAACCCTGTACAAATGGGAAGGGGTTGGGGGGGGGGGAGGTGCAGAGCTTTTAGGGTGGCATAGGGAACATCATAACTTTCATTTAGAAATCCAGGAAAAATAGCTTTTTTATTTTTGAAGAGAAACTTCATAATGCCTTGGGAAAATTCAAAATGTTCAAGTTTGATTTTAAAGATGAACACATTTTTTCTTTACATCTTGGAATTTCTCATATGGTAGGAACTCTAGGTCCTAACCATCCTATTATGAACTACTATCAGAATATTAGACTTCTTTAAAGTTGGTTTGAGACATCAACCATCTTGAAATCCTTTCAAAATCTTGGCAAGTATGTTAGAAGCCCACCCTGTAAAAATTTCTTTTTACATCCTCCCCCCTTCCTTGTTCAATAAAAACAATGTGTTTTTTTCAGTAGTGACAGAAATAATAGCCTAGCTGCCTGGGTTTTTGAACAGTTTTGCCCCAAAGCAACAACCTGAGTTTTATTTTCTTGTTGTTTAATATCTATTTATTGTTGGTCAGTTCCACCCTTACCAATCAAGCATTCTTCATACTGCAAATTCTCCATCCTGCCTTATTGTTGTTAGAAGTCTTTACTGGCAAGTAAAGTCCAGTTTGCTTTCAGAGTAAACACCATATATATGCAAGTTTAAGGATTCAAATATTATAGCTGGAAATTCTGAGGTCAGTTTTGTCAATGCACTGACTTCCCACTTGCCATGAAAACACACCCACAGAAAATGGTGGTGACCAGCAATGTTTTGCATTGTCTTGCATTGCCACCAATGGTATAGTGAGCAGCCCAAGACAGCTGTTTTTATTTCTGTTTGACCTATTTTATTTCTTCCAGGCCTTTTCTGAGGTTACATGCCCCTAGTACAGACCACACATGCTGAAAGGAATTGTTCTATCTAGCCAGTGGTTAGATAGCTGTTTCAATAATTTTATCCCACAATGGTTTTTCCTTTTTCACTGATTCACAAGATAATAGATCTGTGCAACTGTTATCAACTGTAAATTTCTCCTTCATTTACTGGGATTGATAGGACATTTGAAACCTGGGTCTTCATGCTATAGTGCCAGTTTACCAAGGATATATATATATTTTATTAGTAGTTCATTTATATGTTTTTTTTCCTAATTAAATGCCTCAGATACCACAATGCTAGAGCCACCACTAGGATGGAGTGGTTGGAAGGGCATTGAATAAACCCACTAAAAGGGAAAATGAGATGGGTATTATGGAAATTTTAAAAAGTGATTGTTTCTCTTACTGCTAATCATGTCTCCTTCTTGTGATATACCACATTTACTTGAATATAAGGTGACTCTGATTATAAAACAGCCCCCCACAATTAGTTAGAGATTTATAATAACTCCCCCACCAGCACCAACAGTGCACTTGGTCTGCTTGGTCTGGGGGACTGTTGTAACTCAGAACACTTCCTGTGCAGTAGTTTCAGCTGCAGCAGGGAATTGCACTTCTGTCTGTGCTTATAGTTTGTTGGGTTGGGCCCCAGCAGAGTTAACAGCATTTCAAGCCATGGTGACCCCATAGCTCAGCACTGCTCTGTATGTATGCACACCAGATACTCCCCACAAAAGATCTATGTGCTAATTAATTCCCCACTCATGATTGGAACCTGTGTCCTTGTCATGAGTCCTGAGATCCTCCAAAAATGTATAGACAGAAGAAGGATAGGGTAGTCTGGTCCAGCTTCACCTTGTGGAGGGTGGGGCTGCACTAATCATATGCAACAGGCTGAAAGAGGGGCTGACAGAGGGATTCTGGGTGAACTGTTTGGGGCCTAGTTTGGTGATATTTGCCAGATATTTAAGGCTGGTGAAGAAATAGGAATCATTGGAAATGGGGAGGAAAGGCACAGCTCAGCTGTGGGATTGAAGAGGAAATTGAAATGTATGCAGTGTAGTGACTCATCCTGACTTGAAAAAGGTGTTGACACCAAGGGGGACTGCACTCAATGGACACTACCATAAGGCTGGTTCAGATGGTGTGCAGTAACCTATTCTTGTGGTAGGTTCCCATCCACATTCAGCCTTTTGGCTAATATCAAATATAGCATTTTGGCATTTAATCAACTTGATGCCTGGTTTCTATTACTGAGCACATGCTGCTTTTAGCAGCAGTTAAAAGATAGGTAATGCATGAAATGAGGTTTCCTTGTATGTGAATGTAAGATGATGCTGTCCCCCCCACCCATGTTGATTGTGGGGGAAAACTTGTCTTATATTCAAGTAAATGGAGTATATAGTTGACACACAAGAAAAATAGCTTAAAATACTTATCCACTGTAGATACTTGCTCTACTAGATGTGTGATCTCAAAAAATGTATGCACTGCTTTTTCCTATTTATTAACTACTTGACATATAACAAATAAGCATCTCAAATATTGTCCTTCAATGAAAGGGAAATGTATGTCATAAAATGTCATGAGAAGTGTATTTTTGGTTTGGGATCACCCTTTAAAGCAACAGTAACCTTCACTAGCAGGAATTTTACTGCACTTTGCATGGGATTAGTTCAAAGCTCAAAGGTGCACCTTTCTAAGAAGTTGTTATGGTATATTTTGAAAAGCACGGTTTGTTTTCATAGTAACGTTAAATACGCAGTTTGGGTTAAAATGGCCTCTGGAATATTTTTGAGATGTAGTTCTTAGAAATATGGAGATAGTTTATTAGAAACAATATAATCAGAGTCTGTTGAATAAATTCCACAATAGTGATCAATAAAATGTCAGTGAACAAGAGCGTATACTTAGTGTAATTTGTCCCAGGTAAAAAAGCAGGATTGAAACCTGCGCTGTCAACTCCCTGACAGAGAAGTGGATAAGTTACTATCTGTATGTGGTCATAATTGATTCCCTATTCAGATCAGTATCTAGGTCAGTCAACTTATATTTATCCTGTAATACTTTAAAAAATATATATACAACTTGGCTTACTTCTCACTCCAGTTTTACACAAGTGTAACTCCATTGACTTAAGGTTTACAGCAGTGTAAAAAAGATGTGAAACATGCCTAATGATGTTTTCTTTTTTAGTTATCATTTAAATCTCAGGATAGTTAAAGGAGCCACATAATGTTTCAGGCATTAATGAATAAGTTTGTTAATGTTAATACAGATGGCCTTCAATTCTGGGAGAAACAGACTGCAGTGTAGGTGTGTGCAATTTTATGAGTATCATTGGTATTTCCTGATAAATATAACCTGTACTTAAATTTGCCTTGTGCTTCTAATAAAATTTTCAACAAATCACTGCTATACATAGGTTCATGAGCAACCAGCACAATGTGGTATGCAATATGAATGGAGTATGCAATATGAATGAATTATTTGCAGGTCAGTCTTTAATAGACTTGAAAGGGGGGAAGAAACCCAATTACATAAAGCTGGTAGCAATAACTAGTTTGTTTTGCTTTTGCTGTGATAGTCAATGACCTAAAGCCATAAAAATCTTTCATAATTTCCATTTTCTGCTTATCCAGCTGCTCTTTTTACATGTTTCATTCATAAGGCTCTTGCATGAAGCAGCGAGCATGCACATGCCATGTTTTTTATTCCTTTTTCTCAGAGGTTTGGTTTGGGATAGAACAGTTTGCAATCCATATTAAACATCTCAGTAGTAAGTGGAAGAGGGAAATATTGACAAAGATCACACCTTTGTTTGTACCCCAAATGAAATCAATGGGAGCTTTACTGTTGATGACAGCGGGAGTAGCTGGACTATATATAATGAGACTTTTCACCAATAGTTCTCAAATAATTTTACAAAGGAGGTCAGTATCATTATCACTGATTAGGAAAATTAAGTACAGTGAGAGAAAGTGAGTTTCTTTCATAGAAGGCTAGTCCTGCAAAGCTGGGAAGAGAACTTGGTCTTCCTGGATGCATCTACATGTGCACTTTACTGTGGAGTTGGCTCCACAGTAAAGTATCACACTCTATATATGTGCCAGTATTAGGGTACAGTAAATAAATTAACTCTGCCATAGAATAGTGCTGTTGGGGGCAGTATCCTATGCTGG
The DNA here is from genome assembly GCF_030867095.1 of Alligator mississippiensis. Lineage (NCBI taxonomy): Eukaryota > Metazoa > Chordata > Crocodylia > Alligatoridae > Alligator > Alligator mississippiensis. The sequence continues at coordinate 195,459,918 of NC_081824.1, read as the reverse complement.
AGTAATTTACTCCGCCAAAATGCATGTGTAGGTTGTGACAGAGGCTGGGTGGGGCACTAAGGTGTTAAAGTCTAGGGGGCTGCCTGCCAACTAGTCCTTCACTTGAGCACTTTTGTGCCCCAGCCTGCCCCTCCTCTGCCCAACACTGCTACCTGGAGTTTGGGGCTGGCTCAAATTGCTGCGGTCCTGGGCACGTGTACAGACGCTGCATCTAGGAGCAGCTGACAATGTTGCAAACTTCATTGGAGTTTATCATGTCACCTTAATAGCACATATAGATGCACCCCTTGAGTCTCAGTCTAGCATTCTATCCAATAAGCCACATTGATTTCAATTGAGAAACACTACAGTAGTAAAATTAAGCATGTCTTTAAGCCTTTTCAGAATTGAGGGATTAATCTGTTTTTTATTTTTTTATTTTTACTGATTTCTTGTTTGAAAGCTATATCCAAATGATTGTGGTCTCAGGCAACATCTGGGAATTAGATGTTGCTAGCTCTATTTTCTGACTTGATATGTCACTTGAGTGAGATGATTAACATTTCTGTGCCTTGTTTTATTCAGCAGGTAAATGGGCATATTATTTCTTCTCTCTCCTATATGTTGTGAGAATTAGCTGATCTTTGTAAAGTCCTCTAATTTCCTCAGATGGAAGTACTCATGAAGTGAGTGCAAAGTGGCTAAAGTTTATCCATCCTTAATTAGTAGTAAAGATAAAAAACCCTTCTATATAGTGCTGTAAATTTACACAGGGTTTTTTTTTTTCCATATGAAGTTGAAAAGAACAAGACTCTTCAGACTGAGTTAATTGGACCAAAATCTATGAGAGTTTGCTAGAGTAAGGAATTCAGGACTATACTCAATGTAAATGGTGTCTAATGATTCTTTATTCCCTTTATTCAAAGAAACACCATCCAAAAAGGGAATTAGTAACAGATAAAAGCCTATTTTTAATAATGCTAAGGCCTTTCCCCCTCATTCTTTCAAGTCTTTATGGAAATTAATCATGTCTGAAAAAAATAAAATAAAAAAGGACTGTACGCCTGTTGTATCTTAGCAGAGTTATAATTTGCTTTCTTTCTCTATGTTGTTTGTTTCAATACATATGATAAAACATGATGAAAATCCATTGTGATTTACAAAGGGGGTTCTATCTGTGGATCCATCTAATTGTACTTTGAAGGCCTCTTTCACTGCACTCTTCCAGTATCATGTAAATCATTCATTTAACATTAAACATAACTTTCTTTGATCTCCTTACTCCAACTGATCCAAAATCTATTGAAGTCAATAGAAGTCCTTCCACTGACTTCCAGAGGGTGTGGCTAAATCTGTCAGTCTCTCAAAAATATTTTTTTTCTGTTTGTAAAGAAGATTTGTTAGCTAAGTGTTTTGATATGGTAGTGGGCACAGATGCATATGAGCGCAACATGAGACTGGAGGGTTAGGATGGATGGGGTCTAATCCTGATTCTCTTGCTGGCTTTCCTACCATTTGACTTCTTTGTGCTCTGTTTTCTCAGCTGCAGGGGGCATAGGGGTATGTGGACCAATGTAGACCATGAGTGAGTGGGGGGTAAGAAGGAGGATGAAAATAATGGAAGGCTTACTTTGGACTGCTGCAGTGGTTGTTGCATGTAACAGTGGCAGCAGGTCCATAGCTGGGCTCTTGGAAGTGACCCTGGCACCCCATTCTCTCCATTCTTCTGCCCATTTCACCTCTTTCTCTTGCTGCCTTTCCCCAGATACACTGCTTGGTGCAATGCCACTCTTTCCAGGTCCTGTGGCTGGGCAGTGGCAGCTCAGAACTTCCCCTGTCATCCCAAAGACTTTTGCGGGGTGTGATTCCGCCACAACTAGTGCGTGCCTGGGACTGGTGCCCCATTTGCCCTGCCCTTGTTATGCTAATGCTCATCTGTAAACTGGGTGCGTAATAGTCTAGCTTATGGGAATCTTGCCAGTTCTATCAAATAATAATAAGTGCTAGAGATCCTTGGATGAAAAGTGATAGCTAAGAATCATGCGTTATACTGGACATATGTTGTTACAAATACAGACCAATTCATATTGTTCTGAACTGTGTGCAGTAGTTAGTCAGTCACTAGAGTTAGTGAAAACTGAGCCTGTCACCTGGTGCAGTATTCTGTCAGAATTGTGTGTATTCAAGTTTTATATTTAATATTTCAACTGCATATTGCTTTTTAACTTTGTAAACATTTAAATGGAGAAAACATTTCAAACAATTAACAGCACTTTAGGAAATGAAATGAATCCCACAGCATTTTGATTGGTAGAAGAAGGGGAACAAATTATTATAAACAGAATAAATCAGAATGTTAGTTGCCCAGTTATACACCTAAATGTATTGAATAATGTTTTAAATAGAAGGTCATGCCCATTATCCATGCACTTCTCCTTGCACTCTCATTTAAGTGTCTTATATATTACTGGCTCTTGCAAAGTTGCCTAAATTATTTTTATAGTTGCAGGTATTGCCTTTTTAAAGTAGCAAAATGACTGCTAGCAAAATTCCTGGCTCAACAAATAGCTCCATAATTGATTTTGTTTGCATGATTTCCTCATAAGTCACCCCATTTCTAGGAGCTGGGTAACTTGACAACTGAATCAGACAACCCAGACCGTTTGTTACAGATCCAGCATTTTTTTGGTTTTGCACCGAGCAAAGCAAAGGGAACATTAAAAACTACAAGCAAGTAAACTGGCCTGCTTCAAAAGAGCGGGAGGGGATACTAGAAGGAGAAGGAAAAAAGTGGAGCACACCTGGATATGTCTTTTCTTTTTTCCCAGAGAAACAGCCTATGAAGTAGTTTTGGGGAGAGATTTTTATTTCCCAAGGAGTGAGCAAGGATTGGCATGAAGTACAGAGAGGGAGTGAGAGAGCATGGTGCTACTATTGCATGCAGAGGGTTGAGACAGCTGAATTGCGCTGATACAGACTTTTCATTATCTGAAAGAATTACTTCGGCAAGAACAGCATGAGACTTCATGAAATGTTTTTGAACTCAGATTCCTGATAGGAGAACATTACATAACTCCCTCTTTGTGAGCGCTAGAGACCAGGGACATAGAGGGAGACAAAACCAGAAACACTGCACTCAGCTGCCTTTTTTTTCCTCCAAATCTGAGCCAAGCATTAAACAGACAAGCCTGTCTTTCCCCCTCCCCCGTCCTCCTGCACCAACAGAAGCCTGGTTTTCATCACAGATTAATAAACGGAGTTCTCTATCATTTTACTATTCTTCCCACAGCCTTTTGCTAGGAATTAACGATGCTCCAGTTCAACATTGCCATGGTGCTTGAAATGTCTTTGGATGTCTGTTCACTTGAAAGAGCGACGGCGAAGAGATTGGGAATGGGGATGAGGGTGGTCAACATACATGTGGGTGCCACCTCTAAAACTTTGGGAGGATTTTGATTCCGCCAAGAAGTTGTTGGGGAGCCTTTGTTATTGTTCTTTTTTTATAAAACTGAAGGAAATATGATCAATATATTCTACTGTCTCCTGAAGTGATTATTTGTACCATTAGCTGTTAAGGAAATGTGCCTAAGTGCTTAGGAATTCTAATTAAGCAGGCTCAGCTGGAGTGCATAGTTGAAGGATTTCACAATGCCTTTTTTGAAATTATATGTAAGCCAAGAAACCAGGGAGATTCTCTAAACCTGGGTGATTTCACCCAGTGGATATGGCCATTAACTCTTCTTGGTTTGTTTTTAAGTCAACCGGTTTTGTAGACCGTATTACTGCACAATCCTTTTGAGATTTGTTTGCTTGTTCCTCTTTTTACTTTCTCCTCCATCTTCTTTTAGAAAAGATGCCACCTCAGCCCAAAAGGCAGAACTCACTTTAGGTCAGCGGGAGCAGCATTCATAGGGCAAACTCCATTGGATTCAATTGAGCAGTGCCAGATTACATCAGGGATGAATTTGGCTCATCATCTTTAACACCAGAGGTCGTTTACTACTCTCATTTATTTTACACATGTGCAGTCCTACTGAAGAACTCAGTAGGACTGTGTGGATGTAATTAAGGGCAGAATTTGACCCATGGGAATACAACAGCAAAAGCAAATATTTAAAAAAATTCTGCCGTTGTATAGAATTTGCTGGGTAGCATATGCATGAGACAGAAAACAGGCTAGAATTGATGGGTATTTTCTAACTTTATGTTTTTTATGGCAAATACTTCTCTGTTTTGTTTTTCATACATACCAGTGTTTCCTGTATGTCTAATCTACCGTCACTATGGTATCAGGGAGGTGACAAAAGTTATGTCAGACCAGTCATTTGAGGAGACCAGTAACCTGAGGGGCTATATTCTCTGTCTCTTCTTCATTTATTCCTCTTAGATCCTCTCCCTTTATCTCCTTGTTCTCTTTTGTCCTTCCTTCCCCCTTTCTTCTGTTATCTTCCTGGGAATTAAAAGTATTCCTTGTTGTGTTGGGTACTGAAAGAAAGCAATTGCAAAGTGGAGGTTCAGACTTCTCACTTTAAACATGCAGAGATCTGTTTTCAGTTTAATGTTGAGTGGAAGGAAGCCTTAGAGCTGTGGGCTGGCTGCCAGGAAGGCCTGATTTCCCCTCCACCCACTCCTATGAGCCTCACTCTTGGCAGTGATTACTGATGACCACAGCTGTCATGCTAGGTCATGGTAAACTGTCAAGCAAGATAGTGTATGAAATATACAGGACCCAGGTCTGTTATGAGCTTTGGAAAACAGGGTCAGGGTCTTAAACTGGATTTGATACCAGGCAGTGTCCTAGTACAACACATTGAGCAGCATCAGGTTCTGGCCTCTTGTTGACTTCTTTTCCTTGGAGGATAGACAACCAGAGGCTGGAACCTGTGAAGCTTTTTCCCAGTCAGGGATAGCCCAAAATATATATTGTTGCAATAATTGTGTGAGGCATGCAGTGGCTAGTGCCTCCTCTGAAAGGAGTATAACTTCCCAGCCAGCTGATGGACACAGAAAGCATTTTGGCCATGGGTACCCTGCGGTATGGTGGAGCAGTATGGAATGCCCTTGCTATTTTGATGATTGGAACACTGGTGCTCAAGTGGCAATGGTGTTGTAATAAGGTTCATGCCAACCCAGCCAACTCATTCAACTAACTGTATGGATCCAGCTGAAGAATACCACAAGACTGCAGTCTTGAAGTCTCAAAACAATATGCTGAAGATTGTTCTGTTTTCCAGGGTATGGTTTTGATGCAGGGCACTTATATTCCATTTAAGGTTGTCTTCTGCCAGCCTCACCTATTTAATGCTCCCTTTAGAAATGTGTGCGTTGGAAACAGCATTCTGTTCTATTCTGCTTCTTATACTCTGCTCAGCAAGGTCTCTGAGCATCATCCTGAAGTGCATCAAGCCACCCAACTAACATCTGTGAGGTGTTTGTTCTTTCATCCTGTTCCCAGGGGGAATACGTGTGCTGACGTATTCTATTTTGGAATGTTTTTACATTATACACACACGTTACACTAAGTTTATGTGAGAAGGCAAGGCCAAAGAAATGTGCCTTGCAATTGAAATGGAAAGTTGTGAGGTTTCTGATTATCTTTAGTTTTCAGGGGAGTTTGTCCCATAATCTTGGGCTAGCCTTGGAGAAAGTTCTGCCTACTGAAATTGTTCAGTGTTCAAAATAGTTCTTGGACAGTCTTGCTGGGCAGTGTTTAGCTCTTTCAAGCCCTGTTTCAGACAATAGAAGTTGAGCTGTCAACTTTCCTTGTAGTAAGGGATGCAACTCCCATTGTCCACATAACCAAAATGGTAAGCAGCGTTCAGGCTCTTCCAAACTCATTCCTGGTTTTACATATTCACAGCACGCCAGCAGCCAAGAGAAAAGGTCCCATGTAAAATTAAATTTTATTCTGGTAAATTCAATACATTCTTTGCAGAAGTGGAATACCCAAATCACAAGAATAGGCAAAATTTCTAGAAGTATCATTGATTTCCATCAGGTCTTGATAACCAGTGATCTGGGTTTTCCATTTCTCAAGGAAAAACAGGAAAAAACATGGATTTTCCCTTTAAACAGAGAAAAAAGTGGATTTTTCATTTTAACGGAGATACCCTCGGATTTTGCACTTTTGCAAAGAGCTCTCTGAAGGCTGGCAGAGTTCCAGCCTGAAAAAGCTTCTTGCACAATGGCTGGCAAATCCTAAGCCCTGTCCCAAGGGGAAGGGAGAGGATGAGGCCTGAAAGTCTCAGTCATCCAAGACTTGGCTCAGGCTCACTTTCCCTCCTGAAGCCTTTGAGGTAAGTGGGGCTTGCAGGGGGCTGGGGGCCCCTCGGCAGGGCTGGAGGGAGTGGTGGACTGCAGGTTGGGGTGGGGGGCACCGTAGGGTTGGGGGTGCCCTGTGGGGTGGGGGTGCAGGTGACTGCTAGGGCTGGGGGAGGGGCTGTGGGTACAGTCAGCAGGGCAGGTGGGGGCAGGGCAGGGGTGTGTGGGTGGAGGCTGAGGAAGCAGAGAGGTGTCTGCAGGAAGTCCCATGTGGAGGGCCCACTTGCCCTGATGATGCATGGACTGGGAGCTGCGCACCATGGGGCCAAACAGGAAGCCGCACATAGAGGCATGGAGTTGCACATCATCGGGCTCCTGCTTGCCTCCATAGGCGGCTTTCTGCTGGAGTGCTGAAAGGCCCACGTGGCGCGAGACTCCTGGTCCACACACCATCGGGCTAAATCAGGCAGCTCTGTGTCTCCACGTGGCGCTTTCAGCCCCCCAGCAGGAAGCTGCCCATGGAGGCATGGAGCCCACCTGGCCCAATGGCACGTGGCTTCTGCCTGCAGTGCCATGCTCTGCACGTGGTGGCATGGAGCCAGCCCAGTTTGGGCCGAAGTCATGTGCCAGAGGGCCGAGCTGGCTCTGTCCTAGCATGTGAACCCCTGAGACTCAGCCAGAGGTGCACACTGCCAGTGGCTCTGCTGCGGACGTGAATGCCCTGAGGGCCTGCTACCTCCTGCTGCTGAGCTGCTGGCCAAACTCCCCACACATACCCACACCCCTGCCCACCCCTTCACAATCCCCCCCCCCGATAACCCCCACAGCCTCCCACAAACACCACATACTTCCATACCCACACCAACCGACACCCCCCCTACACCTAGACCCCCCTACTCCCCTTCACAACCTCCCCACACCCCATCCCAACCATACAAAGTACCTGCATATATTTCTAAAGAACATTCAAATAGTGTTATATTTAGTTTAATTTGTAAAAAAAAATATAAATTTTGCATAATTTTGAATTTTTCTGTGCATCATTTTGAATGTTTCTGTGCGTAATTCCCTGGGATGTTCAGAGTGGTCTCAGCAGGAGTTCTGATTTTCCATGATGAAAAACCAAATGATATAGGTATTTAGAATTAATTTAATTATAGTGATTGAGACGCTGGTAAACTTTCAAATTTCTTTAAAACTGTAAACATATCAATAAAACATTGTGTTCAACTGATACCTATATGTATAGTGGTTTTTCATTTTAATCACAGATTTGGGGATTTTAATCAGAGAATCTGTCATTTTTTTTTATCAGAGAGAACCAGGATCCCTGAATAATCACATAAGTCTCTCCCTCGCATCCCTGCCACCCCAGCCCTGCCTTCTTTTTTTTTTTTTTGACACATTCAAGCCTAGCAGTTCAGTGTTAAGACCCAGCCCTGGACCATTTGAAAGGGCTCCAAAACCCATCAGCCAGTGCTGAAAGAAAGACACATGATGGGTTGCACAAGGTTGCACAGTGTAAAAATGTTCAGGGGCACAAAATGAAGAACTGAAGCATGAGCACACAAGCATGTCCAAATTCAAATATAAGATCATGCAATGACATGAAACACCTGCATGTGTCTTCAAATGCATGGGTGGCAGTCTCTCAGTATGAAGATGACCGTCTTCCAGTACACAGGGAAGCACCAGTGAGTCTGGGTATGACTGAGGAGGCCAATCCGAGATCTGCATGTTCGACTGCAGTTGTAGCATTCAGTTCCAGAAAGAAGGAGTGGTGATGTCAGGTCACAGCTCTTTCCTTTGTCTCTCTCACCTATTCTCCTCCACCGTGAGGCAAGTTTGCTTGAAATAGTCAATACCTGCTGTACATATCGGTGCCATTGGGGATGACTCTGTGCTCAAATAACCCAGCTATTGATGTTAATATGGCATTTCTTCAGATTGGCCTTCAAGGTGTTTTTTAATCTCTTCCTTTGCCCACCTTTAAAGCAGTGACCATTGTCTTCAAGCACAGTCACCACAGCAACTGTCACCTGCTTAATGGCTTGCAATCAATACTTGTGGCCAGGGTCTACAAAATCCTTAATGAAGCCCTGTAGTCCAGGCCAGAAAAGGCAAGGTAGAGCAAGACTGAACTTGAATGTCTAGGAACATCCACCACCATAGCAAAGAGAAAAAGAAAGGTAGAAATAAATAAACAAGCAAATCCACAAACCCAGCCTCAGGAAACCAGCATGGGAAAGTGCAGGCACTTAGAACTACAATTTCAAACCTTTTGCCAAAGAGACTTTCCAAATAGCTGTTGACATGTATGCTTTTCTTTTGAATGTGCATTTTAAGAGCATCATAAACTCAGCTGCTTACATTAATCTGTTCAGATTAATCTAACATTATGTTGCCAGCTGCTTCCACCGTACCTGTGCAAAATTATACTACAAGAAACTCTCAGGGGGTACTGACTGACTAATCAGCAGCATTGCCCATGAACTTTGCTATCTTCTAGCTCTCATTCTTTCAGGGACTCTAGACTTTGGATTGTGAAAGAAACTGTTTTAGGTTTCCTAGAGGGACCTCATATTTGAAGGCTGTTTATTTTATACATACAGACATACATACACATTCCCATTGAAAGCCAAAAGATATTTAAATAATGCTATTGCCATTTATAGTGTCTCAAGATTTCAGTCTGGAGTCTCCTACCTATCTAAGCACACATTTATAATGTAACTTGGTGAATATGATCATTTGCTGTCTTTGTACTAGTAGCTGCATTTCCAGCTGTATAAATGCAGCTAGTTAAGCTGTAGTATGTTTTATGCATTAGCAGAAGTTACTGTCTAAGCAAAAAAAATCTCAGACATGGGAAAAACGTTAACTGGTTCCTTTTTTTATGATTCATTTTTTTCTCTGCTAGCTAAAAGGAAGTGATAAGAAGATATTATTGCTGAGATATAGAAGGGTTTCCCCTCTATCTGTGGCACTTACATAGTCCCAATTAACATGTTGCCTGCGTACCATGCACCCTTGTTTACTCATAACACTGTTCTGATGTGTGAAGGGCGCTTGTCTCCATTTGAGGAACAGAGACACAGACAGACTGAAGCCTAGATTCACAAAAGCACTTTAGGTGCCTAAAGTAGGATTTAGGTGCGTACATTTTGCCAGCAAAACAGCAGTAAGTTCAGAACAAGGCACAGCAGTCATTCATATTAACAAGCATGGTGGCTAGTGGCATCCATCTCTTTGGTAATAGCTTACAACACTCATTCAGGAAATAGGAGGACCTAGGTGTTATCTCTCTTCTGCTGTAAGGGATTCAGACCCACCTCTCCCATCTGCTTGGAGCAGGTGTTGAATACAGATCTAGACTCAGAAACACCATTGCCCCTGGATCACCTTAGTCCTTTATGACCGTTATTATAATTGTCCTTTAGACTAGGCTGTCTTGTAGATCTCAGCAGAACTTGTTCTGACAAATCAGGCAATCTCTAAAAAGTCATTCCTTTGGCTGTAAGACCCAGAATTTACTGCAACAGCTTTGGCCCTTTGTGAGCTATAAATACCTCTGCCATATTGGCTGGGATTTTTTTGCATGCCCAATTTAGAGTATCTTAAAGCACTGAGGTTGCAGGCTTTGAAAATCAGCTCTTTGAAGTGCCTGAAGTTAGACAACCAAAAATTGAAACCTGGATGGCTGGTCACTTTTGAAAATGTGACCCTTTATGAATAAAATAATTTTGCCCAATTCAAATGGAATAGTTGTATGTTCATAGTGAAAGTGTTTTTGATATTGAAAAACCTACGTACAAATGGTGGCTTGAAAGAGAGAGATGTTGTCAAAATTCTTCAATCAAGTTATCTAGCGACTGGCTAGCACTTGGAAGAAGAATGTTTAAAATATCAAACCTATTTTATCCAGTGGAGCTCACATTAATTAAAATGGACAGTTTCCTTGCATTTAATTGTGATTTAATCCCAAATCAATAATTTGACCAATTTACACATTTAGGGTTGATCTCAATTTAAATGAGAACTGAAGGTGCTGAGCACTTTGCAGGACAGAGCTCTGTGTCTGCGACATTAAGGTAAAGAGTTGGATTAGACCTAATTTCTCGCTAAGCGCGTGTCAGACATAGAAGTTGCGTTGTTTCTGGTGTCCTTTGGAATCAGGTTGAGCTGATCTGTTAGGAGTCTTGCTGACTCAGGTTGCAGAGGAAAGTAGTTGAAGGCTAGCCAAGGAGATCTATGACCTTCGCTTTGCTGTTTATCGTCACACTTGTTTCACTGACTGGAAGACAGGCAATCAACTGAGTGGGGTAGGGAAGAAACAGCTCAGAACCACTGACCTCAATTTAAACATAATGCAGAAGGAGACAATAAATGCTGGGAGGAAGATCATTAGCAAGATTTTCCTAGAAGGAAGTCTGAAAAAATTAAATTCTCCCAGATAACTTCAGAAGATACGATAGAGTTCTGTGACAAATGCTCTGAGAAGACAGCTGTTTGTTTCTTTTTGTGGCAGGGAGTATGTAATACGACAACGGACTCTGCTATGCTTTCGGCAGACAAGAAATGTTTATGCTGCATGCACATTGTACTTTATTACAGTTGTGAGTTTGTGTTTGATATTTCTGGAAGATGAAGAGGCAATGAATCCCTGAATTGCAAACAGTTCAAATACAAACTTGACAGTTGTATAAGGTTAATATCATATTAAATTTATTTTGTTTTATTTTAATTTAAACTATTTCTCAGTCCTTTAAACAGCTGCCATTGATTTTGGAGGCAAACATTTTAAATATGACCCAACTGTCACCAGAAGTCTACTTCTACATCTTGCAGTTGCTTTCTGGTACTCATTCCTTCTTGTGCTTGTTATTCTGCAAGACCTAGATCTATATGTATCATCCGCAAACAGAGGTTATGATTGGCTTCTGATGACTCAAAAACAGTGGAATTATTACATTCCTGTGCTGGGTATTATTTGGCATATTTTTTGTAACAAAATCTTAGCCATTCAAGCCATTCACAGAGTTTTGCAGTTTCTAAATATTTGTATTGACACTTACAGAATGCTCTGCTTTTGCCAAGGCAAGTATGCAATGCTATTCTCTAGTTCTTCACCATGCTCTAAAAGGAGACAGGTCAGATTTCTTTCTATAGATGAGAGGGGTTCTGGAAAGCCAAATTGTGACAAAGTGGAAGCTGGAAATAACTCATGGAGTTATGAGTTTTGATAGGAATACTTTCAGTATATTAATCAATTTTAAATTGCAGTGGCTCTAGCTATAACACATTAGAAAGTTATGTGACTTGCAAGGGGCTAACCTTCAACAGTTTTGTGAGTGTATGAGAAAACATTCATAGTATTTTCTAATGTATACACATTTTTAATAGAAAGTGTTAAGCAACTTAAATGTAGATCTTGTGGTCAAGAGGCAAAACAGGCAAACAAACAAAACCACAAAACCCAAAACCTATGATACCATTCTTGCAAAGTGGGGAAATTCGGCATTGGTGGTGAAGATCATCCTTACCTTTCCTTCTCCATTTGTTGGTACCTGATGCTACGTTAGTCTGACATCTAAGGTCTATACTGTACAAATGATCTAGGACATGAACACTGATACTATATTTGCCTGTAATGATAAAATTATGTTCCACAAGCTGCTCCAGTAGAACCTTTGTGTTACTTTGGCCATTTAAAGCTGCCCATTTTGTAGCAAGGAAAATAGCAGTAGTTAACTTTTGATATTTGGGTCAGTAAATATGACTCTAAATATACACAGGGGAGCAGAGTTCTTGAGAAAGGAGTTCCCATTTTAACACAATTGATTTTCAGATTAGAGCCTCATCATCACTAAGTTTTCCTGCAGTCAAAGTTGAAGTCCATTGTGGATGGAAAATGTCCTATATTACTAAGAAAGGAGTATGCAGTCCTTGTACTATCAATCTGTATCAACATTGCAAACTTTGGCAAATCTTCTCTATGTACTCCTGTACTAGAAGGGTAAACTCTTGAACAGACTGGAATGGAACTTGGTGTGTTAATATTTTCTTGACATTAAAAATGTCAAGCAATAATGCTAGAAAATAGGAAATTGAAAACAGATTTGAAACAAAGAATCGTTGCTGAATTCTTGGGTTCTTTGGATTAGTAAAAACTGGAAGTGAGCCTTAAAGTTCTTCTTATGGTTTGCTTATTCATCTTATGCCATTATGCCTATATCAAAAGATGCGTTTGGGTAGTGTGGCTTTCGTTTCCCTTAAGTAGAACAATCCTTGATACATCTAAGGAAATGGTTGAAGTTGAATTAATTTAAGAAGATTTGATATGATATATCTATTTTGAATTATGTAGAATATGGAAGATATTTAACATGTAACAGTTCCACTGATCAAACCTCAACACCTTCTGCAGCAATCAACCTTTTTCCAGAGTAACATCAGCAGTCAAATCAAACCCTTCTCCCTCTACAAAGTCACCATAACATACACAAAGACTAAATGGTGAAGGTTTCACAACTTGTGAAACAAAGGATAATCTCCTTTTTCTGTTCATTTCAAGGCCCACATGTGGAATAACTCGTCTGCTTTCAGTAACAGGGAATTAGATTCAATGTGTTTGTTGGATTCCAATTCATTGACTAAATGCCACAAAACTCTGAAGGAGGATTTGTTTTGTCACTGAGGAATGGCATTTTGTGCCTAAAATATTGTCTAACATTTCTCCCAAATACGTATTTGCTTCAGTAGAAAGTGCTAAACAAATCCTGTTCCCAAGAGTAGACTGTCATGGCTACAATAATACTACAACACTACCACAACTTCGGTGGAGTTAAGGAGGCTTACTGGCTTTCAAGACTGTGAATAGTAGTTGTATTTAAAGCTCTGAAAATGAACAGTAATGGAAATTTAAGCTTTTAGACACCAGAACATTCAACGTTTAGACCTATTCCTTCCCTGCCATGCTAGTATAATTCTGCCACTAGAAATGGCAAAAGCCACTCAGAATGTGCCAGGTAATGGGGAGGGGATGTCCTAATAAGCAGACATGCTTTTGAAAGTAGGCAGCATGGACTTGGTGTTCCACATGCCATTGTTTCTGTTGTATTATACACATTTAAATTCAAGCATGTATCTGCATGCTGCCTAACGTTATTGACTTTAGGCAAAGCTGATTTGCTTAGTAGTGGGATTATTCAGAGCAATTTGTCAGAACTGTGACAGTGTGATGACAAGAGATGCACATATACCTTGAGGGATCAAGTATGTCTCATTTCATATGTGTTGAATGTTGTAGGTTGTGTCAGTGGAGATGCACAAAGGTGTCCTCTTGCTACAAGGATTGCCTGCAGTCTGGTGACATACATGGCATGGGTCTGCAGGGATTAGGGAGGGGCTCATGGAAGCAATGGCTCGCAAGGAGCCCTCAGGGATAAGGTGAAGGGATGAGAACATTTAGCAAGTCTGGGATGAAATGGATGGAGCAGGCTGTGTCAGAATGTAGTCCAGGTACCGGCAACTGACATTTGGTTTGTCTCACCTAAACTGGAGTTTTGTCATAACAGAAAAGCACTGCTCTGCATTGCCCATGGGTCTTCCATATCCTGGCACATGAAGGCCAGAGCTTTGCCTGAACGCAGCTCCTATAAGGGGCCTGACAGAATGCTTAGGGCAGCAGAGTGCCCGCCCCCAAGGTCCCAGCACAAAGAGAGAGTAGGGAAAAGGGCACGTGCCCCTTCTGAAAAGCAAGTGTCCCCAGATCTTGGCCCACACACAGGAACATGCTGCTGAAACAGAGGCATAAGGTGATGCCTGCCACAGTGCCTCTGCTGCTCTTTTTGCACCTCCCCCAGGGTTGACACCTGGGGCTTGTGGCCTGGTTCCCCCACTTCATTACACCACTGCACTGCTACCTTCCAAACCCAATTCCCGTTCTCCCAAATCAGTGTCTTCTCTCCCTGCATGTACCACTTGTGCTGCCACTGCCCTTGCCCACTCCTACTGACCCAAACCTCTTTCCATTTTCCCTAGACTTTCCATCCTCTTTAGTCTTCTCTTCCTAATCCTGTGGATGCAGCCTTTAACCCTTCTTTTCCTATTTCCCACTTCTGTTGCCTCATAGGTGCCCCAATGCCTCATATCCAGCATTGCTTCTCTCCTCCACACATCTCCAGTCTCCCTCTGGCTGCACTGCCTTCCTGGCTCTTCAGTCTGCCTGAAAATCCTCGTGCCCTAGTCTTGCTGCACAAGGACATTTCATCCTCTTTGGCCCATGAATTATAGCATGTGCTGGTCTTTCGAGCCAAACTATAAGGTCAAAAACTTTTTTTAATATTGCTCTCTCAGAAATGCCATGAGTGCCATGAACTGGCTAAGGTAAATGCCAAGTGTAGAGGACAAAGAGGAGCCATGATTACAGCTCCAGGCACATGCAAAAAATGATATAAACCACTTGACTTTTAAAATGCATTTTTTCAGAGGTCTGCACAGTAGCATAACTAAGGGGAGGTGACTGGGGTACGCACAAGCGTTACATTTAGCTCTAAATGGTATGCAAGTGTTCACAGAGCTTAAATTATCCTAAAAATGGTGCACCCAGTCTGAACTTTGTTCTTTTCATAAGAGAACTAACTTTAGATTGGCAAGGGGTTAACCTGACTGAGTGAGGATAAACTTGGTCTAGCATGCTTGCATGAATCCCCAGCACAGCCCTGGGGCTGGAAAAGCCCAGTCACTCTCTACAGCTCTGTGCTGTTTTTACCCTCCTGACTCTGATGGGCTATTTTTAATCCCTGACTAGCCCAGCCCCACAGACCCACTGACCTGCTTGCCAGCTCCCCCAGACCTGCCAGTCCCTCCTTTCCCTTTTCTTCCTCTCCCCTTGACTTTCCTGCTTCAAGCTGCCTGCGTCTCCTGGCAAACAGAGATACTTAGCTACCTAAACCTGAGCCAGGTCCCACAAACACTTGTTTGCACCCTGGGACAGCAGCTCTGGGCACCAATTTATAGGGCAGGGCCATGAAAATAGCAGCCACTGTAGCTTCCAGCCAGTAGTCTGGCTGCTGTGTTGTGTCACCACTGCTCAGAGTGCACACCTGCCCTGTTATGGCTCTGGGGTTGTATGTTGGCCAAACAGCTCTGTATTCAGAACACTATCACCAGCACCCCAATAAGGCACAGGAAATTTTAACAAAATGTGAGGAATCATTCAGATTTTAGAGCTCATTGAAGGGCGGACTTTTAGACCAAGTGCCGCTTTACCTTGTCTGTAACAGAACTGATGGTCCACTAAAATAGTTTGCCCCTTACATTTCCCTTGTTTCTTTTGGCTATAGTATTTTTTATTTCAAGTGCTAAACTGTTGACAGTTTTGTAAAACAAGGTGTGCCTCAGAGGATGCGTTTCAGCAGACAGATGTAAGAATCCGTGTATCTCATCTCTCTGCATTACTTATTTTAAGGTGTCTGTTACTGTGGCATCTAAGTAGTAGACAAAATTGAAAGTGGCTTGAAAATGGTTAATGAAGTTAAATTATTAGTCTCTTCTTGTTTTGTGCTTTTAAAAATCTCATCTCATTATGTCCTCTCAACTTCTTGATCTTTTGGGACAGAAACAAAAAAGAGGTCTCCGGGAGTTGTGATACGGACTTGGTTGATGTACATGTCATGCTGTGTGTGGGCCAGGGGCCATTGCAAAGGCTTAACATTCCCGAAGTGGAAAATAGAAAAATAAAGAGGAAGACATGCAAAAGGCATTGAGAATGGAAGATATTGTTACATAGACACCTGTGTTTGGAAGTTTGTTACAGATTCTTTGAAAGTGGGATGTTTCCAGTGTAATTCAACTTGGGAACCTATGAGACAGATCTTCAGCTAGCATAAATCAGCTCCACTAAAGGCAATCTAGCCTTCACTGTTAAGAATTATAATTTTATGTGCTTGGAATGTATCATACAACCCTCTGCTACCTCCGTGATGAAAGCTCAAATCATAAGTCAACCCCAGTGATGGACTTAAAACTAATTTGAAACTGAATTTCCAAATGCAGTATAGCAATCAATACAGTAACATTAAGGACTAATTAGCATTGCTTTATATACTAACATACTCGTATAATCGGTATGTGAGATGTATCTAAAACGTAATTATTATAAAGATTTTCAGTGCATACTAATCATGTTTTTGGATTGTGTCTTTCCCCCAGTAGGGGACCCTCAGGCTTCTCAATATTGTCAGAGAGCACAGCTCTTCATTCCATGGTTTTCTCTCCTTAACACTTCTTGTTTCCTTTTAGATATTTTCCTGTTGCTGCCTACCCTTACATCCCTCTTCCTCCAGCTTGCTGGACAGAATTTATACTCTTCAACCTGCTGTTAATTTTTTTCTGATCATGTTGAAACCCCTTGGCTAAGTACAGGCAGTCAAAAAGCCCGAGGCTGAATCAAGTCAATCTTTGCAGGTTAGTCTAAGCTGCGTAGATGGAACTGATAAGCAAGTGAACAGATATTCATTTTTGATTCTGGAAAAGCAGCCACTTGCCTGCTGTGGCCCAGGTCAGAAGCTGGGGTGGAAGGGGGGTGTGTGTGTGCAAGAGCATGCCTCCCTGCTCAGCTGGAACAGACAGCTTGGGCCAAGGCTAGCCCACCCACCCTGTGGGGGGGGGGTGTTGTGGGGGAGATGCAAAGCATCCTAGGATGCTGGAGGACTCTGAGTTAACTTGTATCTGGAGGGGATCAGGGAAAGAAGTTCATTCAACCAATTTAACCTAAATCAGTTAAGTCTTCTACTACATCCATCCATGTTTATCTTAAGCTGGTTTTGGCCATTTTGTAAGTGGTTTATGTCCACTGAGATTCTGTTGTGTTATAGATTGGAACCAGTTTCCAATAATTTATATTGGTTTATGTGTAATTTCTGTCCCTAGCCCTTGAGGTGCCATGTGCCTTTATATGCTGCTGGAGCACTCAGCCCTTCAGTAGGACTTATCCCTAGGCTAGGAATCCAGGTGAAAGTACAGAGCAGAAGGCCCAGGCTGTTCCCATAAGGACATGTCTATAGGTTATCTTGGCAGCATACAGCAGGCCAGTGTTTTAAAATGATCATGTAATACCTACTTTAGCCATTTGCAGCAATTGAAAACAGGATTTTCCCAGAATATTTCATATATTCAGGTCCACTAGTAAATCTCGCCTTTTATATAAATGGTTTTAGGCAAGAATTACCTTACAGTTTTTTTTTCACTCTTGCTTAATATCTAAAGACTTTCCTGAGCTGTGAGAGAGAACTACACTCTCCCTTATGTCAGTTGATCTGTAAATTCCTTGTTAAATAAGAATTCCAAATGGCTTTTTCATATCAAATAGCTTTCTATTAAAGCTCAGTCCCACTGGGAGATCATGCCTAGGTACTTTCAACTGATTGGAAATTATATGCCTTTCTAGAAGTTTGAGAATTTGTTAAAGGAACCTGAATGTGCAGCTAGAGTCTGGGATTTAGTCCAGATGTACATATGGAGCTGGCTGCAATGTAAAGTTCCTATTACTATTACACATGCCATTCAAGATATAAGACAAAATTTAAGTTAAAAAAAGTGTGTTGCCCTGATAAGTTGAATTTGATGCTAAGGGTCTGGATTCTGGACTGAGAAAGGGACTATTTGTCATGGTCCTCAGCTTGTAACCAATAAAAAATTTAAAGATAACAACCTCTCTGCACCGCCAGGCAGGAAATAGGGACATGGATAACTGACAGCTCTTTAGTAGACAAAGGCGTCTAATTAATTTCCTCACTGTTATTCTGACAAAGAGGAGTAAAAACAAATTGCTTCAGTAATATGTCCATTTATTACATTATTATTGTACAAGTGCATGCAGTAATAATAAGTAATAATAAATCCCATCAGATAATGTGTTTGGAGCTCAGTATAATTACAAGATAACTTTTTTTTATAAGGTATGTTTTATTTGAACAAAAAAAAGGCATAGGTAAGCTAAGTGACTTGCACAAAAACACACATGCAGTCAATGTTCAAGAACATTCCTAGATCAAGAGTCAGGATTCAGAATCTTCTGTCTTCCAGTTCATTGCTGAGTCCACTAACTCATGGTGGCACTCATAAATAATGTAACTGTATGTTTTACAGTGCTTGTACAACTAGCACAATTTGAGTAGAAGAAATAAAGCAGTGTGCAGGTGGAGAAAATTCATTTTTAGATTGCTCTAATAAGTTTCAAAAGCAATAAGGCTGGTTAGCTTAAATTGAAAGTCAAAATAGAGGTACTTGGCATTCAGGTAGGTCTGCCAAATCTGCAAAGATCAAAATTAGAACCATGAAACTCAGATTGAAAAAGTCCTATACTTTCAGAATTTTTAATTTTTATCACATCTACTGCTACCTCAACTGTCACTATGAAGAATGGGCAAACTGGCAGGAGAAGAAGTAATGGGCAATTTTTGCAGTTTTCCTGTCCTGTTGAATCTGGAACCAAAAATTTCACAAGCCTTGAGAGCAGTTTTAATTTTGCAGGATTAGTAACTCAGGCTGGATCCAGACATGCAGGCACGTGTAATTTGTGGCACTGCAAACCTCTTTGTGGTGCCACAAACCACATGTCTGGCATGTTTGCAATTCAGGGGCAAAATTTGCTATTGGAAAAACCTGGTAGCAAAAAAAAAATGCCACAAGAAAAAGTGGAATGGTGCATGCCACAGGAGCATGTGCCAGCAGACATGGAGGCTTGGTCCTCCAGGGAGATGCTCTGGCTGCTAGCCAGTGCATCTCCCCTGCTCTATTTCTGCTTTGCCTCCGCCAGCATGCTGGGACCCAGGGGAGAGCAGAGAAATGACTGTTTCCATGAAGCCCTTCATTTTGCCCCGCACCAAACTCCGTGTGCAGGGGTGTGTGCAGTGGCAAGAAGAAGCAGCACAAATGTGGGGATGCACACTCAGTGTCCAGATCAGTGGTGCTCAAGTTCTTGGCCTTGCGAGCCAGATGAGTGGATTGGGCCCTGGAGGCCCAACACTGCCCCCTCCCACCCCTGTGCACCAGGATTGAGCCTCAGCAGCCTGCACTACTCCTCCTAACCCCATGCTCTGGGGTTGGGCACTGGGGGGCCTGGTGTTTCCCCCTCCCAGCCCCTTGCACCAGGCCGAGGCTCCCCACAGATCTGGAAATTTGGCAGCAGGGAAGTAGTGCCACCTCTCCCTAGCCTTCAAATGTTCACACCTATGGGGATATCTGCAGACTAGGTGACACTGTGCTGCAGGTCAAATCTAGTCCACAGACCAGAAGTGAGCACCTCTGATCTAGACCAAAGAGGCTTGAATATGTTTAGTTGCAATATACCATGCTCTTTCGAAATGTACAGAACCTTGGAACATTAAAACACTGAAAGGCAGGAACTGTAGGTTGTTTTGAGTCTACCCAATGGCTCAGTCTCCTGTTGCCTGGGATCTGTGTGTGTGTGTTTTCCTTCCTGCTTGCAAATGTCACCACTGTACACTGGGGAAAGGGATTTATGCAGGTGGCGTGTGGCCTGGAAGATGATGGAATCTTTGCCTCCATCCTGGAGCCAGAGTTAAAAGAAGTAATGCTGTCTACTAGGTTGTACATAGTAGAAAACAAAGATTTTAGCTCGAAGTTGACTTTGTACTAATGTGGGTTTGTTGTTGATAGGCTAAAAAATCTGGCTTCCTAAAATGCACGTGCATCACACTGTTGGCCAGCTCATGTACACCCTTTAAAACCTATGGCCTGGAACTTCATTTTGAAGGTAAATATAGGGTGACTTAGTTTGCAGCCCCTTTGTCTAACAGCATTGCAACAGTTTGTTTCTTTATCAAAGTATTTTCAGTGTACTGTGGATTTAAACTGTTGAATATAAAGTCCTCTTAGATGGATCACAGAAGTATGACAGGATATGTAAAGTAATAGTACTGATCCACTTGGCACTGGAGAGGTTGGAAGCTGGGAAAGCTTAGAATGAGGAAAAGAAAATTAATAGATAACAGAGTAAGTTTCCAAATATTTTAATTTTAAAGAGGATGGCAAATCATTGTTTTCACTAAACTCTGAGAATAGGATAAGAAACAGAAAGGCAAAAAATAAAATAAAATAAAATTCCCAAATGTCAGAGCATCTAGAACAAATTGTAGAATCTCTTTCATTGGAGGTTTTAAAGAACAGCTGAATAAGCTTTGATAAGGAATGGTTTAGGTACAGTTAAACATGCCTCCATGCAGAGGGATTTGACCAGATAAACTTTCCAGCCATGTGTTACTATCATTCTACTTTAAATTAGTAGCTGTATGCTTAAAGTACATATGGCTTGATTCACATTCCTCTGACATATAATGGGGACTGCATTGTGTCCATGAACAGTCATATTTACATTGTTTGTCCCTTCATCTTATCCTGCTCTTGATGGTCTAGAGAAATCTTTTCAGGTTAATGAAAGAAAAAATTGTTTCCAGAAGCATTTGTGCTTGGGATGCTTCAAGTGTTTTGAACCCTTGGCCCTTGAAACTGCTTAAATCAAGGGATAGACTAAATCAGGCAAAGTCTCTATAATAATAACAGAAGGCAGGGTGGGATGGGCACCTTATAGACCAAGGGTGGGCAAAATCAGGCCTGCGGGCTGGATTTGGCCTGCCAACTGATCGTATCTGGCCTGCGGCTTGGTGGCCACAAAGTCATAGGATCAGGGCCATGGGGAGCTGGCAACTCCAGCTGCTGCATTGTGCCAAGCAGGTGGGCACGTCTTGACCCCGTCCACAGCTTCCATCATCTCCTGCCCTGTGCACCAGAAGCAATTATAGACCAACTGAATCAGAGATGCATAAATTTTCATGAGCAACAGCTCACTTCATTACCATCTGATGAAGTGAATTGTTGCTTATGAAAGCTTATGCATCTCTGATTCAGTTAGTTTATGGCTACAAAGAGATGTGGAATTTGTCTCAGGATAAACAATTTTATTCTAGAACAAAGTGCAATTATTCAGACATCCACATCCATTGTCCTGGGATAAATCACAAGATATGAAGTATCCCTGGACATTGTAAAATGAATCTGAACAGTTGTCCCGGGATTGCATGACTGAATCAATGGCAGAAAAGTGGCAGTGCATTCAGCTACTCACTGAACCCTGATTAGAAGGGCATTTACAGACATGATTGTACATGCCAGTCCTAGGACATATCTGTTCTGGGACAAACACAGTCACAACTTGTCCAGGGACAAATCCAGCATCTATTCCCAGCCTATAAGGTGCATCTCTACCTGGCCTTCTGCCTGACTTCAGACTAACTCAGCTGACTACTTCTCTCTGCTTTATAATAGTGGATGAAGAGAGGAGCAGTATCAACTGTGAGAGCTTAGAATTATGCCCTGCTTTTCAGAAGAGTCCAGTTCTATGGGCACAAATTTTAAATTAGAAAAAATTCAGAAAAGGTCTTGTGCCATGCTAGATAGAGTGCTCCTCATCTCTACCACAAAAGAGAAAGGCATCTCTAGAGTCTGGAATTCCATTTAATAATAACCAAAAGGAAAGATGTATTCAGTTAACATCTGGACTGACTATTGTCCCAAGGTTTTTTTCTTTCAGATGTAATTTTACTGACAAATACTCAAAGAGGCACCAGTTTGTTTGTTCCTGAACAGTAATTTCTGGCTACAGACAAGGACATAATACAGCACTTTGTGCATGGGAATGGAATACTCTAAGGTCCTGAAGATGCCTAAGGCTATGTATAATTTTAACATTTTCTAAGGGCCCGTGTGGTTTTGATTTATAGTTCAGAGGTTTTACTTTCTCCTGTTCTCTTGTTTATTGGAGTTAGAAATCCACACATGTCCAATAAAACTGTATTGCAGGTGGACCTTGGTCTAAGTTGGGTCTGCCTGCCTCATCAGGTTGTATGTTCTGTTGCTGTGCTCTTTTTATCCTTTACTGATTTTGCAAATTCAGGGACAACTGCTGCTGTAGAATAGTTATATTTTTATTTTGGTTTTACATTGGATTCTTTTAATTCTGAATGGGAGAGATTGTTGGGGGAAAAAAAGATAGGCAAAGAAATGAAATTTTGGATAAATCTGCAAAGTAATAGCCTCTTAAATTCATAAACTTTTGCAAAAAAAAAAAATTTTTTTTTTTCAGGGGCTTAAGGTACCAGGCATGATGAACAAAAATATACCATTCTGTATAAATTAGGACATTCAGAATTAATTCCATTTAAGACAGTTGAGTGACTGCAGATTTACACTGGTATATAACCACAAATTTTGGCCTGCATACTCCCTGGTGGACTGGAAGTGATTCTGATCCATTTCTGGGTCTGCTGCCGAGCGCACTGGGGAGCCACCCATGCTTCTGTGGGATGCTCCATGCACCCCAGCATCGCAGCATTCATGAGCTCCTGCTACCTAGAGGTATGTAGAAAAAACATTTAAAGCTGTCTCTATGTCCGAATCTTTCCGAATCTCTCCAAATCGATTTGGAGGGTTCCGATTGGATTCAGAGAGATTAAAGGGTCCTCTGATTCAATTTGGATTCGGAGATTTGGCCACTGAATCGGGCTGAATCTCTGCTGAACTGAATCAGGGACTGAAGCTTCGCACAGCCCTACTATATTGGTCAGCATAAGATCATTGAAAGGTCATGGTCATAGCTCATCAATAGCCAAACCATTGTCAAGAGTTTTGTAGGCCTCAGAGAAAAGGAGAGTTCTTAGGAGGGATGTGAAGAGAAGCAATGTGGTAGTTTTGTGGCTCTTGTCTTTAACGTGAAAAGCAGCATGGAAAAAGCACAAAGATGCTTGTCTCAAAATCTTATACGTGCACCTTGGATGCATCATTGACTGATCACAGGCAAGAGTCAATGTTTTTTATAACAAATGAAAGGTGATACATCAGAGGGAATGGGCTGTAAATTTCTTGGAAGTGATGACTAGTGTCTTATATTTGATCTGGTAGAGAAGGGAGAATCACTGGTGGGATGCAAACAGAGAAGTGATGCTGGCTAAAACATAATGGTAGGAAAATGATCTTTACAACAGCATTTTCAATATGTGCCTTTTGTGAAGGGCAGAGAAAAGGTCACTTCCATAAGCTATGAGATGTTGACAGCCTAAACAAGAATTTTAGGTTTGTGTATGGATAGGATATTTATGCAAAAAGATTTGTAAGACTTAGATTTAACTTGGCTATGAAGACCTAGAGAGGAGTCCAGATTAGGAGGGTGATTTAGATATAGGCCTTTGTGACAGGCCACTGGAGTTATCCACTGTGGCAGAGAAAGTAGGTAATAAGGAGGTAGTCTAAGAATTGTGTTTTAGCTACTTTGAAATGAAGCTGGTGACTAGCCACCTACTAAAAGGTCTAGGTGAAGTGGCTAAGATTTTAAGCAGAAGGAGATGAGTCTGAGGTTGAGTGATAGAACTATAAGCCATCAACCCTGAGATGGTACTTGAATTTGTGGGTTTGGATGGTATTATCTAGAGGAAAAGTAGGGAGGGAGATGAGCAGGAGACTGAGGAGAGAGCCCCATGGAACCCCTGCAGGATATTGAAAAGGGGAATGAGGAGGATTCTGCAAAAGCCACACTGAGGGAGCAAGTAGAAGGATGAAAAGACAGTCACATTGGCCAAGGGAAGGCATAGTTTTATTGTCAAAATGTTATAGTTTTAGATCAAACCTTTGGCAGCTGCACCAGCTAATATGGAGCGGGAACTTAAGATGATACAGATATAGTTGGGGATGGTCCTCCTTTGAGCAGGGGAGGTTGGACTACATGACCTTCTGAGGTCCCTTCCAACGCTCATTTTCTATGATTCTATGATATCTCAAGCAGTTGTCGTCTTCAGTAGGAGCAGGCCAGTCTCAGGGGCCTGTGAGCCACATTAACATTAATTATTAAGAACGACTACATGAAGGCTTACATTCATTTTAGACACCAAGGCATTATATGGCACAAGACAAAAGAAAATTGGAGTTCTGTTTACCCTTAGCTGTGCTCCTTGTTCAACTCTGCCTCTTATAATACTTGTTAATTAAAATTAAAAAACCCCCCAAACAAACATTGATTTGGGCAGACAGGCAGATAAAAAGAGATGAATATAGAGGGGTAACATTATTGCATATTACAAGCTTTGCAGACAACTGTCAGACTTAATGCCAGATTTATAATAGAATTTCTACCTGAAATCAATCTGCTTCAACACATTAAGGAGAGGGAATATTTTCAAAGATTGTTCACTTTAAAATAACTGCCTCTGATAAATTGTATTTAATTCACTATTAATGTGATTGACTTGAAGCATGTGAATAACAATTGGGACACTTGTGATTAAAGGCAAATACATTCTTAAGTGCATTGCTGAACTGGGCACCTGCCTTTTGCAACAAGACTTACTGAGAATACCATATTAGATAATATTAACTTGCTTGTAGGTTTGTTTTGGGGCTTGCAATATAACAATTGGATTTTGTGTGAATTTTTGGCATGATCTCACCTTGACATTTTTTAGAGGAGAGCATAACATTAGAAGCTTAAGCTTCTCCCATATAGCCAAAGAACAAACAATCAAGGGCAGGAGTTTTGCCTTGGAGATATGTCTCAACCAAGATATAAATGCACCAGTCTCTGTGACTGACAGACCAATTCATTCTCCACATTTCAAATCATTCAAAGAATGTGCTGTTTCAAATAGACTTCAAGATAATATGGACACCTTCTAGCAACTGGGCTCACACCACCTAGTTTTGCCACATAAGCTATTTAATAGCCATCAGGTCTTAACAACACTTTTCTGGTCAAAACCAGTTTAGGCTAGATTGAACCAGATGTGAAGATTTCTAGCTACTGTCAGTCCCTTAGATTATTGAAGTTACAAACAAATACATGAACATATGTACACACTTAACATGATTAATCAGAATCATACTGATGTTGCTGTGGAAATGTATAGGCTTCAATCCATTATAGCCTCAATGCACCAAAACACTTCAACATGTGAGTAATCCTATTAAAGTCAATAGAACTACACTTATGCTTAACTCAAGCATGTTCTTAAGTGCCTTGCTAAGTAAGACCTTATGTTAATTCATAATTTTGGCTGACTAATGAGTCAGAGGGCTACTTTTGGTTATGAATTGCTTGGATATATTAATTGAATACTCTTCAGTCATACAATAAATGATCTAAAGGCTGGTTAATATTTTTCATGTAACTCACTATGCAGAGCCATTACTATTCTTTTTCCATTGAGGTTGGGAACACTTACATCAGATATGGTAATTAATTACTGATGAAAATGTACATACTTTTTAGTGGCTATATTCATGTAATGGATTTTAATTGTCACATGAACAGTTGAAACAAAAATAACTTATGTTAGTATGAAATGTATTAATTTACTAAATCTGTTTCTAAAGTAATTATGCTATGTATTTCAATGCTTTCTTGACTTTTACAATCCTTACAGTCCCACTGACTTCAGCTGGAAAGCATCAGATCTAAATCAGTGGTAAATCTGGCCATAGTTGTAAGTAGTTTATTTTTAACTGGATTTCATTTTAACAGATACTTATTTAAATAGGATTTATTGTCTTGTTATGTGTTTAGTGTGTAAAGCATGCATTCTTTTATGTGGACTTTCTACAGACTCTTCTGTTTTCTCGTATGAC
This sequence comes from Alligator mississippiensis, assembly GCF_030867095.1. Taxonomy (NCBI): domain Eukaryota; kingdom Metazoa; phylum Chordata; order Crocodylia; family Alligatoridae; genus Alligator; species Alligator mississippiensis. The sequence continues at coordinate 195,433,983 of NC_081824.1, read as the reverse complement.
TATCCAGATAGTTATAGTTATTCAAAAGATAGTGATATGAAAATTATGGCATCAGATATTTTTTTAAACAAAAAAAAGCATGACTGAGGCAAATCAAGAATGCTTCAGAGCCAATGTGCCAGACCTCTTGACAGGAGCAGGTGGCTGAAGAGTCAACAATGTTACGTAAGTGGTTTCAGTGTGATTAGAATGAGCATAATTGAGTCAGTAACACATGATATCCATACACTCAATAGAATCGCTGATTCCAATGGTACGATTTTAAGGCATGAAACAGACATAATAGAGGGATGTTTCCTGCTAACAGTGGCTGAACACAACACTAGCTTCTCATCGCTACTTGCATTTGGTCATTGTTTTTTGAGGATTATCTCAAGTCCAACTTCTTACAGAGACGTCGTTTCCTTAAATATGTGTTAAGTTTTCAAAAGTTTTGAAAAACGTTTAGGCAAACAAATTTTGGAGTTTCCTTTTGAATTTTTGGCATGGCCTCATCTTCTATGAATCGTGCCCTGATACCTGGGTGTTCTGATTCCTAATATCATGATATCATATGACAGAGTCAAGCAAAGATACAGTCTACCAGTATAGGGCCAGATTTTACAGCTCCCGCTGGTAGAGAATAGTACCTCAGTCCATAAATAGACTTACAGGTTCCATCAAAAGCTTCAAGTCTACCTGTGAAAAGTTCATAGAAAATACCCAATACATAAACTAGAGTTTGGTGAACTTGTTTGCAAGGGTTGACCAAAAAACATTCTTGGTTTTGTTTGCCAAATTAAATAAATAAATAGTGGTAACAATAATTGTGTGTGTGTGTGTGTATAAGTAGCAAGAGAGAAAAGAGATTCTTGTGGCTAAAGACATGGACTAGGGGAGAAATTCTCCACTGAATTGTACCTTACATGAGCTCATTTCAGTCAATATAATTGCATAGGATATAACAGGATTTGATCATGTGAGGCCAGTAAACTTAGCATTCCTCCCTTCTCCTTTCTTGTGGAGTCCAGGAAACGACTTTTGTTTTCTTTCCTTTTATGATCAGTCACAAAGTCCCTGGATGACAGCGTTGAGGTGGATGTCGTTTCCTTTTTCGTGGTGGGCAGTGGAGTTCCCCACGGCTTGGTCCTGGGGCCTGTACTGTTCAACATCTTTCTCAGCGATCTAGATGTGGGTGTGAAAAGCACGCTGTCCAGATTCGCTGATGATACCAAGGTGTGGGCCAAGGTGGGCACGCTGGAGGGGAGGGACAGAATCCAGCTAGATCTAGACAGGTTACAGAGGTGAGTGGATGAGAATAGGATGGAATTCAACGCAGGCAAGTGCAAGGTGCTGCATCTAGGGAGAAGAAACCAGCAACACACTTATAGGCTGGGGAACACCCATCTTAACAACACAGTGGCAGAAAGGGATCTTGGAGTCATTGTTGACTCCAGGATGAACACGAGCCACTAATGCGAGGAAGCAGTCGGTAAGGCTAGCTGCACCTTGTCCCAGGGACAACGGGACTAGAGGGAGCCCCAGCCCGGGGCCGGGGGGAACACTTACGTTTGCTCCGCAGGAGAGGGGAGCAGCGGCGGCGTGCAGGCCGGGGAACCACCCGCGCGGCTCGTTAGCCGCGCTTTCATACAGCTGAGGCGGAGCGACGGCAGCGAGAGGCGCCGCTCCGCTGAAATAAAAGGCAGCCCCGAGGAGAGAAGGGGCGCACGGTGGGAGGACACGGAGCCCGAGAGGAAGCCCGGGAGTGGAACCGGGCCCCTGCAAGGGGCTTTGACCGTGAGCTGAACAGGCTGCAGCCGCGTCGGGAGCAATGGAGGCGGGGAGAGCCGCGCCGCCGGAGAGGAGCGGTGAAACTGACGCGGGAGCCAACAGAAGCCCCGAGGAGGAGCCTAGAGAGAGGGCCAGCTGGATTCACCGGTGAGGTAACGGGGGACGAGCTGGCAGAGGCTCCGGGGAGCTGGTGGGAGACCCCGGTGAAGGAACCGGGTTGGAGCTGGCGGGAGACCCCAGTGAAGGAACTGGGTTGGAGCCGGCAGGAGACTCCGGTGAAGGAACCGGGTTGGAGCCAGCGGGAGCTCCGGTGAAGGAACCGGGTTGGAGCCGGCGGGAGCTCCGGTGAGGGAACCGGGATAGAGCCGGAGGGAACCCGGCGAGGGAACCAGGGAAGACCGGGCAGAGGTCCCGGCGGGGTGTCGGGGAAGAGAGCCGCAAAGGGCGGAGAGGGCTCTCGACGCTCAGTCTTGGCTCAGGGACAAGGGACGGAAGGTCCACGACCCAAGGTGGCATTGGCCGGGGTGTAGCGGAGATTGGAGCCCCGTGTGAGCCCGCCCAGGGGCGCTTCGGCGCTGGAGGCTGCAGCGAGGGGGACACCCCTGCAGCAAGCCCAGCCATGACCGTGGCCGGCGAGTTCCAGGGACTCCCCAGCGAGAGCAGGGCAGGCCCGGTCCACCGCCCGCGCAAGAGTTGCCCGGGAGCACCTCCTGGAACAGAGGCGGGCACAACGTGGTGGCAGCGGTGGGATCATGGAGAACCCCGACCTACCAACTTACGCTGACATGCAGGCCCCGGCTATGGGCCCCGTTGATATGCTCAGGCAGAACGTGCAACTGCTGACCCAGATTCTGGGCGTGCAGCAACAGATGTTGGACCAGCAACAAGAATGGCGCCAGCACAGCTTGGCGTCCTTTAAGATGCCCAAGATGACCAAAGAGGATGACCCGGAGGCGTATATTGAGGCCTTTGAACGGCATGCCCTCGTGATAGGGTTGGATAAAAGATACTGGGCCAGCCAGCTGGGGGCCTTAGTAGTGGGCAAGGCCCAAGCCGCATATCAGGCCCTGTTGAGGGAGGATGCCCTGGACTACGAGTCCGTGAAGGAGGCCATCTTGTATCGCTTAGAGATCAACCCTGAGCACTACCGGCAACGATTCCGAGCTAAGAAGGGCCACGAAATAAGGCAGCCAAGAGTGTTATTACAGCAGTTGCGCGACTTGCTGGATAAGGGGGTGAGCCCAGCGGGACAGGAACGGGAGGCCCTCGCCGACCAGATCATCCTGGAGCAGTTCCAGAACGACTTAGAGGAGCGGACGCAACGATGGGTCTGGCAGCACACCCCACGGAATTGTGAGGAAGCTCTGAGGTTGGCTGAAGCTTTTGCTGCCTCGGAGGCATATTACCCCAGGGAGAGAAGGAGCCAGGGACCCTCGGTGGCGGCTCCACGAGAACCGGAACGCAGACATCCACCCGACCGAAGGACTCCCAGGGATATGGTGTGCTTCCGGTGCGGGCAGAAGGGCCATTTTTCCAGAGAATGCCCACGGCAGGCCACGGAACGATGGGCCCCCGATAACCGAACAAGAGCCCCAGTGGAGTGGTGGCAAGGCCAAAACCTCAGCGAACCTATGGACTGCAGTTATGTGATCGGCGGAGGAAACACGGCTTGGAAGCGTCCGGTTGTCACGGCGTGGGTGGAAGGCCGCCCCGTGCAAGCTACCTTGGATTTGGGATGCGCCCAATCCCTCATCAGGGAGGATTTGATGCTACCGCATGGTCGGAGGACAGCGGCCCCCATGAGAATTGCCTGCTTCCATGGGGATGCGAAGCAGACCGAGCGCCAGTGGATCCGCCTACAGGTAATGGAACATCAGGGAGAACTCCTGGTGGGCACGGTGCCCCGGTTGGCCTGTGAAATGCTCCTGGGGCGCGACTGGGCACCGATATATGACGTCCTGGACAGGGTAAGGGACGCAGAAGCGGCCCGGAAAAGGATCCAGAGCCGAGAGGGCTGGTTGGGCGAGCAGGAAGAAGACGAGGGGCTAACTGATGAGGCGAATATGTTGGACCTTGACAACCTCACAAGTAGTCTTCTGTTCCGCGACGCCCAGGAAGAGGATCCGGAGATTGGGGCGCTCCGAGAGCAGGCCCAGGGTACCCAAAGGGCCCCTACGTCGGCACGGGAAGGACAGGCCCGCTTTGAGGTAAGGGATCGACTCCTGTACCGCCTACAGGGGGACAGGGGGGAGGAGGTCGAGGGCCCGCAGCTAGTGGTGCCCGCCCAATTCTGCCAGGCTATTTGGCAGTTAGCGCATGCGAGCCCAGTAGGGGGGCATCTGGGTCGGGACAAAACCCTTGCGAAGGTGAGCAGATGGTTCTTTTGGCCCAGGATGAGGGAGGAAGTAGCCCGCCGGTGTGCGGCCTGCCCCATGTGTCAAAAGACAAGAACCAAACGCCCTCCTCGGGCCCCCCTCCAGTCCATGCCTATTATTACCACCCCGTTCGCGAGAATCGCGTTAGACGTCGTGGGCCCTGTGCCCCGCAGTAGCTCGGGTCACCAATATATTCTAGTTATCGTGGATTATGCCCCCCGATACCCGGAGGCGATTCCCCTGTGAACAGTGACGGCACCGCGTATCGCGGAGGAGCTAATAAATTGGATAACCCGAGTGGGGATTCCACAAGAAATCCTGACAGACCAGGGGAAGAATTTCATGTCGGGGGTTTTAAGATCGGTATGCCGGACCCTTCAGATAAAGCAGCTCCGCACCTCGGTCTACCATCCCCAGACCAACGGGCTGGTGGAACGCCTTAATGGAACCATAAAGCGGGCATTGCGCCGGTGCATACAGGGGGATCCCCGGAAATGGAACCTCCTCCTCCCCCTAATACTATTCACTCTCAGGGACACCCCCCAAGAATCCACAAAGTTTTCACCGTTCGAGCTGGTATTGGGGCATCGCCCACGGGGCCTATTACAGGTCCTAAGAGAAGGATTGGAGCGAGGAGAAGGACCCTCCCAGGAGCCAAGGACCTACCAGCAGACGTTCCAACAGAGGATTAGATTGGCCCAGGACCTGGCCCACGAGAACCTTAGGGAAGCCCAAGCCCGCCAAAAGGGTCAGTACGATCGCCGGGCCAAGGAGCGAGAATTCGAACTGGGGCAGAGGGTCCTGGTATTGCTCCCTACATCCACCAGTAAGCTCCTAACACAGTGGCAAGGGCCGTTCGAGATCCTCCGCCGGGTGGGGCCCGTAGATTATGAGGTTCACCGACCCGGGCACCTCCGGGAGAAACAGATCTACCATGTGAACCTCCTGCAGGAATGGCGGGATCCCGAGGGATAGGCACCCTTTTCTGAGGCTGAGGACAAAGAATTAGGCCCCCAAGGGGCTCAGAGAGGGATGGAGCCTGCTCCAGAAGATACCCCAGTCAGGCTGGGGAAGGAATTAACTCTGGCACAACAGCGAGAGGCCCGAACCCTGGTAGACGAATTCAGAGGGGTCTTTCATGAAGAGCCCGGCTGGGTTCGGGATGCGTGCCACACCATAAAAACACCCCCCGGAGCAATAGTGAGGGAGAGATGGCGACCCATTCCCCACCATCTCCTGGGAACGATCCGCAAGAAGGTTGAGTCCATGTTGCAGCTAGGAGTTATCCGGCCTTCCAGAAGTCCCTGGAGAAGCCCCTTGCTACCTGTGCGTAAGCCGGACGGATCATTAAGACTGTGCGTGGACTACCGGCGCTTGAACTCCATGGCAGTCTTTGATGCATTCCCCATGCCCCATGTGGCAGAGCTGGTGGAAAAGATAGGAGACGCACAGTATATATCAACCCTTGACATGGCCAAGGGATATTGGCAGATTCCGGTAGCCAAGAGACACCGGCAGAAAATGGCGTTTGGCACCCCGTGGGGGCTGTATGAATTCGTTAGGATGCCTTTCGGATTGCACGGCGCCGCCGCAATGTTCCAACGGTTGATGGATCAAATCCTGGTGCCCCACACCGAATATGCGGCTGCGTATATAGACGACATCATCATATACACCCGGACGTGGGAACAACACATGGGAGCCCTTCGGGCCGTCCTCACAGAGTTGAGACACGTCGGCCTAACCGCGAATCCTCGGAAGTGCGCTTTTGCGCAGAAAGAAACAAAATATTTAGGGTTCTTGGTCAGCAGGGGCACAATTAAACCGTTGGCTGACAAAGTAGAAATTATCCAAAACTTCACGGCCCCACAAGATTGTCGCCAGTTACGGTCCTTCCTGGGACTAACCAATTACTATGGGCGGTTCGTACCCCATTTCGCAGAGTTAGCAGCACCCCTGTCGGGGGCCCTCAAAGGGCGAAAAACGGGAGTAGTCAGGTGGTCAGAGGAAATGAGACAAAGTTTTGAAAAGTTGAACAGGGTATTATGCGAAGACGTCATAATCCATACCCCTGACTTTCAAAAACCCTTTGTCTTGCAGACAGATGCCTCGGAGACGGCGGTGGGCGCAGTCTTCACCCAAGAAGAGGGAGGGGGCGAAAGACCTGTGGCATATGTGAGCCGCAAGCTACTGCCAGCAGAAAAAAGGTACGCCACTATTGAGCGCGAGTGCCTGGCAATTCGGTGGGCGGTGGATTACTTCAGGTACTACCTGATGGGCTGAGAATTCACACTAGTGACGGACCACGCTCCACTGAAGTGGCTAAGTATGACCAAGTCCGATAATGCGCGGATCACCCGGTGGGCGTTAGCGCTCCAACCGTATAAGTTCCGCGTCACATACCGACCCGGGAAAACCAACACCGTGGCGGACTTCTTATCTAGGTGTGGAAATGAAGACCAGGCCAGGGACCGAGAGGATCCAGGGAAAGGGTGGACCGACCCTACAGGTACAACCCGCAGGGGAAACAAAGCAGCGCCCCAAGGCATCTTAAGGGGGGGGTTATGTCCCGGGGCAATGGGACTAGAGGGAGCCCCGGCCCGGGGCCGGGGGGAGCACTTACGTATGCTCCGCAGGAGAGGGGAGCAGCGGCGGCGTGCAGGCCGGGGAACCACCCGTGCGGCTCATTAGCCGCGCTTTCATACAGCTGAGGCGGAGCGACGGCAGCGAGAGGCGCCGCTCTGCGGAAATAAAAGGCAGCCCCGAGGAGAGAAGGGGCGCACGGTGGGAGGACGCGGAGTCCGAGAGGAAGCCCGGGAGTGGAACCGGGCCCCCGCAAGGGGCTTTGACTGTGAGCCGAACAGGCTGCAGCTGCGCCGGGAGCAACGAAGGCGGGGAGAGCCGCGCTGCCGGAGAGGAGCGGTGAAACTGACGCGGGAGCCGGCAGAAGCCCCGAGGAGGAGCCTAGAGAGAGGGCCAGCTGGATTCACCGGTGAGGTAACGGGGGACGAGCTGGCAGAGGCTCCGGGGAGCCGGCGGGAGACCCCGGTGAAGGAACCGGGTTGGAGCCGGCGGGAGACCCCAGTGAAGGAACCGGGTTGGAGCCGGTGGGAGACTCCGGTGAAGGAACCGGGTTGGAGCCAGCAGGAGACTCCGGTGAAGGAACCGGGTTGGAGCCAGCGGGAGACTCCGGTGAAGGAACCGGGTTGGAGCCAGCGGGAGACCCCAGTGAAGGAACCGGGTTGGAGCCGGCAGGAGACTCCGGTGAAGGAACCAGGTTGGAGCCAGTGGGAGACCCCGGTGAAGGAACCGGGTTGGAGCTGGCGGGAGACTCCGGTGAAGGAACCAGGTTGGAGCCAGCGGGAGACCCCGGTGAAGGAACCGGGTTGGAGCCGGCGGGAGACTCCGGTGAAGGAACCAGGTTGGAGCCAGCGGGAGACCCCGGTGAAGGAACCGGGTTGGAGCCGGCGGGAGACTCCGGTGAAGGAACCGGGTTGGAGCCGGCGGGAGACCCCAGTGAAGGAACCGGGTTGGAGCCGGCGGGAGACCCCAGTGAAGGAACCGGGTTGGAGCCGGCGGGAGCTCCGGTGAGGGAACCGGGATAGAGCCGGAGGGAACCCGGCGAGGGAACCAGGGAAGACCGGGCAGAGGTCCCGGCGGGGTGTCGGGGAAGAGAGCCGCAAGGGGCGGAGAGGGCCCTCGACACTCAGTCTTGGCTCAGGGACAAGGGACGGAAGGTCCACGACCCAAGGTGGCGTTGGCCGGAGTGTAGGGGAGGTTGGAGCCTCGTGTGAGCCCGCCCAGGGGCGCTTCGGCGCTGAAGGCCACAGTGAGGGGGACACCCCTGCGGCAGGCCCAGCCACGACTGCGGCTGGTGAGTTCCAGGGACTCCCCAGCGAGAGCAGGGCAGGCCCGGTCCGCCGCCCGCGTAAGAGTTGCCCGGGAGCACCTCCTGGAACAGAGGCGGGCACACACCTTGTCGTGCATCTACAGATGTATCCCAAGCAGGTCCAGGGAGGTGATCCTTCCCCTCTATGCGGCGTTAGTCAGGCCGCTGTTGGAGTATTGCTTCCAGTTCTGGATTTGGATAGCATTGAGAGGGTCCAGAGGAGGGCCACTTGCATGGTCAAGGGGCAGCAGGTCAGGCCCTATGAAGAGAGGCTAAAAGGCCTGAATCTATTCACCCTCCACAAGAGAAGGCTGAGAGGGGATCTGGTGACCATTTACAAACTCAGCAGGGGGGACCAGCGGAAATTGGGTGAGGCTCTGTTCCCCCGAGCACCACCCGGGGTTACTAGAAATAACAGCCACAAATTGTTAGAGAGAAGGTTCACGCTGGACATCAGGAGACATTACTTTAAGGTTAGGGCTGCCAGGCTCTGGAATGGTCTCCCAAGTGAGATGGTGCTCTCTTCTACTTTTAGGGTCTTCAAGAGGAGGCTGGATAGATATTTGGCTGGGGTGTTATGACCCCAGCACCCATTCCTGCCCAGGGCAGGGGGTTGGACCTGATGATCTGTTTAGGTCCCTTCTGACCCTAAGTACTATGAAATGATAAGTCTAGAAACTTCACTTCATCAACCTGATGAATCCAAAAAATCATAGAGTAAAAACAGACATTGGATTTGACACATTATAACCTGCCTAACATCTAAGTCCCCAGGTACCCCTCCACTATTTACCAGCTACATTCATTCCCTCTCCCCATCCCCCATCCCCCTCCTGTCTCTCACCCACTGACTCCTCAATTTACATCTTCACTGACTGCCTTTCTTGCACGCATACCAGCCTCTGGCTTCTTTACTGTTCATTCCATCCAGGAAGAGCACACACCAACTGCAGGTGCTTCCTCAGACTGATGAAGGTCATTTGTGCCCAAAAGCTTTCAAAGAAAATTTTTTCCAACTATTTGAATTGGTCTACTAAAAGATATCAGATTGACCCAAAGAACCACATCTGTCATGGGAAATTAATGCAAACAGGTCATCCAGAGGAAGGAAATGAGTTTCTTTAAAAATGTGAAAAATATTGCTTAATTATTTAATTTTGTTTGTTTGGTTATTGCAATATTCACCTTAGCTCTAAAGAACAGATAGGAGTAAGTAATCCTGGATTTCATAACACAAAAACAAAAAGGCTAAACTTTGTACTTACGCTGGTACAAGTCTCAAATTATTCTGTTAAGAACGGCAGAGGCTCCACGTTTATACAGGTGGAATGAAGCAGTATTGTAATATGTGAACAGAAAAATAAACCACTCCATTTTAGAGAATAAAGACTGAATACACAGTTCTACCAGTTCCCACATCATGCAACTGCAGAAAATATCAGGAAAGGGAAGGTGGCTGGTTGTAAATTGCCATTCTGTCTCCTTTGCTGGTGCAGTATATTTTGGTCTGAGAGGATTATGCAAAGTGCTCTGCGCTTTGTGTTGAGCCCATGGCTATATCCCCAGCATTGTTCCCACTACAGTGGGAGGAATGTGGTGCACAGATAGCTGCACAGTTTTTGCGTCGCTTAGGGGTTTGTCCACAGGTAGACTGCATGGCTGTTTCCCTTTGTTCTGCCCAAGCAATGCAAATGGAATGGAAAAGGATTGAACCATATGAATTTATTCCTGCCCTGATGTTCTGAACTGTTAGTTGAGTGATGCTATTAATCTGTCATAGATTTAGTCCTGTACTGAAACTCTTGGAGGAAGCAGTGATTGAGAAATATTTGCTTTGTCCAAAAATATATTGTTTCCAAATATTATGAGGTTTGTTAAAAAAAAAAGTGTAAATTCCTTCTTAAAGTATTTTTAGCAGTCTGTGCTGATTCTTTTTGTGTTCTGTTTCCTTTGAGCTACATGTACCAAATTGGGCCCAGTTAGCAGAGGTTGGGAAACTTCTGCTTAGCAGGTCTGTTTTATGGTTATGCTAAAAATAGGAGGTAAAATGTGTAATTCATTTCAAGAACAATTTCTTCACTGAGGTCACAGGATCATTTAAAGCTGTCCAAACACTTAGGGTAAAGTGGCCAGATACTCTGGATTTTTTTTGCAACAGGTTTGGAGTCAGAGTAGTTTATTAAGTGTAGATGATTCATATCTTTATGTCCTGGTTTAAAATGGTAAGCCATACCATGTAGGGTCATGGTCAGCAAACACCCCTGCAACTGTCCCTGCATGTGACAGAACTGAAACCCTGTGTTTGTTACTTGAAATAAAGATCAATCCAGGTTGATCTTTTCAGCTCAGTTCAGTTTACAAGAAACAGACAAAGAACATAGGCTAAGTGCAGGCCTTAGGACGTGGTGTTTACAAAATAATAAAAACGCTCAATTCTTGAACACACAAAACCGTGAAAGCCAAAACACTTAGGTCTGACATTGTTTGTCATGAAGGCCTAAAGTGCTTTTCCATATTTTTTCTCAAAGTTTTTATCTTCTGCAGTTTTATATCTTTTTGTCTAGATAGCAGTAAGTCATTGCCATACCTTTATGTCAAGAATGTAGTGGTAAATCTTTCAGATAAATATAGCTGGACATTTAAATATAAAAATAAATGTCTAAAGCTCTCTATTTATTAGTAGCATCTGTCTCGTGCTTGATGTGTACTTCTCAGAAATATTCTAATACCTACTGAGGCTATATTTAAGCAACCTTGCTTCTGCTCTGGTGATCACATGTCATAAACTGTCTATATTGTTGATTTTGTTGCTAAGCCCCACTATGAGTACTAGTTTCCAGTGTTTCAGGTTACACTTTTAACCATGCCTTCCAACTGTTTCACACTATCCTGTATGTCCCCCTCATCTAAAGCTGATATCCTGCAGACCTGCTTGTTCCACATTGGCATTAAGGACCTAGTTGAGGGAGGAGTTAGAATTACAAGCTTTGCATACATGATAGCCGCTAACTTTCCATTCCGGAAATATAGTTAGGAAGCAAGCTTCAATTTGGGATATGCGGTCAACGGATCAGCCCCTGCCATCTTCTCTGCATTCTTGGATAATTCCAGCAAACTTTGCAAGCTGCCAAGGAATGAAATCCAGAAAAGAAGAGCCCGGAAGCAAATCTTAGAAAATCAGGAGAGTTAGAAAGAAAAGCTCTCGTTTAAAGCTCCGGCCAAGAGCTTTTGATATAGCAGCTTTCACCAAGGCAAATAAAAAATAATCTCCTCCTACTTAGATGTCTTTGGTATAGAAAATTACAGTGAGGTACATTTGTGTTGTTGGAAGAGAGACCCTCCTTTATCTCTGAGGTTACAAGTATCTCAGAAATGTATGCAGCTATTGGCATAAGAAAGCTATTGGCATAAGCTGGAGAACCTGCCCTCCCCGCCCCCCCACAGTTGGTTGTCTCGGTTGGGCAGTGGCATGTCACTAGTATGGAAATTACTGTGCAGTGCCAGTGAGCTTTGTGGTATCTTGTCAGGCATTGTTTCTCTAACTACCTCAGAAGCATTCCCATAGGTAGCTTTTTTGCTTGCAGAGGTTATTTTACGTGATGGAAAGGGAATAAATCTATTTTGTAGAAAATGCAATTTGTACCCAAATTGCTGGGTGAAGGGGGGGGGCGGGGGAGGAGAGAAGAATTCCAATTGAACACATACATTTCTAGCTTCATTGAGATAGACTTTGCCTTGAAAAATAACTTAAAGCTAGTGGTTTTAAACACAGCTACACTACTTATTTCAGGCAAAGGTCTACATGCCAGGGTGGTCTGGCTGGTGTTAATTTACAGATTCTGTATTATTCAGGAGATTATAGTCTAACTCTTTTCATGTTATGGCTCACTAGGGCATAAACCATGGCCACATTGACTGGTAGTCTGTCTCTGGACATCTACATGCCAGGCAAGGAGTCACTTCAAAGAAAAGTTGAAACCTGTGGAGGTGGTGTTGGGCAAAGAGAGCAACAGTAAAAGGAAATTAGATTGACTTTGAGTTTTTAAAGAGTTATATACTGCTGGATCAATGAATTCTGTGTTCGTTTGAAAAGGAGAGTATGGAATAACATACTCTATCTGGCTTCTACTACTGAGTGACAGTGGTATTGAAGAGCAAGACAAAGACAAGTTTTAGGGTACAAAGTGGACTCTAGGTTAAAATAAAATGGCCTGTTAATTTATTATTATGGCTTTGATAATTTATTATTTTGATTGTGGTAGTGTATAGAAGCTATGACCAAGATGTGGGCTATATGATACTAGGCATTATATATGCAAATAGAATAAACAATTTCCCTGCCTTGAAAAATATGCCATCCAATAAGCAACTAGGAAGTGGGAGAAAGGAAACATTATCTTTTATTGTACAGGTAGAACTGAGGCTGAAGAGCTTAACTTCAAATCTCCCCCAACTAACTTGCTTTCTGTTCATATTTTTTAGTGTTTGCTTAAAAATCACTGTTTGGAGGAACAGTCTGGACAATTTGTTCATTAGAAAACATTCATGGAAAGCAAACTTCGATCACAATATAAACAAATAAATTTGAGAAATCCAATAAAATATTTATCATATTTCTTTTTGGTATATTCATCCAGGTGGCTGTAAACATCATCTTTCATGCTAGTCTCTAAAATATCAAGTAAAATTCTTGTGGCAGGCCTTGACTGAATAAATAGGAATGAAGAACTCTGATACTTAGAAGAAAGGATTATTAATTAAAACGGGGGTCAAACTCCTAAAGATGCTTTCAGGATGTACAGATCATAAAATCATGTATATATCAATTTTTAAGTCCATCCTTATCTAACAAGGCACTTGAACTTTGGTATTCCTCATGTTTTAAGGCAGATGTGCATATCTACCTTGCTGAACCAAAGCCTATCCTCCCTCCCCCGCACCCCCAATTTGGTATCTACTGCTGTTCCAGGTTTGGGTTGCCATGGTTTTGCAACACAAGGGGTGACTTTCTAATTGAAATAAGCATATCTTAAGGTTAAGTTAAAGTATGGTTTAATTGGAAAACTAAACTCCCTTTGTGTGCCAACTGCCTTGGTTGAATTATATTTTCACATTTAAATTCTGGACTTCCTGATTCTGAGAAATATGAAACAAAGAAAAAATATTTCACTGACAAAAGTGCTGAGAGATCTCCTTTTTATCCTTTAGTTTTAGCTTGAGATGCTAGAGAGGATCAGTTCAGGTTTTGAATTACACTCTCATTACTGTTTTACGCACTAAGTGCCTCATTACGGGGGTCTGTAACACCAAATGAACCCCCCCATTGATTCCACAGTTAGAAAGTGGTGAAGATGTATGTGGAGGAATGTTTGATCTTTCCCCTGTAATGTGTTATATAATATTGATATGTGTTGCTGTGCTGTTTTGAAATTTAGGGAGTCTATTTGGAAATGTGATCCTCATGAAATATAGGGCACACTGTAGGGGATAACTGACACAGAGGAACTAATTACAGAATTGTAATTCAGAGGGTTCTGATCATGTACTGAATACTGGCATGTATACTGTTCCCTTGATAACAGTGTTAATGGGGCTTAGACATGTACATCAGGAAAAGAGACTATAACCCTGAGAGCTCTAGAAATCAATCTCCTATGGAATACCATTTTATAGTACTCGAGATGAAGAGGATTTACAAATTTTTCCATTTATTAAGCTGATCACATTTAAAATATTATGGATTTGGAATAGTTTGATTTGGCTGGTGTTTTTATTCTGTTTCTGCCATTTTTTAAATCTACAGTGAATAACATCTTTCATTGAAATTAAGCTTTCTCTCTAATGGGCTGTGTGATTTTTCAGTGCTCTGACTAGCGTCAGTCTTCAACAGAACCTATTCCTGCATGAGTCGGGTAGGAATTATATTGCCCTTTCCCAAATGCAGTTATTTCTGGGGAGGTAAGTAGCAATGGGGAAAAGAGGATCTTGTGGCTAGAGACATGGGCTAGGGGAGAAATTCTCCACTGAAGTGCACCTTACATGAACTCATTTCAGTCAATAGGATTGCATAGGATATAACAGTATTTGACCATGTGAGACCAGTGAACTTAATATTCCTTCATCCTTCTTTCTCGTGGGGTATCCATAATGCACCGGTCACCTAACTGTCTGCATGCTACTCCTTCATGTACCTCATGCCCAACTTCAAGCTCCTTATTTCAGTTTTCTCATCCATAATGAGCTAATAATATTTTCATCTTCTCTGTTATAGTATGAGGTTATTGTTATAGCACTCTGAGACCTTCCTCTGGAACATAATAAGTAACTTTAGGGTATTATAATTTAATTCCTAAAAAATAAAACTATACCACAGTTTAGGAAAGAAAGTAGAGTCCCAAATCCAATTGAAATCACAACAGGAATTTATGTTGGCAAAACATAATTACCCAATTAGGCTCAGCCTTCTATTGCCTCTCATTGGGGATATCAATATCATTCTTGCTTAATGTGTGAAGGGATCTTTAACTCTCCAAAAGGTCAAGTTCTCTCATTTATAGCCCATCCAGGGGCTGGTTTTTCAGCAGTACAGCATGTCCTCTACAACACACAAGTTCAGTAATGACTCAGAGTTCCAGCTATTGTTTCACTAACACCACTTCCTATACTAGTGGGGGTTTCCATAATCATCTCCTTTGCACCAGCTAAGAACATCTAACAGGATCATAGACTGAGGTGGCCTGGCTGCAAGTATACTGTTTATGCTGTTGGAGCATTATGGTTTTACACACTAGCGAACGAATAACGGTTATTTATTTCATAACTGATGCAGAAATACAAGTTATGAGGCACTGAAGGGAAAATTTGTCATTATGATATCATGTGGACAGAGGTACTTTTTTTACTCATAGCAAAGTTTAATATACTGATTCTGATAGATACTTTATTCACTCTCCCAATGCTATACACATTCTCTGCATTGTTTAAAATTGGCATTCTCTTAATTGGATAAAAATAATATTACAAACTTATGAGGACAAGTGCAAAGCTTGCTCAACATTGGATAGATGCAAATTTCCATACTATGCTTTTCTACTCATGGCACTTCAGAACTGATACCTTCACTGATATATGCCCCTGTTTGTAGTCTATACAGTTGGAAGTTAGTTGGTCATTTTAGGCTGCTTTCCCAAGGTCTGAGGTTGCTAGTGAAGTTGGAGCCAGGTAGAATCTCTTTGCCAAGATGCAGGCATACGGATGAAACTCCACATCCACAATCAGAGCAGAGACCACTTGCACAGATGCAGTGATACTAGCAGCCAGAATTCGGACAATGCATTGCAACATGGAACTTGTGCAGACAGCCCATGGAAAGAACGATTTGATCTTTTGTATCCAGTTGTTTCAGAAGAGCAGAATGTGAACAAAACTTAGTATGTGGGTGGCTTGTATACTGAAGCTTTACTTCAAGCTCGTGTCTGAATCATACTGAGCCAATGCCAGAACCGGATGAAGAATCCCAGAAAACTGAGAATAACAACAGCAGTGGCATGGAAATCAGTCCAAGTACCCACATTTACTAAGTGACTTCAGAAGATGTAGGAAAGCCTATTGATGGAAAAACTGATTCACCCAATACACCTTGGGCCCTAAAAAACCCCAAACAAAATACTGCCTGTAGATGAGAATATTTGGAGCCCATTCACTGAATACTCCAAGAGTTAAAAAACAATAACATTGAGCTTATTTTTACCAGCATAAAAATATACCTGTAACAGGCAGTTTAAGGGGCACTTACCTTCAGAGTGTCCTATGTCAGGCTCTGCCTGAATGCTTGAGGAAGACTGTCTCAGCAGGAACACCTTACCAGGATCTACCATCAATTTCCCCAGTCGGGATGCCATACTTGTAGCCTGGTATTATCCCCAGGAGGGGTGTTCAAGATTCAAAGAGCAGTTAGGGGGCCCAGGAAAATTCCAGCCCAGAGATTAGCTGGGCAGGCTCCTCTGAAACCCAGGTGTCTCCTTGCCCCCCGGGTGGTAGAAAGAGGTGGGTGCTGAGTGAAGAGGGCTGGGAAGAGCCTGCAGCATGGTCCCACACTGCAAGTCCATGCTGAAGCCTTTGCGAGCAGGCAGGAGGCCAATGGAGTGCCTGAGGGTCGAGCAAGAGAGAGCAGACTGCTAGAATGAGCCCTCAGAGTTCATGAGCCAGCTTGACAAATTCCTTTGGGTGGAGACATAGCCCTGAGGAGCCCCTAGAGAGCAGGATGCTGATTCCCCACTGGGTTTGGAAACTTGGGGGTTGGTAAGAGAGTGTGATAAATCTCCTGTGTGAGTGGTCAGGGAAAGGACTACAGTGGAACTGTGTCAACTTGGTGGAAAGAGATGCCAGCAAGGCATTCCCAGGAAGCCTGTGTGGGCTAAGACCTAAGGAGGCATGACCTGAGGGGAAGCTTGGTGTGCCTAAGTGCCTAAGTTGGAAGTGAGACCAGAGGTGCTGCTTGGCCTGCTTGTGGCAGTGAGCTCTTTCTCTCTGTGCTTAATTGCATAAATGGCTCTGTGGGCTTGGAGAGGCAGTACATAGATTCATAGATTCATTCATAGATGTTAGGGTCGGAAGGGACCTCAATAGATCATCAAGTCCGACCCCCTGCATAAGCAGGAAAGAGTGTTGGGTCTAAATGACCCCAGCTAGATACTCGTCTAACCTCCTCTTGAAGACCCCCAGGGTAGGGGAGAGCACCACCTCCCTTGGGAGCCCCTTCCAGACCTTGGCCACTCGAACTGTGAAGAAGTTCTTCCTAATGTCCAGTCTACATAGTCAGAGAGAAGCATGTATGGAGGTATGTGGGGAAGAATCTGTGTTTTGCAGGAGTCTGGAGTGACTGTGTGATGCCTAGGTCTATGTGGGATAGCCCGAGACAACTGGAGCCCTCAAGGCATGTGATGAGAGGAGTGAGGTACTGCCCCTCCCTCTATCCTTTGGGCATAAGTTGGGGTAAATGTTTATTTCATAGTTGTCATAGATTTCATAGACGTTAGGGCTGGAAGGGACCATGGAAGATCTTTGAGTCCAGCCCACTGCCCCAAGGACAGGAAGTCAGCTAGGGTCAAAGGATCCCAGCAAGATAAGCATCCAAATGTTTCTTATTAGTTGTGAGTAATTCATTAGAGGATTAATGTAACGACTATTTAGCATAATGTATCAGTTACTAGCTTGGTATCTGTCAACTTGATCACCTCTTAAGTGTAAATAGTTATTAACTGCTATTTTTGTATAAACTCACCCTGGTGGTATTGTAAATAGAGCATTTCAAACTTTTGATATCATTTAATATTTGTTTGCATATTATAATTATTCTCTGTATATAATTACATTCTTTAAATAGTTACTCTTGAGTCTGCAAGCTCTCTCTGTTGTAAAAGGGAGCCCCTCCTCTCACAGAGCCTCTGGCCACCCCTAGGTGAGCTGAGCAGGGGTAAAGCTTCCTGGCACCCTAGGTCCCAAAAATCTGGACACAACCGCAGGTAGCACTCTGTGCCAAGGGTTATGTATAAATAGCCAAGGGGACAAAGGAAAAAGAAGACAATGCACTGGGTTATAGAGTAGCACAAGCTTCAATAGAAAGACATAATTATGACAATGAAGACTGAACCCAAATGCAGAGTATCAAGAGCTGTAACATTACCTTTTCATTAATCTTCAAAATAATGTATTAACAATCTGTTGAACTGCTAGATCTGCTTTATTTTTCAAGCTATGACATTACCAGTTTAACGCTATACTACAAGAAGTCATGGAGGTGGATACACAACATGCTTCCAATTTTCTATACTGGTTTGTGGGGCGGGGGGGGGGGGGAGGGGAGGGATGAGGTTTTAAAATAAAGGGCAATAAAGAATAATAAAAAGTGAAACTCATCCAACATTGAGTGCCTGATCCAAAGCCTATCAAAATCAATGGGATAACTCCATTTGATTTCAGTGGATTTTGGAACAGGCAGTTAGTGAAAAATTCTAGCTCAGATGCATGTATTTTCCAGTATAAAGCTACTGGGCAGAATATATCATGGGACTTTAGGTTTAGTACATGGGATGCTATAGAGAGACACTGTATGACACCATCTAGCAATGCTTGAGGCTGTAGTGATAAAAGTTATAATTTACTGATTCTCCTTAATTTAGAAGAGTTGGGAATTGGGAAATGGTCCCAATTAGGGAGCAGCTGGTTAGTTAGAGACTAGAGGACTGCAGAGGCTTGTCTACAGCTCCACAACAAAACTTGTTGTTTTGTTAATCTCATACATGCCTGACTGTCTCCAGCAAACCTGGTAACCACCACAGAGACAAGGTAACACAGGTTAGCTTCATTTCTGAACGATGGTAGATTTTGTCCAACAAAGTAAATTGCACAGTTCTGTCTTCAGTAGTATGGGCTCAGCTCCCCATGCTGAATTTTCTTCATGGGATTGTATGGCACTTGATTCATTAAATATACTTGCTAAATAGTGCTCTTAGCCTCCCTAGTTTCATAGAAAAAGAAGGGAATATAAATAGTAAATCAAACATCAGACTACTTCATGACATCCTTATTTGGTTTTGAATGGGACTTGTCTCTTGGATTAGATTGCTAGAAGCTCTGATCCCAAACGTGACCCATACAATGTCACAACTTTTTATTCAAAGCTTCTCATGTCATTTCAACATGGAGTGATTTTGAAAGGTCTAGTACAAAGTTGTTAATTTCTACTTTTGGGTTAACATGTAGTGTTAGCAGTTGGAGGAAGCTGAGCCCATTTAGAGGCAAATAAGATTCAGAATATGAAACACTGTTTGCTCCAATGTATGCTAATTAGCATGCATTGGAGCAGAGGTCTATCACATATACCTGGTTTTCTAACTTAGCATTTTCACTTTCTACTACAGTCCTTGCCAGCTGTGGAGTTTTCAGAAGTTTCCAAGAACAGCCCCGTTCCTCAATGAAGTGTCAGTCATAGTGTCTCCTTAATGCCTGTTCAAACAAGGATAAAGAGTCTTCCCTGTTTCCAAGAAAGCATGTACCTTTTTTTCTGTGTACTCCACCTGCTTCCCCACCTACCTGATTCTGTTTACCTTGTACATATTATTTATTATTAGATGAACTCAGTACAAATAAAGGGCCTTTACCTATCCAATTCTGAATCAAGGTAGGGAGGGGAAGGTTACATGTGGTTTCACCCCTATGTCCTAATTGGGCACAAAGTCTATGTTGCCTCTTAGTGCCTTTGTAGGTGCCAGCCATCTTTAAGGTGGACTATGGCCTCATTTCTCTTGCTTTTGTTCACATATGCTGGCTAACAGAGCAAGCTGGAGATGCAGAAAGAAACTTCCTAGATTCTGTGCAAGGGTGGCAGAGCTCTTCCTTCACAGGGTACTTTCTGACAGGCCCCAAAACGAATTCTGGTACCACAGCCAGAATTTACCTTGGCCCTTCCTCCACAGTACAACTTCTCCATATCTCCCACCATGAAAAAGCTAGGAAGCAGAACTTTGTCCAAAATAGTCATATCCCTCCAAAGCCAAAATTGCATTAAAGCAAATATATCATAGAGAAATATGTATATAAAAAATCTAACCCCCCACCCTGACTGTAAGCTCAAGAGATCATTTAAAGGCTGCAGAATGTATTAGGCTTGTAGAACTAGGAAAAGTCAGCTTTCCTCTGTGTGTGTCTGTAGACTAAAAGATACAAATGTGTCTGTTTTCCATAATCAACATCAAAGATTGCCAGTCTTGGCTGATTTGATTTTACTTCTACAATAGAGACAGAAGCTTAGCACAGTCACAGGTGTTGAATGATGTGATGCTGTCCAGAGAATTTGTTGGAAAAGTGGATACAATCGCCATTCTAGTTTTGGCAATGCTGGAAACAGATGTGGCTCTCAGTTTTCTAGAAGTGAATGCATGTGCCGTATTAGAACAAACATAGCAAATCACTGCAACAAAAACAGAACTGGTAACACTCTTTGAAGTAGACATAGGGGCAAGTTCAAGGGCTTCATTGCTGACTTCAATACCTTGGAGTCTGCAAGAGCAAAATGTGGAAGACATCTGCAGAATTGGTAACAAATTCTTATGGGGAGATTAGCTCTCCCTCTCTTCCACTTTTCTGGGAATCAGATGGAATTTAAACAGTATCATCTATTGTTCTTGTGTTTGTTAATAATTTAAATCTTACAATGAACCAACACTGGCCTGTTTTAAAATTAAATATATGCTGAGCAACTGAAGTTTTATGGGACATCTTGGAGCTTTGCAGAGAAGGGGAGCAAATAGAATAGACATATAAAATGATGCTCATGCTTATATAGCATCAGATAGTAAATGAAAGGTTAAGCATTTTGTATAGGGGGCAGTTCTGTAGGCTTTACACATCTTGGTTTAGGTAAAAATCCTCAGAAAGAGCATCATTTTGCCAGGGCTGGGAGTTTTGGGGATTGAAACGCAACCATCCTGGTTTGGTAGATATAGACTGGCTGTCAAAGGAGGGAAAAACTTTTTGTGTGTTTAGTGGTCAGAGGAAACAAGAAGGTACTTGGAGACTGCCAGAGCTGTAGCCTGGGGATTGGACACCATTGCTTTATCTCATTTGTTAATTGTTCTTTTTGCATGAGCATGGGTGTGTAGAGAAGTAGAGAATATCTTATGTCTAGATCATGTTAAAAAAATAATTCTTTGCACACAGTTTGCAAAAACCACGACATGCAAAAGTTGAGCACACAGTCACAGATTCACAGTTTAGGGCTGGAAGGGACCTCATGAAATAATTGGGTCCAGCCCCCCTGCTCTGGGCAGGAAAGACTGCTGGGGTCAAATAACCCCAGCAAGATGTGCATCCAGTCTCCTTTTGAAGATCTCCAGAGTAGGTGCCTGCACCACCCCCACTGGGAGTCTTCACTTGTCCTATTTTTTCTCTGTGTACCCCGATAGTCTTTCATAACACAACCAGTAACACTGTACAACTTCAGTAATAAGATTTAATTTTTCTATAACCTGATGTGTCTATGCATGAGTGTATGTATACAGTACCTTGCAAAATGTGTTGTTCTTGTGTGTTGATCATTTGGTGGGTAATTGTAACAATGACACTGATGGTCCCTGTCCTTCTTGAGACCTTTTTCATAGAAGTAGTCCAAACTCATTTGGTTTTGTTGCATTTTGCTGGTATCCTAGGTACACAGTGGCCGTAGGTGATAAAAACAACCCTGAACAACAACCTCAAGTAGTTCCCATTAAAATTATTTCCCTCCTTTTACAGTCCTGAAGGAAAAATATGCAAAATGAAGAAATGATGATGGGCATCTCACCAAAAGAAATTCTGTACCGATATCTCAAACATGACTTCATTTTTACTTAGAATGTGAATTTTTCAAGGCGATTGTTTCTTGAGGTATTTAGTCATTTTGCAACTCAAACTAGAAAGTGCAAGCTCACTCACAATTAACACAACAGCAGACACAATGAAACCCCAACAATCTAACCACAGAGATTATCTCAGCATTTTAAAACTGTTTTGAACTTGCAGGGATGTAGAGCTGATTTCAAGCATTTCAATAATTTTTGGTTTATATGTTGCTGAAACTCAGCTATATATGAGAACACAAGTCTCCCAGATGGGGCCACGCTTAGCCAATAACCTCACAGCAACCTGCATGTTAGGTTTGTTTACCCAGTAATCTTGCCAAAACTAGTGCCTTGGCATTATCCTAATATGCTAAAGTTACTATGATGGGGAGGTCTGCCTTGACAGTAGCTCAGGAAATTAGGAGGATTGTACCCAGTAAGTGTAACTTGGGCTGGGCAAGTAGGGCACCAGTCCCTGATGCCAATTAAGAGCACTTTGATGCTAATTTATCTCCTCCCTCCTCCAAGTCTTTGGCACTCAGCAACCTTTGCCCTGCTCTCCAGTGTTCAACAGCATCTCTGCCCAGGAGTCAAAATTGCTACTTATAACTCTGGTTGTATCTTTCACAAAGGTCTGTGCATTGATATCTTCCAACTCGGCTAGAGGTGATGAGCTGGAATTATACTAAGGCTGATCCTATGGGAATTCTCTATATTCTGCTAGGCTTGAGGAAGCTCCTTTCACCAGAACTTCTATCTTGTGTCTGGCTGGTGAATGGAAGACTCAACCTATGGATACTACCATAATCAGGTCACAAAAACATTGGATGCAGGTGTCGCCGTGGATGTAGTCTTTCTGGACTTCAGCAAGGCCTTTGACACTGTCGACCACCCCATCCTCATTAAAAAACTAGACGACTGTGGCATCGATGCCTACACGGTCAGATGGATTGCTAATTGGCTGAAGGGTCATACTCAGAGGGTGGTGGTGGACGGGTCATATTTGACCTGGGGGGAAGTGGGCAGCAGAGCTCCCCAGGGCTCGGTCCTTGGGCCGGCACTGTTCAATTTCTGTATCAGTGATTTGGACGATGGGGTGAAAAGCAACCTGTTCAAATTTGCTGATGATACCAAAATTTGGGGTGAGGTGGGCACGTTAGCAGGGAGGGAAAGACTGCAGCAAGACCTGGATAGGTTGCAGGGGTAGGCTAACAAAAACAGGATGCGTTTCAATACTGACAAGTTCAGGGTGCCGCACTTGGGCAGTAGTAACCAGCAGCATACTTATAAGATGGGAAACTCCCTTCCTGAGAGCACGGAGGCAGAAAGGGATCTTGGAGTCATCAATGATTCCAAGATGAACATGGGCCGACAATGCAAGGTCACTGTCGGCAGGGCTAACCAGACCTTATCATTCATCCACAGGTGCTTCTCAAGTAGGTCCAAGGAGGTGATCCTCCCCCTCTATGCAACACTGGTCAGGCCACAGCTGGAGTACTGTGTCCAATTCTGGGCACCCCACTTCAAGAGGGATGTGGACAACATTGAGAGGGTCCGGAGGAGCGCCACCTGCATGATCTGGGGACAGCAGGGCAGGCCCTACAATGAGAGGCTACAGGACCTGAACCTGTTCAGCCTTCACAAGAGAAGGCTGAGGGGGGACCTTGTGACCGTCTATAAATTCACTAGGTGGGACCAGAAGGGGTTGGGGGAGACCTTGTTTCTCCTAGCCCCCCCCGGGATAACAAGGAATAACGGCCACAAGTTGTTGGAGAGTAGGTTCAGATTAGACATCCATAAGAACTACTTCACAGTCAGGGCGGCTAGGATCTGGAACCAACTTCCAAGGGAAGTGGTGCTGACTCCTACCCTGGGGGTCTTTAAGAAGTGGCTTGATGCCTACCTAGCTGGGGTCATTTGAGCCCAGTTTTCTTCCTGCCCAGGCAGGGGTTGGACCTGAAGATCTACAAGGTCCCTTCCAACCCTACTTCTATGATTCTATGAATAGCAGGTGTTTTGGGGACTGTGAATATATTCATCAGTAGCTGGATGTGTTTTTATTGCTATTTGTAGTGTAACACATGGTGGTCAGGATTAAATGATGCAGGGATCATGGAATTGCATAGCATGCTATTATAATGAAAGGATCTATGTGGATTTGAATTTGTGGGCTCATTGCAGGGTACTTTTCATTTACTGGCTGAAGTATTAAGAAAGGATCAAGCCAGTGGAAAGCACTCTGTAGCACTGTTCAAAATCCAGACCAGTCCTTAGGGTGAAAAAAAAAGAAGCTAGCTCCTAAGATCAAAAGGGACCAGGCTCAGGAGTTAAGAGTAGGACCAAAAGGCCAAAGGAAGCTTCTGAGCATCAGGCACATAGAAAACAGGACCTGAATGTATGAGAAATGAGTTAAGATACAACGGTCCCCAAAACAAGACTTTTTTACTGCTTTGTGTGCATTTGTGTGTATATATATATACATGTGTAGAGAAGTACTAATTACTTCTGGATAGTCTTTTGGATTTGGTAGGGATAGACCTCATATAATAACTTGTCTCCCCTGAAGTTGTAATCATGGAAAAGCTAGCTTTCAGAAGAATCTGAAATGTAACTGAAAGATCCTCTTTGCAATGATGGGGAGAGTATCAGAATGACTGGACCTCGCTTGGGCCAGGAGTTGTGCTGTGGTCTAATCTCTGTACTAGGTTAGATAGAAATTGATATTTTTCTTCATTGAAGGATCCATATGGATTTGAAATATGGAAGACAAATCCAGATTGTTTGTGCTCCACATCAAAACATCTCCAAAGAGGGTGTTTGGATCTGAAAATTTTTCTTGAATATAACTCAAGTATGGGTTAGCTTTGGGACTACTTTGGGTAATTTTTTTCAGGGTGCTTGCTGTAATATCCAAAATGCTATTTCATTGATTTCATAGACATTAGGGCTTGACGGGACCTTGCGAGATCATCAAGTCCAGCCCCCTGCCTAAG
Source organism: Alligator mississippiensis (assembly GCF_030867095.1). Taxonomy (NCBI): domain Eukaryota; kingdom Metazoa; phylum Chordata; order Crocodylia; family Alligatoridae; genus Alligator; species Alligator mississippiensis. Next base: position 195,409,577 of record NC_081824.1, on the reverse strand, counting down.
GGGCAGGAAGTCAGTGGGGGTCAGATCACCCCAGTGAGATAAGTGTCCAAACATTTCCTAAAGGTATCCAGAGTAGGTGCTTGCACTACTTCTGTGGGAGTGTATTCCAGACTCTGGTAAAGACATTTTCTCTTATGTCCAGTCTAAAACAGTCTTCCAGCAGTTTGTGACCATTAGGCCCTGTTTTCCCTCGGAATGCCCTAGTGAACAGATGTTCTCCCAGTTCCTGATGCACACCCCTTATATACTTGGCCCCACAGGGTACATCCACACATGCAGGCACGTGCACTTGGAGCAGTTCAAACAGGAGTGGAATAAATTTGAGCCAGGGATTTTTGCCTCATTGTGTGTGCTTGGACATGTAATTTGGTGAGGGGCAAGTTGTACCCACTTGGGGCAAAATGACCCTGACCAGATCCTTCCAGATCTGCAGCTAGGAGGAGCTAGAGCCTGGGGTCAGCACCTGTGCTGGACTCAGCAGTGTTAAAACTCACCCTGGCAAGCAGCTTGGGGCTACTTGCTCTTAGGAACTTCTGAGGCCTAGTCAATTGGTATCAGGGGACACTACCCCCCGTGCCAGCTGGACTGCTAAAGCAGCCCTAACTTGGAATGGCCCCAGCCCCCTCTACCCACTGCAGCAGTCTGGCAGTGGGGGCTGCTGCCTAGCTGTGACCTGCTGCCATCTGTGACAGCACCTGCCCCCTTGGACCTGCCAGACCTGGATGGGGTGCTCTCACTCTGCCATCTGGGCAGCTGTAGCCCAGAAGATGCACTCCTTATGGTGACCTGCTTTAAACTGTCCAAGTGTGTCTTCTTGGCTCCAAATGACCAAGAGGTCAGCCACCATCGTCTGTCCTCCAGCCTGGTCCCCAATGCTGGCCATGGACAGGCTTCTCTGCCCCAGTGTCACCACTTGTCTTACCAGCAGAGATCCTGGTGTTCCCTGTTTAAAACTAGCAAATTCTCTGATAAGAAGCCCAAATTCTCTCATTAAAATACCAAAATAGTATTCTTTCGCTATTAAAATAAAATGCCACTATATATAGAGAGATCAGTTGGGCAATGCTTTATTGATATACTTACAAATTTAAGGCAGTTTGGAAGCCTACCAGTGCCTCTATCATGATAAGAAAAATAAATTCTAAATATCTATACACTTTGGCATTTACTTTTGACTTTTTTTGTCATAGAAAAATCAGAGCTGCCACTACCCCCTTCACTCACCAGGATGTGCCTTGCTGAGCAGCACTGATATGCCAGTTCCTTGCCCTTGTCCTTGTCCCTCATTCAACCCACAGCCTGCCCTCCTGCCCCAGACCCCTCACTCCTGACCCACAGGGCCAGGTATGTGGGTGAGGGGTTTGTAGGAGTGGCTTGGGGGTGTAGAGTTTGTGGGTGGATTGTGGGGGGACTATGAGTTTGGGGGGGCATGTGTGGAGGGGTGGGTCCCCTGCCCCCCGTACAGCTCATGGACTGCACCCCCCACAGGGTCCACAACCTCGCCCCAGGGCCAACACCCCCCTCAGGGGATAAGGCCAGCTGTCAGAGCATTTCTTTGGAGTTTTTTTTTGATACCTGGATATTATTTCTAGCTGCCGCTGCATATTTGCAGTGTGGGAAATGTTTTTTTGTTCCCAGTGTGCCTTTTGCCATGCCTCAAATGGCTTTGAGATGTGGCAAGAGGCACATTGTGGGCACATCTGGACACATCCACAGTGTTCTTGACATTCTCCTGAATTGTATCATAGGCAGAATCCATGAACTGCACCTTGCTGGTTTGTCCACCTCTTCCTTTCAGGGGTTTGTTTCTGTTTTTTTTTATTTGGGATGCTGCCCCATCCTCCCTATAGAATGGGATGATCTGATTCAGTTCCTTACAACTATCTTGATTTCAAAAGATTTATTCCCATTTATACAATTTCAGATCATTCCTTTCTTATAAAAGTATGTAAACACCCATATATCTATCATTTTTTGTATTTGAATGCTCATCCTACACCTCTGAGATGCCTTGGACTGAATCCACCCATTTCAATTCGACCTCAATAAAGAATGAGGAATCTAGTTTATATTTTGAAACTTCTCTTGCTGAAGAGAAGAGTTTGGTGCTATTGAATTAATTCTAAAGCAAGCAGAAATCCATTTAAGTGATGTGAAAGGTCAATGAGACTCTTAATATTCGGGTTTGGATTGATACTGTTGGGTCTTACCCTGAGATTCCCAAGCATTTTCTCTTTTCTCCAAAGGTGTACATTTGAACTAGGCAGACAAGGTTCCTTGGGTGAATTTGATATCTTTTATTAGACCAACCCAAATAGTTGGAGAATAGTTATTAAGCAAGCTTTCGGGTTCAAAAACCCTTCGTCAGGCTAAGGAAGCTGCAGCAGTTGGTGTGTACTCTTTCTGGATGGAATGAAAAGTAAACAAGCCAGGGGCTGGGCTGGGCTGGGCTGGGCTGGGCTGGGCTGGGCTGGGCTGGGCTGGGGAGTCAGTTGCCAGGCGGATTGTAATGTATCAAAAATCCAATGTCTGTGTTTAGTTCCTGATCTCTAGTATCCAGCTGAAATGGAGCTCATAGGCTTGTCTCTGGGAAGTGTTGTGTAAGTTTCCCTTGAGGATCAGGACTGAGAGATTGGAGAGAGAGTGGCCCTCCTGCGAGAAATGTGCCCCCACCGGTAATTGGGTGTTTCTGTCTTTGATAGATTTCCGGTGTGCATTCACTCTGGTGCGCAGTTGTTGTCTGGTCTCTCCTACATATTTTCCATCAGGGCATTTGGTGCATTGGATGAGGTATACTATATTCCTGGAGGTGCAGCTGTAAGATCCTGGGATGCTGATGGCTCTGTTGTGGGGTGTAGTAATAGTGGAGGTGGTGGAGATGTGTGGGCAGGTTTTGCATTTCTTGTCCTGGCACGGTCTGGATCCTTTTGGTGTGTTCTGGGATTGAGGAAGTTTGCTTCTGGTGATGAGGTTGGCGAGGTTCGGTGCTTGTCTGAAGGCTAGGATGGGTGGCTCTGGGAAGATCTTCTTGAGGATAGGGTCTCTGTCTAATATGGGTTGCAATTTTTTGAGGATTTTCCTTACAGGTTCAAGGGATGGGTGATACGTCATAACCAGCGGTGTGCGATTTGTGGGTGTTTTTCTTCTGTACTGCAGCAGTTCTTCACGTGGTATCCAGGTGGCTCTTTCAAATGTGCGATCTACCTCTCTGCAGGAGTGTCCTTGCTGGGTGAAAGCCTTTTTAAGATTGGTGAGGTGGCAATCCCGGGTGTTCTCTTCAGTACAGATGCGGTGGTATCTGAGGGCTTGGCTGTATATCACAGCTTTTTTGGTGCATTTCAGGTGATTGCTGGCTCTGTGCAGATTTGTATGTTTGTCTGTGGGTTTCTTGTATACTGTGGTCTGTATTTTACCCTTTTGGATACTGATCATTGTGTCTAAAAAGGGGATGTTGGTGCTGGAGTATTCTAAAGAAAGTCGGATGGAGGGATGGTGACTGTTGAATTTCTGGTGGAACTCAATCAGAGATTGCAGGTTCTCACTCCAAATGATTAAGATGTCATTGATGTATCTTAGGTATAGTAAGGGTTTGATGGTGCAGTTCTTGAGGAAGTCTTCTTCCAGATGGCTCATAAAAAGGTTGGCATACTGTGGGGCCATTTTAGTGCCCATAGCTGTTCCCATCATCTGGAGGAAGTGTTGATTATTAAAAGTAAAATTGTTGTGTGTGAGGATGAAGTGTATAAGCTCAGTAATATCTTTGGGTCTGTATTCTGGGTTGTAATCTTGTTCCTGTAGATATGTAAGGCAGGCTTGGATGCCATCCTGGTGTGGGATGTTGGTATATAGGCTGGTAACGTCCATGGTGGCTAGGAGTGTGTTGCTGGGAAGGTGGTCTATGTTTTTAAGCTTCCGTAGCAAGTCTGTAGTGTCTTGGACAAAACTTGCTCTGTGGGTGACAAGCAGTTTTAGGATGGATTCAACAAAACCTGATATTTCCTCAGTTAGGGTCCCGTGGTTGGATATGATAGGTCTGCCAGGGTTCCCTTGTTTGCAGATTTTAGGGAGCATGTAAAAAGTCCCCAGGTTAGGTAGCGGGGGGATCAAAGTCTAGTTTTTCTTGTAATCTTGGTGGAAATGATTTGATGGTATTGTTGAATTTTTTGGTGAAAAGGGGAGTAGGATCTTCTTGTAGTTCTTTGTAGTAGGTGGTGTCAGAGAGCTGTCTCTTGGCTTCCTTTATGTAATCCTCACGGTTTAGGATGACTATGGCTCCTCCTTTATCTGCTGGTTTTATTACTATTTGGTGGTTAGATCTTAGAGATTCTATGGCCTTTTTCTCTGGCCCAGCCTCACCTCTGGCTTCTTTACTTTTCATTCCAGCCAGGAAGAGCACACACCAACTGCTGAAACTTCCTTAGCCTGACGAAGGGTTTTTGAACCCGAAAGCTTGCTTAATAACTATTCTCCAACCATTTGGGTTGGTCTAATAAAAGATATCAAATTCACCCAAGGAACCTTGTCTGCCTTTGTCCTTAGACCAACACGGCTACAACCTACACCCCTGCTACATTTGAACTAAGTACTCACCCATCCAAGGGACTGTTCAAGGGAAGCCTTTTCCCCAAAGCAATTAATTCTTCAAAATGAAAATTATCAGATAATGAGTTCATTTCCGATTTCACATTTAATGCCAAACATTTTTTTGGGTAAACAAGATATGTTGGCAACTCCCTCCTTTCATTGTATGTTTTTTATTAACTGGGAAACAGGCGGTTGATTCTTATCCTTTCTATCAGCTCAGATAAATTACGCATACTTCAGAGTGGAAAACTTGTGTGAACTAGCTGGCTGCTTCCAGTCAGGGATCAAGTCTGTGTAAACTGTACTGAGATCTGCTGTGCATGTCCCTGGTAACATCAGTTTGACTGAAGTTATAGGCTTGGAAAGTCTTCTGCCAAACTGGGATTAACACAAGCTTTTATATCAGGATCTTGTATTTCTGCTATGTGCAAAATAAAGTAGGGATGCAGATTATCTGCCTTTGGGGACTATTTCAAATAGAATGGACAGTTAAATTCATCAGATTTTTTTCACTTAGCCACTGAGAATTTTAGGAAACACCTGAATTATATGCATTCCCAATGGGCAGGTTATGCACCCATTTTACTCAGTGGGCTGACTTGAACCTCGGCTGTTAGCTTTGCACATAGATCATATGCTACTAGAATCTTTTTAAGGGAGTAGTGAGCACATCTACACTTGTGCTTTAGTACACAGTAGTCTATTATACTGTGCATTAAAGCATCACATAAAAAACTGTGACATTACGTTAATGCACAATAAAATAGGCTGTGCATTAAGTGTGATTTAAAAAATGTGCACTTTTGGCACTGCGCATTAGGGTAGCTTAATGTGCATTTATTTAGTACCTCACATTGGAAGGCACTTTTACACATGTTCCAGGGGGCGATGCTTTAATTACAGCAACTCCGAGAGCTGCTCTAATTAAAGCGGCACAGTGTCTCATATATCAGCATCCCTGTGCTTAAAAATGGCGGTGGAAGTGCTTGACCTAAAGCTCTTTTGATGATCTTTAGTTCAAGCACCCCTTCCACCATTTTTAAGTCTGAGGATGCTGATACACAAGATGTAACTGCTGGAGCATGGTAATTACCACAATGAATTGAGTCTGCTCTGATGCTCTGTAATTACAGCACATAAGAGCAGCCTCCCCACTCATGTACAGTCACCTGGAGGTACCAAATTTAATGTGCACTAGGAAAAGTGCATTAATGCACATGTAGACATGCTCACTGAGAAACAAAATTATGATCCAGCATGGAAAGGGTCAGAATTTCAAACTCTACCCTCATTTACTCTGGATGTATCCTGATGTGACTCCACTCAAGTCAGTTGACTTATCTTTGATATACAAACCTGTTCACGTTTCAGAATAAAAAGTTACTTAAGTGTATGTGGGCAGAAAGGGCAGAGGAGATGGGTATATGGAGAAAGAGGCAGTTTTGGCACAAGTTGTCTCAAAAACAGCTTTTCTTAAGGGTGTTGAATATGACCAATATTATCAAAGAGGTCCACTAAAATTAGGTGCATCCATTTTCACATAATTTTTAGGAGCTAGCAAAATTGGGTGATAACCCAAGACGTTAAGATAAAGCATCTTAATGCTTATCTTAAAGCATCTTGAGTGTCTAAAAGTCTGCCTCTAAAATACCCCAGTGCAGACTGGTGTCTCATACTTACAAAACTTATTCTTGCCATTTGTAAAAATAATGTTGGAGGGAGCAGTAGTTGTTAGGTCAAAACTATCTTCACTAATATATATAATTTAACTAATACAATTATTTTATTAGCTTCATGGCTAGGAGTATCAGTTATGAACCAGGCCCTTATTGTACTAGCTGCTATATAAACACAGATTAAATAGATGGCTCCTTCTATTAAGTGTTTACAATTCAAATAAAAGCAAGAGATGACAAGAAGGGAAAACAGTGCACCTTCATGGTAGTTGATAGTTTCAGCATGCCTGCAGCTTAACTGTTGCTAAGTTTTGTGTAAAGATCAAAGGGAGCCTTGAGTGATTTGCAAAGCAATGATGAAATAGCTTTAAAGATGTTTATACGCAACACCTCCCAAGTGTAGGAGGCAGCAGTGGCAAAAAGTCTGAACGTGCTTGTGTGCCTCACCCATGACTTCTGCATTTATAGGAAGTCATCATCTGGCACTAAATGTCTGTGATTCAGGTATCTGTTTTTCTAAAGTTGGATGCAGTGTTCAGGAGAGTGACGGACACAACAGAACAATCTAGAGGAAGGCTTAGGGCAGGCAGGTAGGTTCTGTGCAAATTCAACCTCAACCCCAGCAAATTTCCAGGTTAGCTCCTGAGGCCCAATTAAGCAGAAACTGCCCAGTCATTTCTAGTAGTGTAGTGCTATGGCATGGATAGGGAGTAGTCTGGTGTCCACAAGATGAAACTGCCAAACACTTGTGGTTTATAATAAAAACAGGATTTCCACCAAGGACTTCAGAGATGAATAGCTAATGTATTAATAATGTATGACAGAAGCAAGTCCCCGCAATAGAATTCCTGCTTTGAAAAAATAAATACACAGTGAGAGCTTCAGCTTTTCAGTTTGAGGTTTTAGAGGGGGAAATGTGTAATTATTTGACTTTCTATTGCATTCTGAGGAATTTTAAACTGCCACTTGGATTTTCTTAATACAATGCTTAACTTTCAAATGAACAAAACTGCCCAGCTCTCAGCTCTCATCCTACATATGTGCTCTGTGAGAGAACCCTTTGGTTGTTGAATTAAAAGCTATACAAAGCTTAAATCCATCCCTGAGCCCTGTAAACAAGAATACCACAAACTACAAGAAAGAAAAATAAAGATGCATTTTTCTATTCTTTTTATTGTACAGCTGTGTTTCAGAGCATTTTCCTTTTCTCTTCAGTAAATGCCTGATTTGGAAAGTGTCATCTCACAGTCGTTTCTATCTAACAGCAGGACTAGCCTAATGAACCTCTGAATTGTCCAATGACAAAATATGGGGACATAAGCCAGAAATAAATTGTCCTGTCTTTCATCTGTAGGATCAGTTGCAGGAGTACAGAAGCAGCCAATACAGGGGTTCTGCTGGGGGAGGTCAGGTTTAATCTGTGAGGCTTCAAAGGGGATCAGCCAGTGGCCATTGCCAAGGGAAAATACCTATCGGCACATTCATGTGTGTGTCCCATCCCCTCCTCCATAAGTTATGTCCACCACTGGTGTAATGATGGTGGGTGCCTTATACTACTGCAGTTCCCTGCCAGGTTGAACATCTGGGGCCAAGTTCTACTGTTCAGGGGGACACTGGTCTTAATTAAGTCTGGTTTCTGCAGACTTGAGTTCATTGACCTTTCCAGTGAATAACATATTTATATATTTCTTAGGAATCTTTCCATTCACAGTTAGAAGGCAGATTCCTAGATACAATGCCTTGTCTATTATTATCTCATTTTACTTCCTCCTCTCCTTCTTTGTCATTTCTGACTAATACTTGTTTCTTAGGAGGGAGGCATTGTCAGACTTTCTCTCCCTTGTATTGACACTTCTGTGATTGTGACTTTGCATTGACTGCAGTTGCTTTGGTTTAAGGGGTTTCAGAGAAAAAATGTTCAAGGGTAGCATTTTACAGATAACTCCATGCAACTTTTCTACAGTGTCTTTGGAAGAGGTACATGATGCAATTATAAAAAAAGATACTGTTTAGCATGAAGGAGTGACATACCTGACAGCATTTTATTTTGCTTTTTATGATGCATCAATAGGTTTGCCGGTCTGTTTCATAAAAGATAACGAAGTGCTGATGCGCTGATACTCCATAAGTATACCCAAATTCCTCATATTTGAAGCCATATGACTTTTGTCCCTGTGGTTTGTTGGTTCCCAGTGCTTAGCATCTGCAAGCAGGAAATCAGCACCTCAGCATTTCAATGTGGCCCCTTTGTAAACTATTGGTTCTAATGTTGGCTTTGGCCGTGGCCCCCTATACTGTTATAAACTTCTCAGAACTAACCCTTGATCAATGCCCTGAGTAAAAGGAGCTTCCCCAGGAAGCATTGAGCTATATGCTACCTCTCCCCCTATGTCTCTGTAGCTACAACTGCAAGGTGTATTCCTACTATACTTCTGAGCTCCATCTATTTCAGGTGCAAAACCATCCAGTGAAGCAATTGGAATCAATGCTAATTTAGAGAAACCCTTTAGTTTAGTTAGTCATGAAATAAATTGCTCTCTGAGTGGCCCCAGAGTCCAGAAGTCTACAGAGATGGTGTATCTATCACCCCTCTAGGCTCAGATGGCAAACTGAGAATCAGAGCTATAACTAATTACTCCGATTTAGGGCTATACTTTCTGTCCGTAATAAGTATGTGATGAATTCTATGTACAATGCTGGCTTGCCTTTTTCTGGGAATTCAATACTAATTCTCCACCATGAGATTGGGAAGGATGGCAGGATGTTGGGGCCTCTTGGTGTGCATTATATCATGTGCTCAACAACTCAACACTGATCCAAACATCCCACCAAAAATAACTTCAGCAAACAACTTCTACTTTAATTATTTCAGTGTGGGATGCATGCAGTTCTGCTAGCAATCTGTTTCCCAAGAATTTATGTATCAGAGGACAGAGGCCTCAAAGTGTACAGTCACTCCTTATTGTCTTTTGCTTACCAAATCCCTTACACTGATCCATCCAGCCACTCCCTTTGTTGTGAGATCTTTCACTCTATAAATCTATAGTGTAAATTAATATTTAATAATACGTATTCTTAATTACTCCAGAGCTTAGGTATTCTTTTTCAAGGTGAGTGCCCTAATTATTAAGCTAGAGCCTATCTTGTGTACTCTCTCCCTTGAAGAGGCCTTGCTCTGTTATGGAAGCAAATGAGTTATGTCATTTTAGCACCACCTAGATGCATTTTAGATTATCAAAATGTCCTGTTATCTATAGGGATGCACTTACTAACTTACATTAGTTAAAGGTGCACAGGGGGAATTTTTACATGATGCAGCACTGGGTACTTTTAATTAGCGAGGCATGCTAATTAAAAGCGACCAGTGCTGTGTCAGGAGCAGGTGTATGAGTGGATCAGCACGCATCAGTGCTGAGAAAATGGCAGCGGGGCACTTTGAACTAAAGCACATTGACTGTGTTTTAGTTCAAAGTGCACCATTGCCATTTTCTCAGCACTGATACGTGCTGCGCCACTGATACACGTTATGTGTGAGGCTGCCAGTACGTGTCAATTTACATGCTTAATTGAGTCTGCTTCGCCACTCTGGATTTCCAGTGTATCGGAGCAGATTCCCCACATGTGTGTAAGTGATAACGGTGACTCAGGCAGAGCAACACTACAAAATCTGGGGGAGGTATACAATTGCAAGTAGTCTGAAATAGCTTAGGGACTTCTATTTTAGAAATATTGAGTAAATAAATAAAAAAACACATAAATAAAAATATGTCCACTTGATGCCTATTCAGTGGAAAGTCACCCTGCCCCATTTGTTTTCATTGGGTTTCACTCAGACATACCTTACCTTCATTATCCTATGCAAAATAAAACAGCTGCTGCAAGAGGGACTGAGACCCTACTAACCCCAAATAGCCTTTAGGTAAGTGGTTAGAGCATTCACACAGGAGACATATATTTAGAATCCCTCAGGCAAAGGTGGGCACTGAGAAAATCCTGGTTAAGTGACTTAACTGGATTAGTGGTTGAAAGCAGGTAGTGGTACCACCTCCTCTTTTAGTTGTATTTTAGTAGAAAGGTTGGCTTAGGTGCCTAACTCCAGAAGAGGATGCTGGGTTGTGAATCTTTTTTTGAGATAGGTTGCCTAACCAGGGAGTCAAGAGAAGTTTACAATACATATGCGCATCTCTTCACTATTGCCTATTGACCTCTTGGGGTGCTGCTTTGGTGGATCCCATTTCTAGCTGGCTAAGCCTACCTGGGCACTGCCAAGTGGCCCCATGTATCTAGCTTGGTATGCCTAAAAGGTAAGAGCGGCAATGCTCAGTGCTGCAATACTAAATCTTTTTGTGGATCTAGACCCTTGTCCTTTTATGTATGTGAGCTCTGGCTAACACAACAGGGTCCTGATCCTAAAACCTGGAACTTTTGGCACTAATAATACTCCTTTTTTTCTTCATAGTTCCCAGAGCCTTCACATCTGTTGTTTTCTTTAACAAAATGTTTAACTTTTATTGAACCAAAAACACAAGATCTCTCAGGACTTGGTGAGGACAAAAGAACAGCCTGATCAGCTTCCAGAGGGCTCCTTCTTCCTTTCAAAGCTTTCTTGAACTATTGTTCTGTTATATCTCTAGACTAAACTGAGGTACAAGCTAAGATATTAGTCTTCACAGTATATCTCACTTTGGAGAGCTTCTCAGACCCTTTTGGGTTATTTCATGCCCACACACCCTGCGAGATATTTGCTGTGGGATTTTCACAAGCACCCAAGTGACGTAGACATCCACAAATTCATGTAATTCCACTCATTGTTTAAAGTACTGTTATTTTTTAGTATTTTTATGATACCCCACAGAGTGAACTTAATGCTTCACAAATGTTTGTTGGGACTAAATAAATAAATAAATAAATAAATATTCTGCCCCAGAGAATTCAAAATCTAACTCAGATACAATGATGATAGTAAGACTAAAAGCAGAAGAAAGAGAAGGTCGAAGGTGAGGCAGGACAAAAGTGGGGGGATCATAATTAGTACTCACTGTAGGCCTTGAGGGTTGCATGAAATGTAAAGGAAGAGGTTGCTCAGGTTTTTTAATTAGAATTGACTTGCATCCTATAGCCATCATGTAAAAAGCTTTTCTTGAAGAACATTTTAGATAAAAAGAGGGTAGCAGCTTTACAGTCTAATATTTAACACTTGATTTTGAGAGAAAGAAGCATAAAATGGGATATTATGCATTGAGCATAAATACCGGAGACAAAGATGGAACATTTGATCTTACTTTGGCCAACCTACTACTTTATTTGCCTATCATATATGATTTTTTTTTAAGTTACAGACTGTCTCCCCAGTTTTATGGTATATGCCTATAAGTGAACAAGGTCCTGCTAAAATATTGAGGGAATGCCTACAAAGAGCTATTCTTTTTGTTAATAATACAAAATAGCTAAAGAACAGGCCTTTACAAAAACATTAAGCTTGGAGGAAAAAAAAAATCCCTTAAGATTGTGTAGATGTGGTGCCTACTGATGGGAATGTTACCAAGTCTCACTTGTTTTACTTGGGCCTCACTCAAACATAACTTGCCTTAAGCAAGTAAGCAAGCCAGTGATGTTCTGGCTTGTAAAGAAATTTGATAGCTCTGCAAACTGAACTCAGCCTAAAAACTGTGGCAAGGGGAACATAAGGAAAATTAATGACAGATAATAGAACGGTGGTTGTAGCTTTTTTTTTTTTTTTGAAGAATACTGTTAAGTTTATGTGGGGATTAAAGTCAATAGTAATTTGAATCTTCTAATCAAGGAATTTCACAGAGTACTGAAGTATTATTTTTTACTTTGCCAAAGCCTACATTCTAGAAATTTCTCTGTTGGCTCTTTGCAGCTTGAAGTGCCCTGTTATCTTGCTTTAATTGTGAACTGTAACAAATTATCTTACTTGCTAGCTCAGCTGTAACAGTAATTCAGGAAGTACAGGAATCCTGGATCTGCCTGCTTAAATAAATGGGAGTGTCAGGAAGAGGGGCGGATTGGAATTAGGCTGGACAGAAATTGGGTCCAGCAACAAAACTCCGCTAAGCACCTAAAAGCTCTGGATTTTGATTTTTCACCTGTAGATCACTAGGGGTGCTTGTACACTTGATGGAAATTGCCCTTTTTTGCTAGTTAACTGTGTTACAGTTTTCCTGTACAGGTTTTTCTGGTGATTTAAATGTCTTGTTTGCAATTCATAGTAAAACTCATCCTAATGTATTTTAGTTTGGATCACCAGGAATTAAACTGATGTATCCATGGATCCGTCACTTGAAAACAGAAATGCAGAAAACAGAACAGTAACGTGTAATGAGTCCCTTTGTCCACCAGATGCCACTGCAACTTCTGTGTAGTGAGCCCTTTTGTCCACCAGATGTCACTTCAAGTTGCAGATAAGAGGGTAAGAGGATACCTGCAATTTTAGGTACTAGGGTGTAATGTGCTTCTTCAGGTGCCATGTGTTGCATGCCAGATGTTGTGGTCTGACGTGAATCAATTTTCTGTTCTCCTGCATGGTCACCTGTGCCGGTGACCTTGCCCTTTCGATGGCCATGCCCTGACCAGGGTGACAACGGCACTGTCACCCCATAATTTGCCCCTGGTTCCATCTGGGAATGAAGAATCTCTTGGCTGCCTAAAGAGATGAGGGATACAGGTTGTAGCTGTATTGGTTTACAGGCAAAAGGAATCAAAACTTGTGGTAGAGGTGATATCGTTTATTAGATCAACTAGATCGGGTTGTCCAACCTTTTTGAATGTGGGGCCGGATCATGAACTTTTTATCACTCAGTGGGCCAGCAAGCCGTATTCATATTTTATCACCCCGCGGGCCATATGTTGGACAAGCCTGAAATAAGGCAAAGCTGGCATAAACCCCCACCTGTGCTCAGCTAGTGACAAACTACAGCAAATGATGTCCTGGACCAGCCATCCCAACAGCTGGAGCCCCCCTTCTGCCTACTACGACCACCATTTGAAGGCAGCCCCAGAAGATATTTGACAGCCATGTTTAAATATATGACCAAACCGATGTAGCCAGTCTCACACAGGCCAAGGGGCCACCTATGCCACTGCTTCCCCAGGCCTTGCCCATACCAGCAACACCACTGCCCAAAGTCTTGGCAGTGCTCGGGCAGACGCAGCTGGGGCCCAGCCAACGCGTGAGATGGGGGATGGCAGAACTGCAGGAGCGAAGCTGGTTCCCAGCCTGGCAGGGTCTCAGGCCTGGTCTGCCCAGGGCGGCTCCTGGCGGGGGAAGGCCTTGGGGGAACACGGGCCGCTCCTCTCCTCTGTGCTTCCCTGCGGTGAAGGCAAATGGCCCCTAGGAGGGTACAGGTAGCCACCACTACACAAGAGCAGTGCCCGGCCCAGCCACAGGGAGTGACAATCCCTATTCTTCTCCTGGGCTGCCCCCGAGCACTGCAGCCCGCCCGCCTACCCACCCGGCCTCGTTCACCATGGTGTCCGGCTGCCCACACACATAGCCCTGGCGGCCTCAGTGCTGTGAGCCTAGAGCATGGGGCCCGGCAGACACCAGGGCCTGGTGGACACCGGCTCCCACTGCCTCGCCCCGCACAGGTCACGCCAGGACCCTGCTTGCCAAGGCCCACCCAGAGCTGCCCTGCCAACTGCCTGCACTGGGCGCCACACCCCGTTCCCGCCCCACCCTATGGCCGCCGAGCCCAGCAGGTCCCGGGAGGCGGGTGGGATGCCAGGGGCAAGGGGCCGAGCCAGAGGCAAGTAAAAGTGGGCGCTGTCCCCAGATCATCCCATCAGGTGCGGCCGGTGCAGCCCCATGCAGCCCTTGGAGCAGCAGCGGGATGCAGCTCACATGACGTGGGTGGTCACGCGAGCCTGGCCCTGTAAGGGTGAGCAGCTCCCCTCCCTCCCCCACCTGCCTGTCCCGAGCAAGGGACCTTGGGCCTCCGAAAACGGCTTGGTGGGCCGCAATGGCAGCCCACAGGCCATATGTTGAACAAGCCTGAACTAGATATTTGCAAAAATATTTCTTTATTTGCAACCTTTCCAACACACTCACCCTTGCTTTCATTTGCTTTCAGAACAAATGGCTACCTCCTGATCACAGGATTTTAGCCTGTAGTCTCCGCGCTCACACCACAGTCAGATCCATGGCAGCAGCTAGCCCTTAAAGAGAACGGCACCGGCACCCCATAATCTGCTCCTGGTTCAAACCAAGAATGAAGAACCACTTGGGTGCCTAAAGGGGACACCCTGGACTGCTTTAAGGGAATGGCACCTGCCTTCTCACAGCACTGACTGCAGCCTCTAGCCACCAGGCTTCATAATTTTTTTTTCTTGTGTTGGCTGCTGCACCATTTGCAATTGCACCAGGTCACCCCATAGTCAGACCCATGGCAGCAGGCAGCCCTTAATGAGAACAGTACCATCACTACCTAATCTGCTGTATCCTGGACTGCTTTCAGATGCCCTTCAGAGCAACTGGTGCCCACACTCTCATAGCACTGAACATAGCTTCCATGCTTCCTAATGTTCCAGATGGTTTTTTGCAAGTTTGGGTGCCTTAAATCTGTGTACAGTGTAGGTAACCAATGAGACGTGTACTGATGGGTATGCCAAGGAGGGTGACCCACAGGGTCCCTTTCAGGCTGTGGTGCAACAAAGGGCTACCCACCAGTCACCCATGTGTCAAGGCACTGGTCCCTGCTCACAGTCTCCATACCTGTTGAGACAGTGAGTCCAGACATGAATAAATGAATGAATGAATGAATGCTGACAAACCTTATGAGCAAAGGCTAAGGTATCAGGGACTGTTCTGTCTTGGGAAGACTGAGGTAGGGGATGGATTTGGTGGCCATGTATAAGTATGTAAGGGGTACCTTAGCTGGGAGAAAAAATGTTCACTATATGGCATGCTCCAGGGGAAGACAAGGAGCAATGCCCATAAACCACCTGGAAGGACAGTTCCAGGTTGGATGTAAGGAAGAACTTCTTTATAGTACGGGTGACAAGAATCTGGAATAGACTTCCCAAGGAGTCGATGCAGTTCCCAACCTTGGAAGGCTTGCAGAGGAGACTGGACAGACACCTTCTTGGGATCATGTGCTGTCAGCAGTATTCCAGCCCTGAGTAGGGTGGTTTGGACTGGATGATCTTTCTGGGTCCCTTCCAGACCTTAATTTCTATGAATCTGTGGTTCTGTGATTCCTAACCTGCTATTTGTGAAGCATGTCTGCTGAATACTGAAGCGGATTTGCTCACACATTGTCCGCCATGGACAATGTGTCAAGTCCAGGTGCATCATGATTACCAAGGGAACATTGGCACTTGACCCCCTTGTGCCTGTCCATTGAACCAGGAGAAGCTGCCTGGGTCGGGGAAGGGCGTTGCTGTGTTCAGGCTTCCAGCCATGGCACTGGAGCTGAAGCCCAGTGGGGCTGGGGGGGACCCACTCATGACTCATTGCCCAACACTTGGCATGGGTCAACACCCCTAGCCTAGCCTCCATGGATGGACCATGTCCTGTGAAGGGTTAGTGAAGCTGCTCCATGGGCCCCCTGTGGGGGAGGGGGGAGTTTGGTATGATGCTGCAAGAGTCTGTGGCTTGGTTGGGGGGGGGGGGGCTGCTTGCTAAAACTGCAGCAGAAGCACCCATGGCTATGAGGCTGAAGAAGAGGGAGGACAATTATCAAGACAAGAATAGAGACAGTTCAAAAGCAAAATGATAACTAATAATTGGATATGCATAGAAATGCATATAAATAGAATAGACATACAATAGAATAGAATAGATTAATAGAATATAGAATTGAGTAATAGAGTAGAATATAGAATAATAGAGTAATAGTAGAATATAGAATAGAGTAGTAGAGTAATACAGTAATGATAGAATATAGACTATATAATATAGAATATATTCTATAGAGTAGTGATAGAATATATTCTGTATTCTACTATTTTATAGAATATAGTAGAATATAGAATAGTAGAATATAGAATGTAGTAGAATATAGAATAGGAACAGGGTAGAATATAGAATAGAGTAATGAAAGGTTGTTTATGTTGTTTCTGCAGGTTGGCTACTTTATATATATTTTTATAAATATAAAAATGTATATACATTATATATAAATATATTTTTATATATAACTATACAAGCAAAAGCTTTGTTATCCGGCACCCATGGGGAATTGGGGGTGGGGGGGGTGGGCGTGCTGGATAATCAAATATGCTGGTTACCTAAGAGGTCTGAACAGGTGTCTTTGCCTGTTTGGGCCACTGCCTCTCCTGCTGTGTCCAGTGCACCGCTGCCCCTCCCACAGTGTTGCTGCCCCTCCTCCTGCATCAGTGTGCTGGGGGATAGAGAGGGGGGCCCCACACAGGCTGCTGTGCCCCGGGCCGTGGGGGCTTGGCAGTGCAGGCTGCTTTGCCCTGGGCCGTGGGGGCTCAGCAAAACCAGAAGTGCCACAGTGGGCACTTCCGGTTTTGCTTTTACCTTACAAACTGACATGCCAGTTTATAGTGCTGGAATATGTTTTGAAATATGCTATTACTGTTTAAACTATGTTATACTTATGCTATGATTTTGCTTATGTTATACTTATACCATCATTTTGCTTATGAATGCTTATGCTAAGCCAGCCATTCACTTATGCTAAGTAGCCATCTTAACTGTGTCAACCATTTTCTGAAAAAGCAGCAAATGAGTCTGTGTAAGTCTTTGTGCTGTGAATGAGGTGAAGTGATGGTTGAATGGAGGCTAGCATGAACCAGCTACAGTAAGTAACAAGATAAGATACAGGGGTCTTAGGAATGTGGAGATGGTACAATCTGGGACTGAAAAATAGACTGGAATGTGAAAGACAACATGTAACTGGTAACAGAATCTGAAATAAACATATGTGAAAAGGTGAATGGTGATTGGTAAAGAACCCTCCAGAAGTTTCCAGGTTTTGGTCAAAGTCTGCCCAAAGAAAGATAAAAAGGCAGTGAAAAACCAGCCTGATGAGTGCCCCGACCACCAACACCAACCTACCCACATGTCGAGAGAGAGAGAGATGGCACCCCCTCTGGACTGGACATTGCCTTGAGGAAGCCTGTGACTGGCCATCGCAGTGCGACTCCAAGAGCTGTGGATAGGTGACTTAGTGTGAATGGTGTGCATGACAAGTGCATGATATGAGTGTGTGGTGTGCTGCTAAATAGTCTGACTCAGTTGCCCACTACTATGCAATAAATCCTGGTTTTATGTCCAACATTATTTTACCTTACAAACTGGCATACCAGTTAATAGAGCATGCCAGTTTGTAAGGTGCTGGATAACATGGCTTTTACTGTACATTTATTTTTATATGCATATAATTATTTGTCATTATTTATTTATTTTGCAAATAAGGCAGAAAAGCAGGAATAGGCTAATTTAAATTTATATTTTTATAATGTTTTTAATTCTTATAAAGCAAATTTACAATAATAATATTATTTTATAACTTTATGCTATTTATATACTTAATTAAAGTGCCAATAATATTTTCAAGAATCAAATAAAGGTTTCAATTTTATACAGTTCATTCTGGATGTGCTGTGCTTTTTTTTTTATGTGGGCAGCTACAACTCTGGGGAGTTGCATTTTGGGAATGAGGAAATTACTGGTTTGCCAGTGGGAGATGCCTGGCATCCTGTGGCAGTGACAGCATGGCCCAGGGCATGGCAGGCTGCAGCTCTCACTTCTGCCCCAGCAATGGACTACGCTGTCATTGCCACAAGATGCTCCACACCATGCTACATGCCCTGCCAGCTCTCTCTCAAGAGTTGCATTACAGTGCCAGCCATCCCAAAATTGCATATAGCATGGCCCCGGGGTTTCCATGGATACTGGCCCAGATACACATGGCTGCACACAGGGCTATCACAGTGCAGCTGCTGCAGGAGTCTCCATGTAAACTGGCCCAAGTTGCGCAGGCAGCGGCTGCTGGGAAATGAAGTCCATTCATAAAAGAAAAAACATGGAGGAACAAAATCCAAATTCCATCCCCCCCCCCCCCCTTGTGCCACTTGTATGGACCTACCCCATGGTACTGGTGGTCCATACACCACCTACTATAATTTACATGATTCGCACCCCCCGCCCCGGCACCCCTCACCCTAGACCAGCAGCTGCCCAATAAGGAGAGGTGCTGCGGCAGCAGCAAATGGTAAGTTTACAATTGAAGGGGTGTGCACTGGTACCTCTTCTTAATACTTTAATATTTCAGGATAACTTTCAGCATTCTTATTATTGCCTTCCAGAAACCCCTCATATGGCAGATGCTGCATTCCAGACCCACCCCTTAGGCTATGCAGCATCCCAGATAATATTTAGGTAATGACAGAAATCTCCCATGGGAGATTTTGTAGCCTGTAGGGGGGAAACCAAGCAGGTGATTTTGGGAGTATGGGCCAAAACCCATCTTCTTTCTTCCCTTGCAGGACTCTTAGAAGAGCAGAAATAGAAGAACAGAGTGAAGAATAAAGACATTGGTAGAACACAGGCAGATTATAGAAGAGAGAAGATGATTATAGAATACATATAGAATAGAAAAAGAGATATAATAAAAGAATAAAAATAGTTTAGAATAGATATAGAATAATATATATAGATAGAATAGCATAGAGTAGAGTATTAAGATAGATAGAATACAGTTAGAATAAATATAGATAGACTAGTTTATAGAATAAAGAAAAGAAATGTTTCTGGTTATTTGTAGTTTATTTATTTGTTAAAAATGTATATAAGTAAGGAAGAAATAGAAAATTTTATATTTTTATACCAGAGATAATTGCTGTTGCCACCTGTCCCAGACAGCAGCAGCAGCCTCCCCTCATCTGGCACAGATCCAGGACTTGCACCCCCAGGAGGAGTCCGGCACAGCCTGGCAGCCCTTCTGGGGGTGCAAGCCCTTGGATCTGCGCTCCGGATGAAAAGAAGCTGCCTGGAACCAGTGCTGGGCATGAACTGTGCCCAGCACTGGAGATAATTGCTGCTGCCACCTGTCCCAAGCAGCAGTGGCAGCCTCTTCTCATCCAGGGTGCAGAGCTGGGGGCTCGTACCCTCGGGAGGGCTGCTGGGCAGTGCCAGACTCCTCCCAAGGGTGTGAGCCCTGGATCTGTGTGCTGGATGAGAGGAGGCTGCCGCTGCTGGCAAGTGTCAGGAGTTGTGTTTTGAAGAGTTTGAGGTGAAGTTTCTCTGAAACCTCTGCACCTATCTCCTTGACGCTTGGCAGGCTTCATGCCCACAGGAGGGGCTACCATACGTATAATTTTGATCCAAATCAGGCAAGAAATGACAAAGTTTTAGGCATTTTCATGATTTCCCTGTATAGCCTATGGGTGAAATGTCAAAATACATCAAAACAGCAAAAGTTTTGATGAAATGAAATGGGACAGTGCTTCGAAATGAAATGAAACAACAAAACAAAATGCTGTCCCTTCGAAACAAAGAAATGCACACTGAAACAAAATGATGGTGTTTTGCACAGCCCTACTGATTGGTATGGGTGGGAACCCATGTGGTTTGGGGGTGTGAGAGGGGATGAATGCAGCTTGGCATGAGGAGCCATGCGGCCAGCAATGGCTTTGCAGGGGTGCGTTTTGGAAGTGAGGGGATTACTGGTTTGCTGGTGCCCCTATCTGTAATTGAGTACCAAAAAAAATCAGTGGGTGGTTTGGTATGTGGCTCCCCCTGCTGTAATTTACTATGAATTGCACACTGAGCTATATTCGTTTTAAAGGCTGTCACCTGTTAACGCTGATGCATCGATTTTAAATAAATCGTCTTAATTTTAATAAACCTATTTAATATAATGAGGATTAAACCCCATCATGTCTACAAGCATCCTAGACATTTTTTAAAGGTATATAAATATTAGTATTATTCTACTTATACTGTAAGGCATCTTCTTACAGATGCAGAGGCAGCCTTTAGTTGACCCATCTGTCAATGGGCACTTGGTCATTCACAGTGGGGAGTCAAACATATCTTGATGTAATGCTAGTGAAATCACAGTCTTGTATGCTGTTGGGTACCAAAATGGGTATGCCTGAACCATGCTGGCTCAGTGCACTATCTGCATTTGGAGAAGACCTCTTAAGAATCCTTATGCCATCAATGAAGAAACGTTTTCATGAAATGAATGGCCCCATAGAAAATCAGGAGAGTAAGATGATTTCATAATAGAAGGATGTATTAAGAAAAAAAATTGCATTTTTAAAAGTTTTGAATCCCAGATTTTTGGGTGGCAGTTTGGTGAACTCATCTAGGGAAGTATTTAAAAGGTGCTACCTGGAAGCATTTTTTGTATCAAAACCAACGTTCCCCTTCCCTTTTCTTCCTTCTCATTGTTTTTATTTTATAATTATTGGTCCAGTTGTTTAAACCTCTGCCCTTCCTCCTGCTGTGCCTGATGCCAAAAATGCTTTTGAACAACCACTTCTTGTGGATGAATGCCACTATTCCTTATCATGCTTAACATCCCATAAGGGTCTAATTTTTGATTGCCAAGTTCAGTTTCCTAGCTTCTAGTCTCAATAGACTGAGTAAGGAGCACTCAGGTAATCTTACTGAGTATGCAGTTTTCCAACAACACTAGCACTATATGTGTTCAAGAAAATACATCTGAAGAGATGGGGAGAAATATAAAAAGAGGAAATGGCTGTGTCACAACACGACTGAGAATCTCTTGCTACTAAAAGCCAGTCTGTTGCTGCTAAATTAACTGTTTTGTTGTGGTAGATAACATGGTAAGGAAAGGAAAAGGTTTTTTGACTGTTCTTGTTTAACCAGGGAAAATTTGATTTCATTATTCACTCTTAAATGCATGTTCACAGAAGCAACATTTTGTTTATTGTAGTTTGCAGTCTTGAACATATACCAGTCACATGACAAAACTTCTCCAATCTTCTTGTGGATAGGTAGGTAACATTAGCTCAGTAGTTACAATATTCCCTATACCTACTTATACCCATTGTAGGGGTAGTGCTTTATATGTGGCAATAAAATATAACTAACAAGCACTTAATAGAACCAATGTAAGACTCTTATTTTACTCATAATGTATTGTGCTATTAAGTGATGGGCTCCTAGTGACTCAGTTTTCCTATTTGTAACATGCAAATAATGAAATAATGTTATGGACTTAAGTTTTCTACTAAGGAAAATTTATTTGGTAATATATTTAAGATAGATTTCTAACATTTCTACCAACTATATAGTTGGTCCAATAAAAGGTATTACTGAACTAATAGTATCTCTTGCATATTGCCTAGACCAATGATTCCCAAACTCTGACAGATTGCGCACCACCAATTTTAAATGATACAACCTTAAGTACCACCAGCAAATTTTTCAGTTCAACCTTATAGTACCACCAGCAAATTTTTGTCATATAAAGTAATTATAATAAATCTGTTAACATGTATCATTGATAGGTTGTCTGCATATCACTGGCAGTACACGTTAGGGCTATGTGAAGCTTTGCTCGCTGATTCAATTTGGAGAATATTCAGCCTGATTTGGTACCTGAGTATCCGAATCCAAATTGAATCAGGAGACCCATTAGTCTCTCCAAATTGAATTGGAAGCCTCCAAATCAATTTGGAGAGATTTGACCATTTGGCCATAGACACAAGTTTATATGTTTTTTCTATGTACCTTGAGGTACCAGGTGCGGCTCGCGAATGCTGAGATGGTGGGTGGATGGAGTGTCCCATGGCAGCACTTGGGGGTCCCCTGTGCACTTGGCAGTGGACCCAGAAGTGGACAAGAAGTAGTTCTGGTCCACTTCCGGGTCTGCCATGGACTGTGCGGGGGAACCCCCCTCTGGCTCACCAACTGGTGCATCCTGGGTCTGAGGGGGCACCTGGGGTCCCGCCATGGCTGATCGCTGAGCCAGGGGGGCGCGGGGGTGGGAGGGGTCTCCCACGCACTGTGTGGCAGACCCAGAAGTGGACTGGAAGTACTTCCGGTTCACTTCCGGGTCCACCACCAAACATGAGGGGGACCCCCCTTGTGCTCCTGTGGGATTCTCCATCTGCCCCAGGATCTCAGCATTCATGAACTGGGCCTGGTACCTTGAGGTACATAGAAAAAACACATAAAGCTGTGTCTATGGCTAAATCGCTGATTCGCTGAATCAGAATTGAATCTTCAGATTCGGCCAAATCGAATTAGGACAGTGATCTGAATCAGTGAATTGTATCACTGTCCCCTCAATAGGGCTGAATCCAAATCTGAATTGCATACTGCCCACTTCGCACACCCCTAGTATGCATACCACAGATTGGAAACAGCTGGCCTAGACCATTATGGCTAGATCATCAACAACATTACTACCACAGCAGTCAATTGCTAGGTTATCTATCTATCATTTGAATTCTTCAAAACAAATTTGGATGACTTTCTGGAAGATTTACTGTAGTCAAACACAAGTTATTAGACTCAATGAATTGGGGGACTGAGTAAAAAATTTTGACCTGATTAGAGTGATGGTCAGACAGAAGTTTCATAATGATCTGTTCTGGCTTTATAGGCTATGAACTTTTAAAAATACTGAGAATTAGTGGTGACAAATGCAATATAAGTTAAATATTTTGCCATATTATTATTTATTATTGGTTGATTGAATGCCACAGCATACAAGAAACAGCATAGGAATTTTTCTATGAAAAGCTATTTTGAAACTAATCCCACATGACTCAGCATTAATTTTCAGTGGATAGAGAAATATAAAAATGATGTTTACCAGTGTTTCCAAACATAAATATTTCCATTTCTGGTTTGATGAATCTGATAAAGTCTTTCCAGGTTCCTATGGTGGGAAAAAACAGCCTAAAGGTAGGTCATGTGATATAGAAGATTTTTTTCTGTGACTTTGTTGACTCTGTAAACTGGCCAAGGAAGATAATATATGCAGTTAATGTTTTGCTTTTCTCGTACCAAGAAGATTTGGTAAATTTGAAGTATAATTCCCCTCGCTTTCCTCCCCCCACTCCCTGCCCAGCAGGGCTAGCGGAGATGTCCTACTGACAAGAAGGAGCTGTATTTTTTTCTCATCACCTCATAAACAGTAGGGTTCTGACTAAGGATATTAGGTAATGCTCACCACATACTAAACTCAAAAGGGATATTACTTTGGTTGTATAACTATTTAAGATCTGAGGTAGTACTGTTTAACACAGCATATTATTTTCCTTTTCTTGCTTTTACTGGGCTTTGATGCTGATTTTAGAACTTGACAGCTGTTTAGACTTGACATACGTCTCCCATTCAGGGAAAAACATTAGACATTTTTAGAACAGGCAGCATAAACTGCACGTGTAAAAAGCTAGTCTTGCCTTTAGGGAACTGCAAGTTAAATGCACAAAGGGGCAAATTATTTCAGTGCTTAACTTTTGGACACTGCTGCTGAGTGAAATCCTCATCCCTGAATTAGGTGGCTGGCTTCCTCTGAAATTCATGCAGAGTTAAGTGCCTATGTATGGGATTTGCAGAATCCAATAATCTGTGTGGGAAGTCATGAAAACTAGCCAGTTCTGGAGAGGGATGGGGTCTAAAGGTAGTAAGAAGGCTTACTCTGGAGGTACCTGGAACTAGACTCCTCAGCTACATATCCTTTCCTAAGGGTCTAAGCAAGGGGCAGGCAGTTATTTAGCCTGTGGACCAAACAGGCAGTTCTGGGGAGCTGTCATGGCTGGTCAGCACCCTCCCTCCCCCACAACAGCTTAAAGCCCATGCACCCTGTGGCTTCTCACCATCACTGCGAATAGTACGCAGCTGCAGCCCCAGCCCTGACCCTGGCCCACTCCATGCCTGCTTTGGACTGAGCAGCAGTAGTGGCCAGACAGAAACTGCTGCTTGGTGCTGGGGAAAAGCGGCCCCACCTGCTTACCACTGCTGGGCCCTTCTTGCTGCAGCTGCCCGGAGTCTGGGTCCAGGCTGTCCTGTGGCTCCTCTCTGCCACCACCTCAAGGCTGTCCAGTGGGGCAGTGGTGGCAGTGCAGAGGAGCCACAGGGCAGCCCGGGTGTAGGTTCTGGGCAGCTGCAGCAAGAAGGGCCTGGCAGTCATGAAGGGGAGGGGTTGGCTTCTACCCAGCTGTTGCTGCTGCTCAGCGTGGGTGGGTGAGTGTGGAGCAGGCACAGGGCAGGCTGGAGTCGAGGCTGTGCTCGTAGATTCTGGCTGGTCCAGACCTGGTCCGCTCCACTGGGCTGAGTCTGGAGCAGGTGTGGAGTGGGCTGGGGTTGGGTTTGTGCGCATGGGTCCCTGCTCAACAGGGTTGAGGCCAACAGTGGCAGCAGTTGGAAAGAGCCGCTGCTGCTTGGGCTGTCTAGAAAGGGAGTCCAGCTGCGGAGCTGCCGTAGCTCTGCTGTGTGTCCAGGGGGTGGTGGGACACACCATAAGCTGGACAGCACCTGGGCCAGGTGGGACTGAGGGACCCACCATGTGCTGGACAAAGTCCCCCATGGCCTGGATCCGGCCCATGGGCCGTATTTTTCCCACGCCTGGTGTAAGCCACATCAGGCCTTTAAAATTTTAAAAAAGAATGAGACAGAGAGATGAAGATACCTTATATTAGCTAACTGCTAAGTAGCTAGGGTGCTCAGTGGGAAGGTGGGAGAATTGCTTTCAAATCCTTGCTTTGCCTGATTTGGAGTAGGGACTCCAAGTCTAAATCTGTGTTTCCCATATTCCCAAATAATGCTCTCATAGCCAGTTTATTGGGGGTCCTTGGCTTAGGTGCTTTCACTCTTTCTCCTTTTGAAGCTGTTCCATTTTGTGTAAATACTTAAATACTGATTAGAACTGGGAATTGTACATGATTCTCTGACTTCTGCCCAGAAATGCCATAACCATTGGGCTCTAAGTCAGGTTTTCATGCTTTCTCTAACTCAGTGAATATGTAATTTTTTATACAATATTGAAAAGCTAATGGGGGGAAAAGGTGAGAAAAACTCAACTCACCATGCCTGAGGTTAGGGGCACTCTCTTGGGATGTGGAAGATCTGAATATAAGCCCTTTCTTCCAATCAGGCAGAGTTGGGGTTGGAAAGCACTCTTACCCCTACAAGTGCTCTAATTACCTTGCTACTGGCTAAAATAAGACACAGCTGACCAATGCAAGAAGATCTTGTCCCTGGCCATAAGGTGCTATGTGAGGAGATTGGCCTTGTAGCTCATTTTAGAGCATAGTAGATTGGGCTTTGCAGGTAAGAGAGATGGGAGAATTGAGAATCTGAATAGGGCTTAGGTATAAGAGAGAGCTCTGGGCAGATCAGTGATGTCAGCATTTCAATAGATATGTTCATACCTACTGGCTACAACTTTGGTCCCTGTAGGCCTTTAGGTGCCTATGGTCTCAAGTAACATTGGAGAAAGGTTCCTAAGGATGGTCCCTAAATGTAGGACTTAGGTTCTGGAGGTAGTATTATGTACCGATCCCTTATTGTGCTGTTGCCTGGCATACATCAAGATACTCATTGATACACTATCCACATGTGCAAAAGGTAAAGGACATGAAGTGAATCTCAAGTCTGTTTAACTGTACTGTATAACTCCTAAATAATGATAACACTAGCTCTGCTTCTTGTACTTGGTTGAATGATGAGGAAGATGTATTAAGGATAATAAAACAGATCTGAGATTTTCAAGCACTGGTATATGTTACAAGTAGGACAACCATTTATGTCAATATGAACAGTTTATCCTTAAAATCAAACTGGAGTCATTCCTGAAATAGGTTAGAAGATCAGTGCTTTAAAAATCCATAGCGTGCCTTTCTTGCTGGAGAGGAAGCTTTCACATTTTTCATTAGCTATTACATTTTTCACTTCTGACCATGTCAGGATAATTATAAATAACCAATGGTGTTCAATAACTAATGGTATTCAATATCTAGATTCAGGTCCAAACTCTGGCTTTGGTCTAGTTCTATGAATAGCTGAGGAAAATCGAATACAGCCTACACATCTCTCTTTTTTATTGTAGTCAGTGGGACTCTATATGTGCTTTGTTGAACAGGGGCCAGAATCAGAAAAGAACGGCAAATTATCCAAACTCAAAAATGCTAATAAAATAAGAGGTCAAAACATGCAGCCCTTAGGCACTGAGAGACTGCTTCTCTTTACTGACCTTCAAAATGGTAATGTCCTGGGAATATTCAGCCAGGCATTTCTCCTGACTTCCTGGGCATTTCACAGTCTCTTTTGTAAGAGCTTTTAATATTCACCATAATGTGGATGGACTCTTGCAGTGAATGAAGATACTAGCCTGCACCTGAACACGTGAGCCTAAGTTGAGGGAAGTGCAGGTTTGCTAAACTCTATCAGAAACGCTCAAAAGATTGTATTTCAGGGTGCTACTTTTTGTGCATATGACTTATATATCAATTACATGCTATTCTACCTCAGTTTTGAGGCCTGACATGGGATTTAAAAGATACGTAGTCATTGTGTTGGTGACCTGATAGAATCAGAGTGTATCCAATCCATTCGATTCTCTAAGTGTACCAGTCCCACTCTGCCATGATCTCAATTTCTTCCTTGGTCTTCTCATCTTTTTGGAATTTGGCTTCCTTTGGTGGGGGTGGGTGGTATTGTAAAGCAGCGACCAATCTCTGCACTCCTCAGGGAAAGTCTTGAATTCTTGAAATCTTAAAAGTCAGTGGAGTATTGGAAGTGTGGATAATTCAGTTGTCATTATTAACTGTTCCATTACAGATCAGTTTACCAGCAACATCAGGCAAATGGTCTTCTTTACTGCATCCAGTATAATTGCATATGCTCCATAAATGGCATAAAACCTCAAAACTACCATCAAATCATTTCCATCTGAACTACAAGAAAAACTACAGAACTTGATCCCCCCACTACCTAACCTGGGGACTTTTTACATGCTCACTAAAATCCACAAACAAGAGAAACCTGTCAGACTTATCATATCCAACCATGGAACCCTAACTGAGGAAATGTCAGGTTTCATCGAATCAATCCTAAAACCTCTTGTCACCCAAAGAGTGAGTTTTATCCAAGACACAACAGACTTTCTATGAAAGCTTAAAAAACAGACCACCTTCCCAGCAACACACTCCTAGCCACCATGTACATTACCAACATCCTACACCAGGATGGCAGCCAAGCCTGCCATACATATCTACAAGAGCAAGATTATAACGCAGAGTACAGACCTAAAGGTATTACTGAACATACACACTTCATCCTCATGTATAACAACTTCACTTTCAATAACCAACACATTCTTCCAACCATGGGCACAGCTATGGGCACCAAAATGGCCCCACAGTATGCCAACCTTTTTATGAGTCACCTGGAAGAAGAATTCCTCAAGGACTGCACCATCAACCCCTTGCTATACTTAAGATATATTGATGACATCTTCATCATTTGGACTTCATCATTTGGACCTGAAGTCTCTGATTGATTTTCATCAAAAATTCAATAATCATCACCCCTCCATTAGATTATCACTTGAATACTCCAGTACCAACATTTCCATTTTAGACACTATGATCACTATCCAGAATAGTAAAATAAAGACCATCATATACAAGAAACCCATGGACCAACATACGTATCTGTACAGAACCAGCAATCACTCTAAACCCACCAAGAAAGCTGTAATATATAGCTAAGCCTCTGATACCACCAAATTTGCACTGAGGAGAACACTCGTGATCATTAGATCACAAATCTCAAGAAGGCTTTCACTCAGCAAGGACACTCGTCGAGAGAGATAAATCACACTTTTGAAAGAGCCACGCAGATATCCTGTGAAGAACTGCAGCATCACAGAAAGAAAACCCCCATAAATTGCACACCACTAGGTATGACATATCATCCCTCCCTGGAACCTATATAGAAAAACCTCAAGCAGTTGCAACCCATACTAGAAGAAGACCCAATTCTTAAAGAGATCTTCCCAGAACCACCCATCCTAGCATTTAAATAAGCACTGAACTTCACCAACCTCATTACCAGAAGTGAACTTCCTATGACCTAAAACACACTGAATGGATCCAGACCATGCCATGACTCATAGATTCATAGATTCATAGATGACAAGAAATGTAAAACCTGCCAACATATTTCCACCACCCCCACAATAGGTACACCCCACAGAGAACCATCACCTATTCCTGGATCTTACACCTGCACCTCCAGAAATGTAATATATCTTACCTGGTACACTAAATGCCCTGATAGAAATATGTAGGAGAAATCAAACAACAACTGTGCATCATCATGAATGCACAATGAAAATCTATCAAAGACAAGAATACCCCATTACCTGTAAGTGTACATTTCTCACAAGAAAACCACTCTCTCTCCAATCTCTCAGTTCTAATCCTCAAAGGCAGGCAAGCTTCTTTGTGTAGATGTGATATCTTTTATTAGACCATCTGCGTAGTTGGAAAAAAGTTCTTTGCAAGCTTTTGGGCACAAGCACCCTTCTGCCTGAAAGCTTGCAAGGAACATTTTTCCAACTACTCAGTTGGTCTAATAAAAGATATCACATCTACCCAGAGAAGCTTGCCTGTCTATGTCTTTAGACTAACATGGCTACAACCAAAAGCCCTAATCCTCAAAGGGAATGTACAAAACACCTTTTGCAGACAAGCCGATGAACTTCAATTCGTCAACTTACTGGATATAGAAAATAATGAACTAAATATAGATATTGGATGTATGGCATATTATAACGTGCCTAACATCTGATACACCAGGTAACATCTCTACTATTTACTAGCTATATCTTATTACCAAGCCTACATTCTCCACCCCCCCCCCACTCTTCTTAGAGTCCCCCACTGAGTGACTCAATTTGCATTTTCACTGACCAGTATTCTCTCATACTGACCTCTGAATTTTATTCAATTCCAGCCAGGAAGAGCACAGAACAACTGCAGACTTCCTCAGCATGAAGAAGAATGTTTGTACCTGAAAGCTTGCAACTATTTTAGTTGGTCTAATACAATATAATGGATTTACCCAAAGAACCTTGTCTGCCTATGTTCTTAGACCAACGAGACTACAAAGTGTACCCCTGTAAATGAGTTGGCATCTTCAGATCCAACTTACACTGTGCTTTGTTCACTTGAAAGACGTATAAGCCTTGTGTAGGCTCCCTCACTCCTTGTTATAAAGCAGGGGTGTCCAACCTTTTTGAATGTGGGGCCGGATCACGAACTTTTTATCACCCAGTGGGCCGGCGAGCCATATTCAAAGGCCTACCAGAGGTAGGGACAATCTTGGGGATAGCTCTATCAAGCCTTCAGTTAGTGCAGATGTAGTTAGGGATCTTCTGGAAGGGCTAGACATTTTTAAATCTGCAGGTCCAGATGCCCTCCACCCAAGGGTGTTGAGGGAGCTGGCAGGGGTCATCGCGGAGCCCTTGGCTCGGCTGTATGAGCATTCGTGATCATCTGGCCAGGTGCTGGGGGACTGGAAAATGGCTAATGTGGTCCCTATTTTCAAGAAGGGGAGGAAGGAGGACCCTAGTAATTATAGGCCTGTAAGCCTCACCTCGGTGCTCGGGAAGCTCTTGGAGAGGATCATCAAGGACCACATCTGTGGCCGGCCTGCAGGGGAGATCATGCTCAGGGGCAATCAGCATTGGTTCATCAAAGGCAGGTCCTGCCAGACCAACCTGATTGCCTTTTATGACCAAGTAACTAAATCCTTGGATGGTGGTGTCACTGTGGACATAGTCTTTCTAGACTACCTGTCTTGTATGCATACCAGCTGGCTTCTTTACTTTTCATTCCATCCAGGAAGAGTACACACCAACTGCTGAAACTTCCTTAGCCTGATGAAGGGTTTTTGAACCCGAAAGCTTGCTTAATAATTATTTTCCAAAGAGCACACACCAACTGCTGAAACTTCCTTAGCCTGACGAAGAGTTTTTTAAACCTGAAAGCTTGCTTAATAATTATTTTCCAACTATTTGGGTTGGTTTAATAAAAGATATCAGATTCACCCAAGGAACCTTGTCTGCCTATGTCCTTAGACCAACACAGCTACAACCTACATGCCTAGACTTTAAGAAGGCCTTTGTCTCTCATCCCATCCTCATCAATAAATTAAGCGACTGCGGCATTGATGCCTGCACAGTTGGATGGGTAAAAAATTGGCTGATGGGGCACACCCAGAGAGTAGTGGTGGAGATGTGAGCAGTGGGGTACCCCAGGGCTCGGTGCTCAGGCCCTCACTGTTTAACATCTTCATCAGCGACTTGGACGAGGGGGTGGAAAACATGTTGTCCAAGTTTGCTGATGACACTAAGATGTGGGGCGAGGTGGACACACTTGAAGGGAGAGAGAAGCTGCAACTAGATTTAGACAGACTATAAAAGTGGGCAGATAAGAATAGGATGGGGTTCAACATAGACAAATGCAGGGTGCTGCACCTTGGGAGAAGGAATCCATGCATACATACAGGCTGGGGAGTTCCCTTCTTGAAAGCACAGAGGCAGAAAGGGATCTTGGAGGCATTATTGACTCCAAGATGAACATGAGCCGCCAATGCCAGACTGCAGCCGGCAAGGCCAGCCACACCTTGTCATGCATCCAAAGGTGCATCTCAAGCCGGTCCAGAGAGGTGATACTCCCCCTCTATGCGACTTTAGTCAGGCCACAGTTGGAGTACTGCGTCTAGTACTGGGCACTGCACTTCAAAAGTGATGTGGCCAGCCTGGAGAGGGTTCAGAGGAGGGCCACCTGCTTGGTGAGAGGGCAGCAGGACAGGCCCTACAAGGAGAGACTAAAGGACCTGAACCTGTTCAGTCTCAACAAGAGGAGGCTGAGGGGGGACCTGGTGGCTGCCTACAAGCTCATCAGGGGGGATCAACAGCAAATAGGCAGAGCCCTTTTCTCCCCAGCACCACCTGGGGTGACAAGGAACAATTGTCATAAGCTGATGGAGAATAGGTTTAGGTTAGAGATCAGAAGGCAATATTTTACAGTTAGGGTGGCCAAAATCTGGAACCAGCTTCCCAGGGAAGTGGTCCTCGCCCCTACCTTGGGCAAATTCGAGAGGAGGTTGGATGATCACCTGTCTGGGGTCTTGTGAACCCAGCATTCATTCCTGCTTGTTGCAGGGGGTCAGGCTAGATGATCTGCTCAGGTCCCTCTTGACCCTAGCTACTATGAAACTATGAAACCTCACAGGAAGTGACATCATGTCAGGAAGTGATGTCACGTGACCGTTGACACCAATGCAGTTGCAGGAAGTGACAATGAAATGGGTCTGCTCTGCACGGGAACTTACCCCGTGCCTCTGTCCGCCCCGGCCCAACCCCGAGGCACCCCCAGCTCTGCATGGGAACTTACCCCATGCCTCTGTCTGCCCCAGTCCAGCCCCGAGGTGTCCCCAGCTCTGCATGGGAACTTACCCCTCGCCTCCGTCTGCCCTGGCTGGCCCCGAGGTGCCCCCCAGCTCCGTGCAAGAACTTACCTCGTGCCTCCATCCACCACGCATGTGGGTAGGGCGCAGGCCATGCTGCAGCTCTCCTGGCCATGTACTGGGGGCAAGGGGCAGAGCCTGTCCCCAGCTCCTCCAATCAGGTGCGGCTGGGGCAGCCCCGCTCTGCACAGCCCTCGAGGCAGCTGTGGCAGGACCCGGCTCACTGATAAGCTGGGCCCCGCAGGGGTAAGCAGCTCCCCTCCCCTTGCTGCTGGCTGGGTCCCACGGGCCGGCCCTGCCTGCCTCGCTGCTGCCCCACCGCTGCCGCAGTTCCGTGCCGCTGCCACTGCCATGGCTCTGCACTCCACCGCTGCTGCTGTGGCTCCATGCTCCACCACCGCGGGCCAGATAAAATGGCTTGGTGGGCCGCATGGCAGCCCATGAGCTGTATGTTGGACAAGCCTGTTATAAAGGAATCAGGGTTCAGTTTCACTTTTATTGGATGCTGGGCTCCTGGATTCTGATCTGTCCAAGCACAGATGTGGAGCAAATACCCTTAGTTGTTTAGCTCCCAAGCTTGTAGCCTGCTTCTGTTTCTACATAGGCTGAACTATAAGGATCTGAAACCTTTCCTTAAACAGTAGGAAATTTGGGTTCAGACCCAAACTGTAGTTTGCAACTGGCTTGTCTTCCAGAGCACTCTATTTAGGAGAAATGTATGGAATTTATGGCATTGATGTTTTGGGTTTTTTTTAAATAATAAAGTAATAACCGCTTCAGCACTTCACTGAGTAAAATTCCTAACCTGAATTGACTTGGAGTGAAAGACACGAAGCAAGAATGCGTACACTATAATCGAAATTAAGCAGTCTGAGGTTTGAGCAGAGATAAAAATATAAATTAAGCAGAACTACTTTTCTCCCATAATTTTTTTAAAAAGCCAATAATGTAATTTCAGAGTTCCAGTGTGCAACTCTAAAGAAAATTATATGGAAATACCAGGAAGTCATTGTTGTTTCATAATACTTTAAAGTATTAGAGCACAAAGATATATCATTTCAATATATACATTAAAACATTTTATAATGGAAGTCAGAAAATTGGAATAAAGAATATTTCCCTTTCGGCTGTCTATGGAGTTTATCGCCGAGTATAAGTAGTATTATGCTGCTGCTGTAGAAAATGCATTACTACTTTACTGTAGAGACTAATACTGCATGTCTCATTTAACTCTTAGTTTGTAAAGATCAAGAGATAGAGGAACAGGTTTTTTATTGCATTGGGCTCATTTTTTTTAGCTCTTTTCCCATAAACCTTCCATATGCTTGTACAGCCATGTCTTGTTTTCAATTTTAGTGAAGGTTTTTTATTTGGAGTCTCATAAAATTCTAATTTATTGCAGCTTCTTTTTATAAAGGATAGTAGGAGGAGGATTGAGTTAGCATGTGCAAGGCAGATTCAAGGAATGCTTTTTTTTGAAAACTTAAAGAATCAGTCCTCTTAACAAGCCCAAGCTGAGACTAGGTTTCTTGACAAGTAGTTTTTATAGTTTTTAGTCTGCAATCACTTTTTCCATACAGCAACACCTGTATAGAAATGTTAAATGCTTTTGCAGGGATGATGGTATACATTCAACCATTCATATAAAGGAAAATAATGAGCTTTCAGAATATTTTATTAAACCATTTAAAATAGGTCAGGTGGGAAATGATGAAGAAGACTCATCCTTCTGACTTGTCACATAATGTACTAATGAAATAACAGGGCCTAAGACTCTTCTGGTGCTTTCTTGCACATGGCTGGCCAGATTCTTTACCCCTCTGTAGTTCCTTATCGCTATTTTGGTGGTGGAAAAGATCAAGGAAGTTGCCTAATGTGGCCACTGGCATGTGGGAATCCAGAGGTCAGCATAGCCAGCCCTGTGCGGGGAATGTGGACAGAACATTACTGACCTAGAAATTCGAAATGGTCAAAATGATCTTTGGACTCCCATGGGCTCACGTTACACCGCTCTGATAACCCATTTTTATTTTAAATTGACAACATGTGTACCTCCATTATAAAGTGAAGGAGAATTAGGGTGTGCTGAACTGCTACTATAAAGCACATTTCTAGAAAAAAATCATACGACATAGGCCCAACAGATGGCTGCAACGTTGTAGTCCACACATTTTTGTTTAGCAGGGCTATATAGACTGAAATGAAATTAATTAAAGATGTTCCAAAAAGGTGGGAAAGTTAAATTCCTCTGAAACTCATTGAAAGTAGAGGGCTTATTGGCCTGAGACAGCAGTTGAGGATTTTGGCCTGAAGAGAAAAATAGTCTCTCTCACTTTTAGGGTTCAGTTCTGCAATAATGTCCTAAAGCATTGGCATCTGTTTCTGCATGGAGCTTATTGTGGTTTTGATCTTTGAACCAATAATAGTTTTAGAGCATATTTTCTATCCAAGGATAACAGGATTGTTTGGCCTAACTACTATTTTTGTCCCCATTTTCTTGGTTTGTTCACTGTGAAATGTATCAACTCATCTTAGAACGGGGTGAGCAAAATGGCAGATCCGGCTGGCAGCCGGACTCCATTTCCCAGCAGCCCTGGTGCTTGCTGGTCTCCATGGAGACCCCAGGAGTGCGTGGGCATGACAGCATGGGGCCATGACAGTGTGGGGCTGCAGAACTGGGACTCTGCCCCAGCGTGGCCTGGCTCCATGGAGACCAACCAGGGGCCACAATGGCAGGGGCACAGTGGTGGGGAGCTGCTCCAAGGCTGGGGCTGCTGGGAAATAGAGCCCACTGCAGACCCGACCCAGTCTGTGGGCCGGACTTTGTCCACCCCTGTCTTTGAACCTCTTATTTAAAAGTACTGAAAGAGCTGGAAGCCAATCTGGATGCATTAATTCACTATTGACTCATGAGCAGCATTTCCTCTAAGCTGCATGGTGTGCACGGCTGTGGAGGCGTGCTCATGCTATGCTGCCAGGGGCACGCGTGCACGGCTGTGCATGCCACACAGCTTAGGGGGAATGCTGCTCATGAGAATCTCATGATTTTGAGGGTAAGTAACCTGTGAGGAAGTAAGAAAGTACATCACACGTACCTAATGCAAGAATGCACTGGAATCTCTATGTCATCTTTCAGTGCTACCTATATCTTACAGGGGTGTGGTCTGGATAGAGAATATTATAACTCACAGTACATTATACAATATTGTTATACAATGTCATATGCAAAATATTGGCTATTATTTCCCTTTTCTATCACAGGTACATTTGTGGGGAGGTTATAAGGAACCTTCCTTCTGTGTAAGGACTCCATACAATTATAGTCCTAGCATCACAAATTCTACCAAAGTGGGAAAGGAAGTAAGACAAAGATGACATTCCCACAACTAGCTCACAGATCTCGCTAATACACATGGGTGAGCATTTTATCCTAAAATCACATAATCCCCTCAAAATCTTACCCTGGAAAATGCAGCCCCATGCTATCCAACACAGACCTGGATATAAAGTATAAATATTGGCACTGCATATGCACCGCCTGTTGCTTTATATAGCTTTAAACTGTGATGCCTTTGTTGTGTATGGACTATACCTTTGCAGTTTACTATATGTTGTTTTTCTATTTCTTATAGCCAGCTGCAGAAATTTATATACACATTGTGCTCTCTCTCATAGATTTGATTTACCAAAACCAAATTTAAAAAATGTATTGAGATAACAAAACAGTCACTATGTATTAAATTCCAGTTAAATTATACTGAATGTATACATGTAGAAAGACCAGGATTTTGGTGGGATGCACACAAACCAAAACCCACACAACTTCAGAAAAACACGCCTCTGCCAAGAGGAAACCTAGAAAATTTCAGCCCCTTTGACAAAGTTGTAAGCATCTGTTAAGGTGGGGTCTGTTAAAACAGAAGTTTGAAAATGACATTAGCTATAACTTATGCTAATGCCCACAGTTATAAAAAATGCATATAATGGTAATCAATTAACATATTCAGGTTTGTGAAGCACTTACCATGCTAGTACATACAGTACATGTGTATAGTCTATCAATAAACATTACATTTCTATCTCTTACATTCTATTATCATGACAGAATTTAGTTCTAAGAAATATCAGTAACACAAAGTTTGTATTGCATAGTTTTTTAGAAGAAAGTCACTATACTGTGCTGGGAAAAGATCACAGGGATGAATCTGTTTGATGCTGGAAGGAGAACTCCTCTAATTTCTGTAACATGTTTGAAATCTCTTGCAGAATCTGTAATGAAAGACAAGAGCAGCCCCACGAGGGAAGCTGCTGGGTACTGGATTTTATCTTTAAACAAAACTCAGTGTAAGTTTATAACCTTCTTTTCTCCTGTAATCACTACTTAACTCTGTTCACTAATGCAGAAAGAAAAAAAAAAGAAGCAAACCCCCCCACCAACCTAAGCAAAACACCTATTCAGAGTAAAATATAAATTAAAATGAAGCGTGCACACACTCCCTTTTCTTTCCTTCCTGTTTTGTTTGGTGTTTTCTAGCTCTGCTTCTCGGACAGCTGAATGGGGGCTGGGAAAGTGTTTACAATATTTTCACATGATTGAGATGGCAGAGTTCTTGCACTCTGTGAAAGGCCTTCTGTTTTCAGATGGCATTGAAAGTTTACCGTCTTTCCAGACAAAAGGAAGAGAGCCCATTGCCAGCGGATGAGTAATGGGCATGGCCTCCGCACAATACCTCCTATCCAGTCCTAAATCTACATGGTGTTCTAAGGCTTCCCTCCTTCTCCAAAGCAACCATTGTCTCTGCTCTGGGAGACCAAAACTGCTCATTGGGTGAGTGGGGAAGCAGCCAAGAGGGGAAGGCTCTGTGACAACAGTTGCTCAGTGCTCATTGCCCAGTATCTGCCTTCTTACTATTCTACTATAATAGTTGGAAAACGATCAACAATTGGGCATGTTCTATACAAATATGTTGCAGACCATCTGTATAGTTTCTAGCTCCAGAAGATTCCAGTAACTCACTAAGTTTTAATACATTTTCCTTTATCCAGTTAATCTGATGGACTGCCCCGAGATAAATGATTAAAGCAAAAGGCTGCTATAATTAGTAGATGGAAATCAAGACTGTACAGGGCAGAGCTGTGGATTCCTGCATTTATTTTTCAGCTTCATGGATGTACTTTGCATTGATGATATATTTTTTCCCTTTGATTCCATTTAACTGATTTTTCTTTGGCACAAAAAAAGTTTCTGTTGTTAAATTTATTTAAAAATATGATGCTGTATTATGCCCAGCTTCTCACAAAGAGGCTATATATATATTGGCATTACAGAGACCATTTGGTAAAGTTTTCTTGTCCCTGGATAGTATTGTTCCATTTTCTTTGATCTGTTTAAAAAAGTATCTATCACAGAGAATACTGATTTACTTTTGTATACATTAGACAAATTAAGAAAAGATTTCTAAGAAGTAACTAAGCATTTATTGAATATGGTAAATTAATTTTGAGTCTGCTCAGCTAATAAATGTCAGCATTAAATTCTTATTCTCCCTGCTAATTTGATGTTGCATGAACACTGATTTATTAGTTTCAGCAAGGAAGGAGCAAAGATGTAGGATATGTTGATTTTTTTTAAAGCCTAGCTGCAGCTGGTATTAGCCGTTTAACCACTTGTAGCGCTGACAATCCAAGGGTACATATAGCAGTGTACTGAAGTTATTATCAAAACTGTTTTCTAAATTACTTCAGTGAAGCTTTCAGGCTAACAGATTCTATTCACAGAACTTTTTTTTTAAAGAGTTAAATGTTTAAACCTCCATTAAAATAGTCTGGCATCATTCCCTCTATTGAAACAGCAAGTCAACTGAAACTTGGACTTCTGGCTGAAGGGGAAAGAAAGAGGGGCAATTTTCTTTTAAAGAGCATGAGTTTACAAATTCTGCTCTCGGTGCTCTTAAAGGGGACACGCATGTTTATAAATGGTCCCAAACACAAGTGTATTTCTTTTGTATAAATATGAATAGTGCTTAGGTCTTTAACATATTGCAATTTTATAGTATTTACAGAAGCAGTTCATGACATTTCTTCCACCTCTTCCACACGCATTGAACTAGTGTCAAAATTCCCATTGATTTTAGTTGTGCAGGAGCATGCCCTACTGACATGATATATCTCCAGAGGGGAAGCAGGGGAAATACGAGTCTTTCATTTTGCTGTATGCTTGTGCAGCACCTAGCACAAAGATGTTTTGATTCATAACACAGGCTCCTAGGCACCACCACGGTACAAATATATAATCATAGTGGTCAAAAACTGGTTGTCATACTATTATGTCCAAAATGTGATTCACGACCATTTTAAAACCATATTAGGAAATTTCGTTTGACATGGGATGGGACCTAGGTCTTCTGTCTGTTACATGATTAAGGTGCTGTTTGTTACAGTAGAGATGAATCATGCTTTGGGTGAAAACCTGATTATCCATACTGACTTCTGTGATTAATTTAAGGAAAATAAATACTTAGGTATGATTTAAATCAAACTGTGGTCAAGCAGGAGCCCAATACAGTTTGCCTAGATGGTTCTTAACTAATTTAGTTTTAATTGTGGTTAGTCAGTGTCAATACATGGTTTGCCCCGTTCTACAAATGGATGCACTGGCTCTGAATATGTATTCTCCTTTGTTTCATGGGTACTCTTTTGGGGCATAAACAGTACCCTGAACTTTAGTCAGGCCTCTCAGACAAGCTGTACGTGTAAATCAACCAGCTTGGAGGACTGCTACTTGCAGACCCGACCTACCCCTTATTTAGGCTGTGATACTCTTCTATATGGATCGGTGCCAATTTGAATGGAATGTGCAAGAACTTTGATGCCTATAGGTGCATTTATTTGGATCATTGCATATTCAAAAATACATTTGTTCTCTCCCTCTCCTAAAAATCCTCACCAGAGAGTGATGGAGATAGGGTATAAAAATATATG
This sequence comes from Alligator mississippiensis, assembly GCF_030867095.1. NCBI lineage: Eukaryota > Metazoa > Chordata > Crocodylia > Alligatoridae > Alligator > Alligator mississippiensis. The sequence continues at coordinate 195,370,874 of NC_081824.1, read as the reverse complement.
TAAGGAATCATGGAACACTTGCCTTTTTCCTACAAATCCATGTAGCGCACAAATTGTACAGAAAGAGGGGAGAGAGGGTCTAAATATCCTGAGATGGTGGACGTGTGTGTGTGTGTGTGTGTGTGTGTGTGTGTGTGTGTGAGAGAGAGAGAGAGAGAGAGAGAGAGAGAGAGAGAGTGTGTGTATATACACAGAGAGAAAGAGAGAGAGTATATGTAAGTGTGGGTCTGTCAGTGACAGCTTGGCTCATGTGCTTGCTAGCTGAGATTCTTGAAGTCCCTTTGAACCCAGGTTTCTCATATGATTGGCCTAGGCTTATATTGCTCTTTTAATCACTCAAAAATGTGCTATAACGGAGTCTGATTCACATGAGAAATTAAGTATAAGATCTGCCCTCATAAAGACATTTCGCCATGAATGCTCTCTTTCTGCTAGCTGTAAGAATAGGTAGTACAGGGGTGAAAGGGTAGCATTTACATTTAAATACACCTTTTGGAAACACACAAACAGAAGGCTAAAACTACTGCTCTTTCTTTGAATTCTTTTAGAATTTGCTGATTCCTGGGCCCTTCACACCACAGCATTTCATTTTTTTAACTAAGTAAAAATGCCTCAGAACTCCATTAAAAAACAAAATAAAAAACCAGCACTACCAGCAACAAAACTAGAACACCAAAGGTCTTTGTGTTGGCAGGATAATGTTGATGATCATTTTGAAACTAATTATTTTAATTTCTCTCTGTCTGTGCAGCTTCAGTGGTGGAATTCAGATAGGAACTGTAACTTGCCCTTCTTCTATATTAAATGGTGCTGCTGGCTAGGTATGACAGTGTTTACATTTCCCAAGGAAAGTGAACAACATCTTTTTTGTGAGTGCCAAACCAAGATTTACTAGTGATAAAACAGCAAGCTCCTTAGCACCTGGAGCAAACAGAAACTGAAACGCTGTGGAATTAGAATTTGGTGCCAACATGGCCTGCAGGTTCTGTGAAAGCTCAGCAAAAATCTTGATATTTACCAACTTACTCCAGGTCAGAATATCTTTCCATTTTCCCTCTGGAGCCTTCTTTCTCTCCCCAGAGTAACAGAGGCCTTAAAGACAGATAGGAAAGAGATGAGTTTTCATTAATTTGTGGACATATGGTTCTGGAATTGTTTATACTGTGCCTTTTACTTGTTTCTTTTGTAAACCCCTCCTCCTCAGATGGGTATTTTTCATGCTTTCAAAATCAAATGTAGAATCAAGCCAAGGAGCAGGAAGTGGATGCCCCTCAACTATGCTGATGTGTGAAATCAGAATCTGGATTCAGAGCTGGATTTAGCAAATGGCTCTTATTTTTTTAAATAAATAAGTCCATAAGTACATAATTGAAAAATACGTCCAAAACTGTGGATCCAAACATCTCTGAACTTCGGATGGTTTGAAATCCAGATCCAAATGCTGTGACTTCTGCCAGGCTCTAGTGATGATTGTTTGCCTTGAATACAGATTTAACTACAATTGCAATGTAGAGCCTTTCATCTTGAAAGAGTTGAAAGAGTGCAAGGTACTCAGTGAGTTAAATAAAAAGCATAGAGCCTCTTCAAGGGTGAGTGGGTATCAGTCAAGCAAACAATGGGTGGTCATAAGAGACCAAGGAAATATTGAACACAGAGAGCCTTGCTCTTCTGAAATCTGTTATGATATCTTTTAAATCCATGTCAAGCATAGAGAAGAGCCTTGATTTTAATGACCTATTATAACCAAGGTAGAACTCATTTTATTTAGGAAAGATTAATTATCTTTACTTGGATCTGTGCCTGCAAGTACAAAGGTTTAATATTGTTCAAATCTGATGCATACATTTAACTCTTTTATAGGTAACTAACTCAGCAAGAGGCACTGAGTGTATAAAGTAGTGGCTGGTGTAGGAAACGTTGTGACCATAGCACAATGCACATATTCAGAGATTAATTCCCTGTGCACATCAGTTTTATGGCTATGTAACTGCACTGACTTCAGTGGAATCTACTGCATCTCTTTTTGGGGGGTTCATACGATCTTATACAATAGCATGACTGGTACCAGGTCTTTAATGGCAAGATACTTGTGTGTGCATTGTGTGTACCACAGCTTTATCAGTCAGGGCTGAGACTCGCATGGAAAGATGTGGACTCCTTTTTAGTCCCCAGTGGACCAGTTCTCTGAAATGAAACAGACCTCTTATTTACTACCTCTCCAATGTGCTTTATTACAGTCAGACCTTTCTCCAACAATCTATTATGTAAGTGCCTGCCCCACATACTTAATCCAAAACCCCTCCATTCTCTGTTGCAATCTATTCCAGCTGCGGGCCAGAATGACCAACCCTACATCAGAGGTGGGTGGGCAGGTGCTAGACCCTGCTGTTGCTGCTGCTTCTCTCTGCAGTGACAAGGGACAAGAACCTGCAGCTGGTACTTTTCTCTGTGGTGCCCTGGGGAGAATGCCTGCAGCTGAAACCACCAAATGCTACTGAAGCCCCACATCTGTGGGGTAAATTCAGAGGTTCTGTGGGTCAGATGCAGGCTGCAAGCCATAGGTTGCCAACCCCTAATTTAGATTGCAAATTTACCATGGCACTAGTGCCCTTGAGCACACTGTCTGTGCTACTGTCTGGACTGGAAGCAGTATAGCATGTCCATGTGATGCCAAAGAAAGGCTAATTAGCACCTCTGAGAGACTGTGCCAATTAACCAGTCCATGATGCAGCAAAGACTTGTCTACACTGCTTCGGGCACTAGTACCCATGCAGTTGCGTTGTGTTTGAGGACCCTGTTGTTGAATATGGTACAGTTGTGGTCTATACATGGCCCAAGTGGCTAGTTTGGAATAAATCTGTTACCTGGTAGAAGAAGTAGGATATTATCTTTTAACAGGCTACGCATTATACAGTTACCCAATAGGTAAAATTCAGGGCCTCCTTGGAACAGTAGTGTGACCTGTCTCCTTCAAAATGTTTGCAATCACTGGAAGATATAAACTTTAAAAATCCAGTGCAGCAATGAAAACAGCTTGTTTCCTCAGAGACATCCTTGTCCTTGGCATATGGTATCTTTAAAGTAGTACAGGTACTCCTCACTTAACGACCTACCTGTTTAACGACCGCGCGGACTTACGACCAGCTCTCCGAGCAGTCAGTATTGTACGAAACGTATTGTGGAAACGGCAGCGCGGCGTCTCAAGCCAAGGCACGCAGTATCAAGGGGCGGCTCCTCGCTTATCGACCAATTCGCTTAACGACCTAGTCGCAGGAACGGAACTCGGTCGTTAAGTGAGGAGTGCCTGTATAGCAAACAACGTTGAGAAATTGTGTATTACAGCATAACAGGAAAAAAAGACACCACAGTTATTTGATGGCTCTTGTTGCTTCTGTTCCATGTTTGGTCCATTTAAAATAGGAGAAGTAAACAAAGATGAAATTAGAATTAGAATCAAGAATTATCATATTTTTGTACATGCCACACACATTTTTTTTTTTTTTTTTACAAATCAGCTGCTGGACTTGGAGGTGTGCATTTTAAGCAAGGAAACATAAGAGCAGCTTCTGCAGCTTGAGGCTCTGTGGTGAGGAAGAGAGAGAAAGCAATATTGTCATTGCATGTGCTGCCCAGGCAGTACCATAGTTAGTATACAGGGGTCCCTAGATCCTGGTTGTGGACACTTTCTCTTTCTCCCATGTTGCAGAAGCTGTTGTTGTAAAACAGATATGAGCCCTGAGTGCTAGGGCAGAGACTCCTACTGAATCAGCTGGATAGGCCCTCAGCTGAGTCTGGAGAAGCTGTTGACTATGATTAGGCCCTCACCTGACTCCTCAGGGGATGCTGGATGTCCACCCAACTCAGCTTGAGAAGAGAAGAGGGGCTGGGCACTTTGGCTTAGCTAACAGTGCCTCCAGCATCCTGCAGTTAAAGGGTTAATGGAGCAGCCGCAATGTTTTGTTCTCCCACTATTGTAACTGCCTATGTTTATCCTGGGAAAATACTGTGCTTACTAGGGCTGTGCAAAACTTGCCCTATTTGATTTGGATTCAGCCCAAATCAGGGACAGTGATTCGATCCATTGATTTGGATCACTGCCCCTAATTTGATTCAGCCGAATCCAAATCTGAAGATTCGATGCTGATTCGGCGAATCAGCCATTCAGACACGGGCACAGCTTTAAAAGATTTTTTCTACATACCTTGAGGTAGCAGGTATGGCTTGTGATTGCTGCAGTTCTGGGGCATATAGAGCATCCCACAGCAGTGCAGGGGGCTCTCCAGTGTGTTTGGTAGTGAACCCGGAAGTGGGCTGGAAGTACTTCTGGTCCACTTCCGGGTCCGCCAGGGAGCGTGCTGGGGGGGGGGGGGAACCTTGCATCCCCCTGGCTCGGTGATCAGCTGCAGGGGGACCCCAGGTACCTTCCCAGACCCAGGAGGCACCAGTCACCAAGCCGGGGGGACACAAGGAGGGGGGGCCCCCTGAGTGCTCCCCAGTGGACCAGGAAGTGGACCAGGAAGTGGTTCCACTTCTGGGTTTGCTGCCAAGTGTTCTGGGGAGCCCCTGTACTTCTGTGGGACGCTGCATCTGCCCCAGCACCACAGCACTCAGAGCCCCTGCTACCTAGAGGTATGTAGAAAAAATATATAAAGCTATATCTACATCTGAATTGCCAAATCTGTCCGAATGTCTTCGAATCGATTTGGTAGGTTCCAAATCAATTCAGAGAGATTAAAGGGTTCTAATTCGATTTGGATTCAGAGATTCGGTCACTGAATTGGGCTGAATCTCTGCCGAATCAAATCAGGGACCAAAGCTTCGTACAGCCCTAGTGCTTACCAGTATTTTCTTACTGGTAAAAATACCGTTTTTTCTTCATTCTGCCTCTCAAAAACAAGGTGCATATCTAATTTAAGTTGTATATGAGAAAATACTGATAGCCCCAGTATACCTGTCTAATTCTGCCCTAACTTCTGGATCCTGGAAAGGAATAGAAAGTGTTTTAACCTCCCTTACTCTGCCTGGGTGTGACAGAGAGCATCTGAAATCCATGGAAGTTAATGGGAAGAAGCCAACAGCACCTATTAACTTCATGGATCAGATTCTTGGAAAGTGCTGTTTGTTCAGAACACTTCTTACTTTGTCTACACCTCAGTGAGTCTGTTTCTAGGCAGTATGGCAGCTGCTTGTGATATGTTGAAATTACACTGGTGATCACTTTCTTTAATGAAAGGTTCAGCAATAGGCTGCAGAAAAATGAGAGTCTTTTCCCATCTGGAGTATTGATTCTGTAGTACTTAAAATATTAGGTTGTTTTCTTGTTTGTACTACTACTACTACTACTAATGCTTGGTATTTACATAGTGTTAAGCTTTATATTTATAAAAAAGTATATCTTTATACTTATTATATAGCAGTGTGTTTGTTAGCAAACTGTATGCAACTATCCCCTAATAAATTGAAACATATTGGCCTATTTATTCTTAAAATGCTAGCATTGTCTCATGTTATGTTTATATTAGTTCCAGATCTGCTTCAGTCCACTCCCCAAGTAATAATGCTTTTCTTTCCAAATATAATTAACTACTTTGCATTTATAGTGCTTGGATGGTCCAGTCATGTATGCTGTCACCCTGTAAAATGGCATGGCACGCTGGCAGTGGCCATACTGAAAAGTTAAATAGGAGAGGACTAGGGAAAGCATGCTCATTTTACTGAGTACATTTGCTGATTAAAACAGAAAGTATTCCAAATAA